>NC_137519.1:3032500-3085000 GCF_041902795.1 Electrophorus electricus
AACAAGGCTCCTCCTGTCGACCTCCACCGAGAGCCCTGGAGCAGACAAGTAGGTCTCCCGAGAGTACGAGGACCTGCTGCAGGTATTTAGCCCCATGAAGCCGACATTGCTCCCTCCTCATGGGGAAGGGGATTGTGCCATTTCCCTCAAGGAAGGTGTGGTGCCTCCCAGGTGCAGGATCTATCCCCTATCCCAGGAGGAGGAGCAGGCGATGGAGCACTACATCTCTGAGGCATTGGAGCAAGGGTATATCCGCCCCTCTACCTCTCCAGCATCTGATGGGGTCTTTTTCATGAAACAGAAGGATGGAGAATATGACCATGCATAGAGGCTTAAACAAACTGTTAGTTCTGTACCCTTATCCCCTCCCGCTGGTCCCAGCAGCACTTGAACAGCTGAGGGGGGCTAAATATTTCACCAAATTGGACTTACGTAGCATATATAACTTCATACGGGTCAAAGAGGGAAATGAGTGGAAAACCACTTTCAGCACTTCCACAGGCCACTACGAATACTTGATCTTGCCATATGGCCTGGCCACGGCCCCATCCATCTTTCTGAGGGAGAACTTGGGGAGATCTGTTGTCGCTTACATGGACGAAATTCTGATCTAGTCCTCCTCCTGGAACCAACATATGCTTGACGTGCGGGCTGTGCTCTAGACCCCATTAAGGAACCACCTATACTACAAGGCAGAGAAATGTGAGTTCCACCCTAGGGAGGTAGACTTCCTGGGATACATCATCCAGGAGGACAGCATGCACGTCCAACTGGGCAAAGTGAGGGCTTGGGTTAGACCATACATGTACAGGGCGCTACAACAGTTTCTTGGCTTTGCGAACTTCTACAGGAGGCTCATCAGGAACTTTAGTTCTTACAGACCAACTCCAGGGACCAGCTAAGTGGGTCAGGTGGACCCCTGAGGTGGAGAAGTCTTTCGAGGGGCTCAAGGTCACTTTCACCACCGCACCGGTACTGCAGCAAACCGACCCGGAAAGACGCTTTGTGGTGGAGGTGGATGCTTCAGACAGTGGTGTGGGTGCCGTGTTGTCCCAACATACAGATGAGAAAGGGGGATTCCAACCCATTGCCTACTTTTTCAGGAAGCTAAGCTCGGTGGAACAGAAATACGGCGTAGGGGACCGTGAGTTGTTAGCCATGAAATTAGCCTTTAAGGAGTGGAGGAATTGGCTTGAGAGAGCACGACACCCCTTTATGGTATACACTGACCACAAAAACGTGGAGTACTTACTGAATGCTAGGCAAACCCGGTGGTCCATTTTTTTCTCCAGGTCCAGTTCCGCGTAACCTACAGGACGTGCAGTCCTGACAACACCACGCCCTACTGACGAGTGAGGAGCCTGTTCTTCCCCGCTCATGCTTCTTGGCATCCCTGAAGTGGGATCTTGACCAACAAATAAAGGCCGAGAATCCACATCCGCAGTGCCCAGCCAACCACCTCTAAGTACCGCCGAAATATCGGGGTGCTCTGATCACATGGGCATATACTTCTGTGGGAACAGGACACTCTGGTGCCACGCATACGGAACAGCTAATAGGCACTCGCTACTGGTGGTCTGCTATGCACAAAGATGTGGTGAAATATGTGGCTTCTTGTATGGATTGTGCCCGCCGCAAGACCCCACGCGTACCCCCTGTTTGTAAGTTGCTTCCCCTGCTTACTCCTCTAAGACCCCGGTTGCACCTCTGAGGGCAACATGGTAGTTCTGACTGTGGTTGACAGGTTCTTGAAGATGGTCTGGTTTATCCCTTTGGCGGCCCTGCCCACCACACTGGAGACGGCCGACTTACCGTTCCACCAAGTATTCCGCCAGTTTGGTCTGCCGGAGAACATCCTGTCCGACCGAGGCCCTCAATTCACATCTCGAGTGTGGAGAGAACTGCTGGGCAAGCTCAACATTATGGTCAGCCTAACATCTGGCTATCACCCACAATCAAATGGACAAACGGAGAGGGCTAACCAAGAACTGGGTAAATTCCCCCCTCAGAATTTTAACTATTGGGATCCCAAATCCTATGAGCACTTAGATAAACAATTATTTTATTTTGTTGCCGATAAACATTCAGCGTGGTTATAAAGTTAAGATTTTGGGGGGGGGGAAAGTGATCGCACAACCAATCATTTAATTGCTTAATCATGATTGTTGGCAATCCTGGATTATCTGGAGGTATTTTATCTTGTGTGCTAGCCAGCATATAGGTAGCATAGAAATTTGCAATATAACAACATTTTTTCAGACTTTTGAAAGTAGAAAGCAGACTATTCTGCCCATAGCAGCACTGCTAACATAAGTGTTAGAATGATAGATATGATAGAAGCGACCAGTTAGCACATCTGTGATCACCCCGCAGAGCAGGAAGAGTAGTAGGGATGCTACTAGTTATTGTGTCATCTGGCTTGTTGATTGTTTATTGTAGCAACTTGGTTTGGTCTTGTGGTTGCATATTGCTCTTGCTATACTTAGGTCTAACTGTTCTTATGATGATCACACTTTGTTTTTGCTGACTTTTATATATTTAATGTAGTATATGATAATATAGTATATTGAAGCCTATTATGTAGCTCTCTGCTGTTGTTTTTCAGACCTGTTGGCAGGTGTTTGAAATGCATGCAGTGATGCGGTGTGCTAATATACCCTTTTCAGCGCCAGTAGCTTACAAATAGTCGTTTACAATTGACCAGCAACACAAGACAGAAAGACTGTAGGTGGGTACACATCTGGACTGGGGCAAAAGAGATCCAAGTTGTAACTTGTGGGGATATTTAAAGCACGAGACAAGCAGGGGACTAAACTAAAACAATTACAAAACCACACAGTGCTTACGGCCATGGAAACTGCAATGCCAAAGGGGGGAGAGGCACTGGAGACCACATGGACAGTTTTAATTAAGGGTATGACAGGGTATTCAGGGTATAACAATAGCACCAATGAGAAATAATGGGCCAGTACAAAACCAAGGCTGTAGCTCATAGGTGAACGAAACACATGCTTTTCTAAATCCAAAATGCCTTACTATGATACGCATTTTTCAGCAAATATATGGCATCCCATGGCCTACCAATTTATCCACAAACTTCAGTCTACAATGCAGCTGGAGTATAGATACAAAGAAGGAACAGTCTATGTACATAGGAATGCCAGAGAAATGGCCAGATAGGAGCAACATATCATAAAAGTGTAACTGGAAAGGTTTGACTTTAATTCAGGTGATCATGGGTAATTTAGGTTAAAAATGTAAAATGCATTCTGCTAAATAAAAGAAATCAGACATCTTGTCAGAGCTGCTTGCTGATCACTGTCACATGTCTACTTATTATGGACTGTTCATGCATTGTTCACATGTCTGCTGATCATAGACTGTTCATGCGCTGTTCACATGCCTACTGATCATGGACTGTTCATGCGCTGTTCACATGTCTACTGATCATGGACTGTTCATGCATTTACAGATTTAATGACGTCTCCCTGTTACTGCAGAGATGATGCTAACACTGGGCTAGGCCTGCTCATTGGTGAAAAAACATTTAAGAAGATGCCAGAAAATGTCTTGGTGCAGCCAGCAGATGAACTGTTGTTGCTATATCTATCCAGACACCCCATCTACTCCAGTGGATCTACTCACCCACCCTAGACCCACCAGAGTAGCTGAGACCCCCACATCTACACTGAAGGGGATACTTGTACTAAACATAATGTAATAAAGCACGCACTGGTTATTAGCTGGGCTGCCTGAGGAGGGGTTCACTCTTCAGTCTTGGTCCTCCCACGGTTTCTTCCTTAATTCTGTCCAGAGTGTTTTTCATTGCCACTATCACCACTGGCTTGCTTATTATATACCTGGACCCATACAGCTGTAAAGCTGATTTGTTTCAACGCATGTAAAAAGTGATATATAGATTTTTAAAAATTAGTGACCAGGTCACTGTTTATCCATCTAGGTGGCCAAAAGCAATGTTACAAAGTCCATATATAACAACATAACAGCCTATTTAATTATTTTGTAATTCCAAATATTTTCAAAAATGGAACATGTACTGTTTCACTCTTTTTTTGAAAACCCTTTATTACCTTGGTAGTTGTTATTTTCGGTCATTGAGAAAAGACTTAAAAACTGTAATGAACACAACCAATTACCTCAAACTGAATGTAACAGAGATGTCAAAACATCACAGATTCATTCTTCTGGCAAGAACCGAAGAGCCTACGCAATCTTTTGAATATGCAGCCTATAATTTAGGCAAAGACTGGCAGTGGGCAAATAAACCATGAATGCAGAATAACTATTGTTTGCATTTTATTCAAGCAAAACTTTTTATGGAGTATCATACAAAAATCGGAGATGATCTGAGTGCTAGTTTAGTTTAGACTCTGGTCACTCAAGTACTTTTGCATGGTGGTTTGTCATGATGCGTGTCTGAGCTGCCCAAGATGGGCATACTGTACACTCGTTTACACACTTTACTGGGCCGATCTCCAGCCATCCTCTGACCTCTGGTGATTGTGAGCATGCCGGTCCTGTTCGCCACCGAAGCCCCGCTGTGGTGACTGACTGCACAGCTGCTCTGGGTGCTGGACACTTGCTGAAGAGGGGAGGGGGCAAACCAGAAAGGTCAGGGCAGTAGTTAAGGTAGTTGACTTGTAATTGGAAGGTTGTTGGTTCAAGTCCCATTGCTACTAAGTTGCCACTGTTGGGCCTCTGAGCAAGGCTCTTAATCCTCAACCCTCAACTTGTGCTCAGTCATAATGGGTAAATGTGTTCCATCACCACACTTTTGGCCCATGGATTGGAGCATCTCTTCCTCCTCCTCATCATCATCATTGTCATATCTACAAGGAGATTTGAAGAGTCATTTTGGTGAGTCTGGTCTAAAGTTTAAAAGTTTGTCCTCATTATCACTTGGTCTCACTTGTAGTTTTATAACTATGGGAGCCAAACTGTCAGCCTCGTCCTAGTCTTAATTTGTGAATGAGGCTGTGTTCTCATAAACTGTGACTCTTACTCTTTTGACCATAAGATCACTGGTAGCCACGGCGCCAGTAAGATCAGGCTCACCTTCATAACCTTAGTATGGGGCTTAGCACATTCCCTGATCTCTGGGTTGTCTGGGCCAGTTCCGACAGAATTTATCTTCGATAACGAATCATTCATTTATTTAACATCACACACGGTGTCGGAAAGTACAACCTGATGTCTGCGGAGCATCTCTGAGTCTGCGAAGGAGAGTTCTTCAGCAACCTGGGCCAGTTTCAAAGGCTTTTCACCGACGCTTGATATTACAGCAGGCATAGCTCTGATATGGCAGACTTCCTCCGTGAACTCAGAGGGTGCCTCCTCATCACATTTAAGGCTGTCATGGAGCAAAGCTATATTGTTCTTCAGCATTTGCCCGGCTGGCAGGGCAGAACCTTCTGATCCAGCATGTCAGGGAGGGTTGGTTTTTTGTGTGGTTATTGCTTGTACACCTATGTACTGCCTACTTTATTCGTATTCTTTTTAATTAGGCCAAAATAATTATATCTGCCAAAAAATCTAGGCCAAAAGAATTATTTCTTAGACCCTGGTATAAATATTGTAAAAATAGTGATCATTATAACTCCTTTTATGAGATGATCAAGCAAGGATATGGAGCATTTAAAATGATCATTATTGATTAAGGATACAGAACATTTAAAATGATCATTATTGATCAAGAATATGGAGCATTTCAAATGATCATTATTGATCAGGGATATGGAGAATTTCAACTGATCATTACTGATCAAGGATACAGAACATTTCAAATGATCATTATTGATCAAGGATATGGAGAATTTCAAATGATCATTATTGATCAAGGATACAGAACATTTAAAATGATCATTATTTATCAAGAATATGGAGCATTTCAAATGATCATTATTGATCAGGGATATGGAACATTTCAAACGATCATTATTGAATCAACGGTAAAGGTAAATAATTCCTTTCTGTTCACCAGAGCAAGGCTTCCAGTACATTTTTTTTTTCTACAAAGACATACTTTGGCAGCTCCAAACAAGTCCTTGTGTCATTGTCTGTGAACAAGAGAGTCAAAATGCTGTTGCCAACACACATCACCCCTTCATCCACACATCACCCCTTCATACAGACATCACCCTTTCATACACACATCAGCCTTCACAAGTGAAAATTAAGATTTACCTGTGAACAATTTCATCAGTTCAGGAGACATTTACCAAAAAAAACAAAAAACAAAAAATCCAAACAGAAATGTATAAAAGATACCTGACAGATTATGACAATTGAATGTCACTGATTTATGAAATGAACTACTGCCTATTAAATATAATGCCTGTTTTGGTGGGCTAGGACTATTCAACAGAGAATATATTTAATGCATTTTGATCAACATGACGTAATTGATAAAAAACAGCGGGCAATTGTACATAATAATTTATATGAATTCGCCAAAGTATTTGCTAGTTGTTCAAAATAATGAGAAATTGCTTTTATTGTAGGCACAAGTGAGTAGACGATACAAAGTTAGACACACAGAGTTGTGAGAATTGAAGTCCTGATTTGAGAATGTGTCAAAGCAATTGAGTAACTGTTGAAATGAACAACAAGAAATGAAAAAGAGTGACAGGAAGAAGTGAATATAAAATCTGATAAAAATGATACACATTTTTAGACTCAGTCAGAATGAACTTTATAGCGTATAAGATTGCGACACAGCCAACACTAAGCACAGTCAGTTGATTTCGATATAGGCTACACAAACCCATCTTAAATGTAAATATTCCTAATAAATAGGATATATATGCCAAACCACATATAGGTATCATAAAGTTATACAGCAGCATTTTTCTGCAAGATCTATCAGAGAATGTGTGAATATACCTGGTATTCACGTACCTGGGCAGTCCTTGGGTCAGCCTCTACTAGGAATCATTACCACAAACCAAGACGATTGTGTCTACAGATAAAACAGCAACAGAGCTCATTAATGTTGCAAATGTTGCTTTTTATCAAACACCGACTGCTTGTGATGTCATCATTGTTATGCTTAACAAATAAAAGACACAATTGTACATGAAGAGAATAAATTGAATAAATTGTGAATAAACTGAATAAATTGTAGATATCATACATGTTTTAAGACCAGCTTCAAACCATCTTAACATACTTTGAAAAAAAAAATGCTGTGAGGAGGAGATCAGTGAAGGGCAAAGGCCATATATACGTACATGGGATTGTAAAATAGTAAAAGATTGAAACATGACTCTCTATACAAGTGCAATCAAACGGCAGACCGATAAGGTTCATTTCAACGACACGCCCACCTCCCACTTCCCGTGTGCCACAAAGCAAAAGCGAATAATCAGGCCCACAAACAAACTGAATTGCATCCATGTAAATTAGACCATTTAAATTAGTATGTAAGATGAGTAATAAGTTCCCCTCTCTCTGTGTTAAACACATTTGGATATGAATAATAAGGCAGAAATTGGAGCACACCCCACCCCCACCCAAATACACAAGGATTAATTTTTCTTTGCACGCAGTTTAGAACGTGTAACAGAATTATATGCGGGATGAATACAAATATTAAGTGCTTCTCACAATAAAAGCCCACTATGTATATTTATTTATTTATTGTTTATTTCTGAGGTTTTTGAGCAGTTCATTAATATCCATGTGTAAGTCACTGGTTTCCATGTCTTGCACACAATACACCAGCCATTTTTTATTACAATGATAAATCTCCTTAAATATTATGTGTTTTAAATAAGTGACACATTCTCTTTCATACAATGTAAATTATTGTATTATTGGCATAATATTTTATTGCTGTTTCTACAAAGATTTCTACAGAAGCAGAAATAATTCTAGTTTAAACAGTAAGAGCTGGATAGATAGATAGATCGATAGATAGATAGATAGATAGATAGATAGATAGATAGATAGATAGATAGATAGATAGATAGATAGATAGATGTCACGGACTGCTCCTCCCCCATAAGTCACGTGGTATGGCCCGCCGTGTGCAGTGGATTTGTAACCACCCCCCCCCCCCCCCCCCCCCCCCAGGATTGCACACACGTGTACAGGGTTTGCTGCTAAGTGTGAGCATGTCTATTTAAACCCCTGTCTGTTGTCTGTGTGTGCGCTCTTTGTTGGTCATTGTCACTACCTCAGTCTCTCGTGAGTCGCTAGTGTAAAAAGCCTGTAGCCGGTAACATCTGTGAGCACCATTAACATTAGTATGTACTTCGTTTAATGTTTAAATGAGTATCAATGTTCACTGTCAATGTCTTATGTGAGTGCCATTTATGTATTATGTGTTTTATGTTAATAAATGTTTCACACAAACGAGGAAGTCTGTGCATCCTGCCCTGCGCCCGTCGGGCCAGCAGCGTTATGATAGATAGATAGATAGATAGATAGATAGATAGATAGATAGATAGATAGATAGATAGATAGATAGATAGATAGATAGATAGATAGATAGATAGATAGATAGATAGATAGATAGATGGATGGACCCAACCCTACCCATTTTTTTAAACATTCAAACATGCTGCACATGTGCTATTACAGTTTTATAGCTCCCTCTTTTCATTGTGTTAACCATCTATCAACTCTTTATTAACGGTCAGTATCTGACCACAGAATCACTGTTGGATGGGTGTTTGTGGATGCCAGATCACTGTAAATCCAGCTGTGAAACTTATTGTGTAAAAACACCAGTACCTGATATTACGACACTCAGTACCATGCTACTATGTTGTTAGCACCACTACTGTATTGATGTTGGTTCACCACCCAAATAATATCTGTTCATTAGTGATCCTGTGGTCAGTTGCCAGTATTGAATGGGGTAGAGAGCTACAGACTAAATGGGCTTTGCAAACAGATGGACTGTAGTTGGTAATTGTATGTATTTAGCTAGCATGTACCTCTGAGATACGTGACCTTCTAAGTGTCCTGTGACTGTAGGCGTAAGTTGGTAGGTGTGTGGATCTTCTTTGTTCCTGGAGTTTTCTTTTTCAGACAGACAGGGCTGGAGCAAGAAATGTGGAGCATAAGTGCCCATGCAGATATATATGACATTTGGCCTTCTCGGGGTCGAAGTGGCACTGGGTCGAGCTGTGTCTGGTGGCATACTGATCCGGCTGCTCTCCTCTGGGCGAAAGACAGGCTGACAGGTAAACATGGTAGCAGGGCTCCGTGGATGCGCTGCCTTCCCCTGATGACTCAGAGTGGCTCCAGGTCCATAGGACCAGCGTGCTCGTGCGTCATTCCCAGCTACCTGCTTCGGAGCTGTCCGTGGTGCCGGACAGCTCATATCTGCAGTGATCTGCAGTCATCTTGGTAAACCTCACTTTACACACAACTCGAATTATAAAAAAAAGCTGCGGATCCAGCCAGTCATAAACGACATTCTCCCCAAACTATTTCTACACCATATTAGATTTTTACTGTGTGCATGTTCTTTCTCAGTTTCTCAGTTAATTAGTTATGATTCATTTATTTAAAACGATTTTCGGTTTCTTCCGGCTAGTACGATTTAGGTTTCCATCCCATAAGTGATGAGATTTTATTTTTTGAGCTTGGCTGTTAGCAGACTGACGACCTGACGATGGTGGGAGATTGCCTGAAGACCTGAAGTTGGCAGGAGATGGCCTGAAGACCCGACGTTGGCAGGAGATGGCCTGACGACCTGACGTTGGCAGGATCCTGGGCATGTGTGTCCTGGTCAAACTGAAGTGACTGCATGCCTCGTTCCTGCATAACGCGCCCACAGCTGCCTGTTAGAATCCCGACCCCAACGGCGTGATTCATTTCGAAACGTCCCAGAGACATGAGCAATGTCCATCCGGCCCAGCATCTGACAGCAGTGCCGTGTCTTTTCCGTGTCTTTTTGTGGAACCCTGCGCTGGGCGTAGGCCTGACGGGTCATCGCGCCATCATCGGCAAAAATGTCGGAGCGCACCGGCTCCTTGTCACTTCTCGATTTGAGCCACGGCAAAAATACAGAGGCCAGGGAGAAAAAAAAACAAACTGTGCCATGTCTCTGGCTCCATGGCAGACCTCATGCTGTTAATGCGTCAGATCAGATAATTGCACCAAAGACCATAGATTCTCTCGCCAGCCAATCCCTCTGACTTCCTTATCAGATGTCCTCCATACAGCAGCGATTTTCACCATAGAGTGGGATGCTTTCAACAGGCTGCCTTCATTCCGAGAAAAGGACACCCGCACGGGGGCTCGTGTGCCCTTAGACAAGGCCTGTGTCTTTCCGTGGGTCCTTAGTGGACGTGGTCCAACTGTTGAGCGGGTTATAAAAAAGGAAAGGTTTGTGTAAGTAAAGAGATAAAAGACATTTTCTCTTTAATTACCTGAAGATGTAAGTAAAACATACTTCAGTTTTGAACTGGTGAATAATGACTGTCATGGTTACATTGCTAACCATTAGGCAGACAAGGTGAAAGCACATGCACAGACGTATGCCTGTAAGGTAGTGTGTGTGTGTGTGTGTGTGTGTGTGTGTGTGTGTGTGTGTGTGTGTGTGTGTGTGTGTGTGTGTGTGTGTGTGTGTGTGTGTGTGTGTGTGCGTGCGTATGCTGCTCCTCCATTGCCTGCCCACCTCACCTACATTTAATTCAGAACCAAAAACTCCGCCAAGACTCCCTCATCTTTCTGCTCAAGGGTTCTCCACCATTTTTAAAAGGCAGTTTGGTTGAGTCTGATGCCTCCTCATCTGTATCTCCCACACAAGTGTCAAAAGCCTGTAAAACGTTTACGCTCTTTCGCAATGTTGATCAGACCTCCAATATTACAGTCAGGTCCATGAGACGAGGTGACATGAATCTTCATGCAAAATATGTCGACAGCTAAAGCTCAGGATGAGGAAAAGCAACGTAGTGCCAAGACTTAAAATATTATCGACTGTTCTCTATAGAAGATCTTAATACTAAGGTACTTTTGGATAAACTCCTGCTTAACTTAGTAAAGCATGGAAGTAACCAAATACTGACATGCATACCACTTCCACTGTCTAGTAAAGGTCATCAGGGAGGTCAGTGGATGTTGCCCCCAGCTTAAAAAACCTAGAATTTAAAAAATCCATGGTGCCATGACCCTGAACAGTCTTCAGCTAAGACCCTAAGCTCAAAGAAATAGTCTCCGGCCTTTATCTTAAACAGGTTAAATACTTTCACCCCATTTCTGCTTTTCCCATTTAGCTAGAGGCTGTGACTCACTATCTAATTCCGCACTCACTTCTTGCAGGAAGAGCAGGGTCTATCGTCTATCGTCTGTCCACACATTGCTAAAACCCCACATTGATAAACCTGAAAGAGCAGTTACATGGGCATCGTTTAATCTCGCCAGAGGCGGGTTTGCGACTCTTGTATTCACAGTGAAGTACAGATGTTGAGAAAATGCATACAGTGCTAATTTAGTCCAACAGTGCTCACCGGTGTCTCGAGGCATGCCTTGGACTTATAGATCCAACAGCGGCTTGCCGTGTTTGTGTAAATGCAGGGGATGAGAAGACATCTCATTTTACTGTAGAGACTGACAGCCAAAAATCTTTCTGTTTAGAGCATGCTTGACCCTGTTATTCAGTTTAATTTGCTTTGATACATAATGGACGAAAAACGTGAACAGAACATGAACATGCTTGGAAAAACTTGACGTACGTGATTTGGGGAAACTGACTACTTTTCCCCACTTCTGAGTTATACCTTTATACACAATATGCAAATGTGTCAAATGTGTCATTTTGGTAAGCAACTTCTGTCACATTTAATACACAAAGGACACATGGTTTAATGACCTTTTTCATTGCAAATTAGAAACCGATTTGTCATTTCACTCCAAATCGTTTTCTCCTTAATCACACAGAGAGATTTACATTATCACAGTTCACAAGACAATAAGAATTCCAACCAGTTTGAAATAGGGAAAAGCCTAAGTATGAAATAATACAGTAATAATTATTCATGAAAAAAGTCTGTTTAGATTACTGCAGTTCTGATGTGACTGCTGATTTGTGATTACAGTAATTTTCCCATTATGTTTCCCGCATTCTGTGTGGCAGTAATTCTTATTTATTCATTACACTGTAATATTTCCCTTGTTTTTGCTAAGAATCGTGGGTCGGCGCCTCAGCTATGACTGCCAGTGATCTGGCTTTGGTGGTCCTGCTGTACTGTGGTGCATTGTGGGTATCAGAATGGTAGACATTTTGCCCTTTATCCATCCTCGCTCCCTTTGTCCCCGGCTGGCCCGGGGCGAGACTCTCCTCGTCTGTCTGTTTTTGGTCAGTTTTTCTTTTCTCAGGGTTATTTTGGCTCAGCTTCTGCTCACAGCATGTCTCACCTCAGTCTCGGGGAGGTTCGCGAGCGCACTCATCAGACTGAACCTGCCACAGTAAGGTTGGGCTGGGTTCTTGAAGAGCATCATAAAACAAAACTCATTTTCAAATGGTAGAGACTCATTTAAGACAATAGTAACACTATGATGATTTGGGGAAACGGGGCACACAGCTCACCTATGCATCTGTGTTCGTTAAACTCTGAAGACCATTAAAAGCTCAACTTCTAAAACTGGACCTGTATATGTAAATGAAGATTCCAGAATTATAAATAACAGTGTTGTTCCTTCCTGGGAACTTACATTTACACATATGACGACTTAGATTTATGTGATCTTACCATATAAGATTCTGAAACTAATTCTCTTGACATCTGTTATCTGTTATCTATATTACTCCTATACAGTCTGGATGATGTAACCCCTCTATATCCACGACACGGTGGCACTTGTTTACAACAGGTGCCAGCGGGTGGCCCTGTTTCCGTAACGACATCATCCAGCCTTGCCAAAGGCGGCTGCTGAAACTGCAGCGCGTTTCCGAGTCTAGCGCGAGTGATAACGTGGCCCACGGGGGCCACTTAAACGAGCGTCTTTCTATCGTTTCGCTATCACCACGTGCCACGGAGCTAAAAATAGACGACGGCACTAGAACTCACGGAGCAGTCTGTCCGTCCATATATATATTTTCAAAATCCCGCGTGCTTTCACTGAGACAAGGAGGTGAGGTTCAAAGTTTTAGGAGATCGCGCTAATCTGTTCCTCCCCGGATTGCTGTTTCTAAAATGATCTTAGTTTCAAGCCAATTAGATGCTTATCTGAAGTCCATTATATCGATTTGCATAAAAACGTGCGGCGTATTGCTCTTGGACTGGAGTTCAAAAAAACAGTTCTTCACAGAGACGACGGGCTCCTTCCTGGGCTACTGAATGCAAGGTAATTACCTCCGACGAATGTAATTGTGCATATATTTAGAATTTTTCCATGTATCACGAGCGGATAATACAACGTCTTGCTGGATAGAAATCTTTTGTTACAATTAGTCAAGAATCGACACGGCCTCTTCACGAGTGACACCCTTGGCTTTGTCAGACTGCTCCCAGAAACAACTCCCAAATAAATACATGCATACAGTTGGGGGGGGGTGTGACCCTCCCCCCCCAGATTAATTTCTGATCACACTATATATATATATATAAAATGTGCTAGGTTGTGTGGTGTAGATAGATAGATAGATAGATAGATAGATAGATAGATAGATAGATAGATAGATAGATAGATAGATAGATAGATAGATAGATAGATAGATAGATAGATAGATAGATAGATAGATAGATAGATAGATAGATAAAGCTGAAACTCTGCACCTATGACAAGGGACTCCATTATGTTTAAATCATCACATAAAGCCTGGAGCAGTGCCGAACAACTGTATCCTGTAGCTGTCTTTCCCCCGGAGCTGAGAGGTGCCTTAATCTCAGGTCTCCATCAGACCCATGTGGGGAGCCAAGCGCGAGATAACACCGCAGACCACCATGACTAACGGAGGCGAGGGTTTGTTATTAAGACGCCAAACTGAAACAATAATACAATTTCAGCCTTTCATTCTCTCTCGTTCTCTCTCTCTGTCTCTCGCTCTCTCTTTCATGTCAACTTATTACTGCCACTTAATTATCGGTTTCTCCATAGGCATGGGGACAGATAGGTGGGGAGTCTCCCATTAAGTCTTTCTTGTTTGAAATTGTATTTTTATAGTAGAAACAGCAATGGGAATCAAATTCTCACCCTCAGACTGTCAGCCACAGCTGCAGCTATTGAGGCAACGTCACAGCAGGTAAATAAAGGCTAGAATAATAAGTGATTATCCCTCGTTTAGGCTCTTTTAACATGTCCGTCCTCTTTCATTTCACAATCTTTCAGGGAGACGTGGACAGCTCGCCAGGAGGATCGGACATCAGCGTCACGAGCCACTACCCGTCAGGCGGACGCCGCCTGTTCAGATGACAGAGCGCAGGTGTTAACACCTTGGCCCCGGTGGTAAAATCGCCCGCCGGGGCACCCAGTAGATGCCGCGGGAGCGGTAATTTCTCATCTGCACCCCGGTGTCGTCTGTGCGGGGAAGCGCACCGCTGAGGGTGGAAGTCGCAGCTGCCGATGAGGCACCTCGAATTGACGCGCTCAGACAAACGCCTCTTGCGCTTTCAACGTTTATACCCCTTTGTCATTTCTTTATTTATATCCTCTTCTCTCACGCCTCCCATTGTCTGTAATTGTACCTGGAGATGTGCAAAGGAAAGACACACGCAGGCACGCACGCAGGCACACGCAACTCAGGTCAGGGACAAGTCAGGCATGGAATAAAAGTTTGCGAGATGAACGGTAAACGCTATTCTGCCATTACCCTTGAGCTGACTGAATATCCCATAGGTTATTATTCCACACTAATGTATGCTTAATAAAAAGCGTTTTAAAAATTCAGGATTTAAAGCCCGCTCATAACACAGTCCACACATTGGGAAGCCTTGGTCACTCATTTCCTGTATTTTATCACCGGCTTGGCACTGCTGCAGTGTACTGGAACACTGGTGACCTTGCTGTTGATTTATACTTTGGCTCAATCAGCTTCTGTGGGAAGAGATCCGGAGATCCACGCCGCCAGGATCGTCCCTCCATTAAAGAGGAAAAGCTGATGTGTGTGTGTGTGTGTGTGTGCGTGTGTGTGTGTGTGTGTGTGATGGTTTCTAATTGTTGAGTGCAATTCCACCATGCTTGCCTGAGAAGCAAAGGCCACCGAGGTCTCTGACAGGGCAGGCTGCTGAAATGAATGTTGTGTGTGACAGCAGAGATTGGTTCACCCCGCCGACCTGGAGAGACCACAAAGAGTCCGTGAAGAGACTCCAGCTTGGACTCTCTCTTATGCTTCCATCTGGGCCTAGAGTGAACACGTGTGATACACACACACACACACACACACACACACACACACACACACACACACTAAATGTACAAAATGGCACAGAGAGATGATTGGTGAGACATAGGAGAGGTAGGTAGGACATAGTAGAGGTGTGTGTGTGTGTGTGGTATGAAGGTGTGAAAGAATAACCCCATTCGGAGGTGTTGAGAGGAGGAGATTGAGGCCTGCTGTCTCACACCACACACACAAGCTCCATGTACACACACACTCTCTCTCTCTCTCTCTGCGCGCGTGCACACACACACACACGCACACACACACACACACACTCTCTCTCTCTCTCTGCGCACGTGCACACACACACACACACACGCACACACACAGTCACTCCTTCCATCCGTTCGTCCTCTCGCTTATCACTCATGTTTGCTCTCCATCGCGCTCTCTCTTTCCTGCTCCACCCTTCCCCGCGCGAGCTTCGCCTTCCGCCCTGGGCCTGCGTCCCCTCCGCCTCCTCCGACCGCTGTTGTTTTCCCTCCTTTGGCTCACTCAATCACACAATTCTTCCATATACCCTCCCTCTGTGTCGCATTAGTGATGTAGAGATTATCGGTGTCTCTCTTTTTCCTTCGTTGATTGGTCGAGATTGAGGCAATTGTGTGAGCGGATTGCTCTGTAATGGCTTTGTGAAATGTGACGCCCCCCCCACCCAACCAAACCGCTACACTGATACGCAAACTCTGCAGCAGTTTCTTTCTCTTTCTGCCCCTCTTCTGCCTCTCCGATCCCACCCTCTCTCTCTCTCTCTCTCTCTCTCTCTCTCTCTCTCTTTTCCTCTATTCCTCTCTCATCAGCGTTCTCTAAACCTGCCTGATGAGTCCGTCACCGTCGGAGAGATAACGAGCCTTGCGCGATCCCTTCCCTCCCGGGCACACGCGGACGGACGCGGCCCCTCCAGCCAGGGGGGCCGAGTCCTGCCCGGCCGAGTGTTTCCTCCACACTGAACACACTCGCCTTATCGTGCCGACTACCTATCAAACACAGCTAGTGCTAAGAGAGTGACTGCCACCTCCACTGACTCCGGGTTTAGATTATAATGCTTCGTAACTGACCTCGGGGTGAAAGTATCATCATGAATACATCAAGGACTGAGAGGTTTGATGTTGCCGAGCCAGTTTCCAGAGACGCAGCTAAAGTCTGTACACTTTTTCTGTTTACATACCAAAGCAAGAACCAAAACCTGATATGGACCAATACGTCACAGCTTCCGGCATGGCAAAGCACGGTTTATGTTTGATCGAGATTTAGCTGCAAATCTAAACTACATTACTGCCAGACTTCAATTTCTTTGTGGAAAGACTGGGACTATATAGAATGCTGTGGCATGTCCTAAGGAGTGCATACTCATCCTTCGACAATGTAGGCCATAGTGTTTAGGAAAACAGAAAATGTTTTTGTGCTGTCTGAATGACCTCTTAAGGACAGAGTCTATGTGAACATAGTCCTGGTTTCTATGGTTTCCTGTCAGGTGTCTTTGTTTTGATTTACTTCCTTGAGTTCTCTCCCCCTCTTTAGTTTCACCTGTGTCTTGTTTAGTTCTCGTTAACCCATGTATTTAATCCCCATGTTTGTCTCAGGGTTTCGACAGCCATTGTTGTTTAAAGTCTGGTCCTGTTGTACTGTTTCTGCCTGTGTTTTCGCTGCCTGATTATTGGTTCGTGTTCCTTGCCTTGTTCTGTTTCTTTTATTGCCACTGCCATGTTTGTTATTACTCGTGGATCTGCTTGTCTCCGTGGTTCCCACCCTGGACCGTTCTATCGACTCTGATTCTGGACTTGCCCTTAATAAATCTCGCTCTTCTCAGCATTTGCGTTCGCGCCGCAATCGCTTCGCGTTACAGTGTGTACGTTTGGGTGTGTGCTGGTGCCTTTGCGACAGCTGAACACACAGCAGTGAAGTGTTCGATATGTGAACACACTAGGTGGAGGGAGACTGGGGGGGGGGGGGTGGAGTTGGGGTGGGGGTGGGGGTCCATGCCCTTTTCCTGCAGTCTGGCTCATCTCAGAGCGGAAGGCTTGAATCAGATTAAACGCCTCGGAGACCAATGTTTTTGTCCAAAGGTTGTGCTGATGTTTATTTACTCAGCAAATCTCTTTTTCTGTTTGGGATTACGGGTGTAAAATCAATGATGCCACCGCAACCAAACCAACACCTCATACTACTGCAATCATACATTCTTCCTACACTCCTTTCAAATTGCACACACTAAACCGTCCTGGACTTGCACCCGTGATTCTTTAAGTCTTTTCTGGATGCTGTCGGTCAGATGGACTAATTCACTGTTTGTACCAACAATGAAATCACAGATGTCTTTTTTTTTCTGTTGGTTTAGCTGCCAACACACAAGTTACGTATTCGGAGCGATTTATCACATAATACTACAGAACTGTCATTTCTTCTCTGAAGGCTAATCGCTGTGTTGTTACATATGCAAACTATGCAAGCTGATTACGACAAGACAAGCTTGCGTTTGCAGTTCCGTCAGCTTGGCGAAGTTCATGCCACGGAATTGATCGCGAGGATGAGAGACTATTGTGGCATGACTGTGATAGCCCCCCTGATTTGAGATCAGTGTGTGCTGTTAACACAGATGCGGCACATAAGGCTTTTCCACTGGACACGTAAGGATGCTGATCTGGAAACAAGGACCCTTCGAAGCGATCGGCCAAAGGGCGCAAAATGTTTAAAACATTTTTTAACCAGATTTCCCTCCATTTACACGCGAGAACCACAGCGCAGACAGCAGCAGTGAATCATCAGAGGTGCGGGACAAGCTGGGAAAGACAAGTCTGGACAGTTTGCAAGCACAGTTTGCAAAAGCATACGCTTGTATCCAAAGCGACTTACAATTATGGCTGAACACCACTTGAGCAATTGCGGGTTAAGGGCCTCGCTCAGGAGCCCAACGGTGGTAACCTGGCAGTGTTGGGGCCTGGCAGTGTGGGCAACCTTCCGATTACTAGTTGAGCACCTGAAATTCAGTTCATTTCAGTTCAATTTGATTCAGGTCATTTCAGTTCAGTTTAGTTCAGTTCAGGTTTATTGTACTTTTACAGTACAGCCTGAACACTGAGACACCTGCTCTCCCACTAGACCCCTGACCAGTCTTGTTCTGGTCATTGCCATTCTCATTTCTGATCAGTCTGAGTGAAATGCAGTGTAATCCGTGGGGGGAAAAGGTTGTATAGAGATCCCCCCTCCCCTGATACATCATCCATGGACTCCTGTATCCAGGGTCAGTAAATCATCTGAATCAGGTGGTGGTGGGTGGGTGGGTTGGCCGGAGGAGATTGGCATAGCACATGATGTAGCAGGGCCAGCAGAACAGTGACACGTCTCACGCTCCGACCGTCACATGCTGACCAGAGCTCAGCTGCCAGGATCAAGAGTCGACCAATTGCACATCAGAACTACAGGGACCTCATACAAGGCCATTTGGCCTGACCGCAGACCTATCACACACACACACACACACACTGCAGATGAACACATCTAAACTTGTCACCAGCGTACAGAGAGAGAGAGAGAGAGAGAGAGAGAGAGAGAGAGAGAGAGAGAGAGAGGGAGAGAAAGAGAGCAGAAAGCCACAGTTGAGAGAGAGAGAGAGAGAGAGACACACAGTGGTGATGCTGGTATCCTTTGCACACAGAGTTGTGGAGCTGTTTCAATTTCACTTATCAGACATCATTTCTACGCTCCACTGACCCAGCTAATGTGGTCCGTCAGTCCGCGTCAGCCCCGGATCCCTGAGCCACACACCTCTGTAAGTGCTCCACAACCTCTGTAACCCCACCCAACGAAGCACACTGCCTAATTGCAACTACTCATCACTCCCAACCCCGGGGGGGGGGGGGGGGGGGGGTCAACCACCACTACACTACCTTGGACTCAGACATGGTCTGTTACCAGGGGCAACAGCCAGGGGGTGGCAGTCACACACGGCACCGATTTGGGCTGGGCTCCGTGACGGGTATCTGAGATATGGAGGGGCTCCCGTAAACCAGGCTGGCAGTGCTCGGGCTGATCCGGTTTCTCTGACGACTCACAAGAGCAGCATGTTCAAGCTTCCACTACCGGGTTCCTAATTTGCAGAGGGTAAAAAAAAACCAAACAAACAATAAAAAAAAACCCCAAAAAAACTTTGACGTGCAAAATAAATAAATAAACAAAAAATTCTGAAATGCACCATCCTGCCGGAGCAACTGTTTTTTGTTTTTTTTTTCCCCCAGCGACATCATTTCCAAGCACAGCTTGGGCAAAAAGGAAACGCTTTATGTTACCGAAAAGAAAACAAGACTTTTTTTTTTTTTTTGGTTGTTTTTTTCAAGCGCACGAGGAGGTTGCCAGGACTGGGCTTGCAGTGTTGTTTACTGAGATCTACAGAGCTGCTGTTGTTTTCCGTTTGTTCCTGCACGCGGTTAAGAGTGACGGGAATGACGTGCAACGTTCTCCCAGCTTTCCCGCCTCTGACGCGCGTGGCGCGGTGTGTAATTGGCCGGCGCGCAGCGGTGGGTGTGGGTAGAGCCTTTCCCAAGGTCGCACCGGTGCGTTTGACCCCGGTCTGGCTTCTTCCCTTCCTGGCATGACCTGTGATGTCTTCCAGCCAGTGGGACTGTCCCTGTCTTCTTTTTTTCTACTGTGCCATTTACGATTATTCCAGCGTCACGGCACTCGTCTGAACAGAGCGAATCTCTTCCGCATCGCTCGGAAGTAGAGCCGTTCAAAATGGCTGAGTGGGAGGGGCTAGGGTGCAGTAGAATAACTGCTAATGACACCAGGAAGCTCCAGGAAGCGTAGCAAAAGTGTAGCAAAACACCATCTCAGTTTCTCTGATTTAAGACATGTTTAGACTTGTTTAGAAGGAAATTAATAAATGTTAAGTTATGCACACCCGGAAATCCAAATTTACTGTTTACTGTGGCGGGGGGGGGTGTTAACAGACAGTGAGTCAAACCGTATCTATGACCTTTGTGTGTGTGTGTGTGTGATGTGTGTGTCTGATGTGTGTGCGTGCGTGTGTATGTATGTGTGATGGATATGTATGTGTGTGTATGATGTGTGTGCGTGCGTGTGTATGTATGTGTGATGGATATGTGTGTGATGGATATGTATGTGTGTGTGTGTGTGTGTGTGTAGTGATGAAGGCTGAGTGAGGCGTAATCAAAGCAGGGCTTCAGGCAGGACTCAGGCGTCGCAGAAGAGGGTGGCTGAAACAGACCAGCATTAAGCCAGCCTATTATCTCTCTGTCTCCCTATCTCCATGGAGAACAGTGTGTGAATAGGTTTATTTTACCACTCGTATCTGAAACACTGGCATTCAGGCATTACTCATCTTAAAGAGGGCTCGGATAAGATGGATAATTCAGCACGCTGAAATAAGTCTCATCTGTCACCTCTCCCACAATGCACCCAGGTGTTACGTAAAGGACACGATTTATCAGGGCCATGTTATCATGTGTTTAAAACAAATGTTTAAAACAAATTCATTTATTTATTTATTCATTTTGTTTTTTTGAGAATAACTCTTATTTCAGATTCTTCTACAACAGCATATAGATTGTGTTTTATCAAGATAACTCAATTAGATTTAAGAATAGAAGCTAGAATACACACACACAGCTAAGATTTGATTGCCCTGGTATTTTTTCTTATTTGAGTGTAGCAAGTTTATTTTTGTAATTTAGGCTTCAGTTAATTTCATTTCAGTTCAAAGTAGCTTTGTAGGCTTAACTATATGAAGTTACTGTTGGCAAAGTATTTAAAATGTATTTTCTGTTTGTCGCACACCATCAGTCTCACAGGCGTGTGCGATATTTTCCAGTTCTCTGTCTCAGGAGGCCCCACCAGCGCTGACACATTTTCACTGGACATCATAAAGTATTTTTCTGAGACATAAAAGGAGAACGTGCATCTCCAGCTCCACCTCCTCCACCTCCCCTGTCTTGCAGTGACTGCATAATCACTCTTCTCCGGGCGCGCAGGGTGTTCTCCAGCTGCCCTGTTCCATATCTACGTCGCGTTCATATAACGCGCCCTCGATCGAGGTGTCTCAGTCTCGGGCAGACGAGATACACGGAGGTTTTGTTTTTTTATGACCTGCGCGCCGAATGCTCCTCCCCTGCTCTCGGCGGTCAGATGACGTCTGTGGCTTCGGCGGTGCTGGCCTGTGAAATCGGGGCTCGCTGCATTGTTCACAGTTAACAGGCTTTGCTAGTCACCGGGGCGTCACCTCAAGCCCTCTCTCCAAAAACAGCCACTCCAATTCCTTAACCAGCTGAGCCAAGTGAATTTCCAGAAATGCTCTATTCTGCAAGAGAATAACTTTGCCTATTTGCATAATAGCTCTGGCATTATCGCTGTGCAGCCTTTGCCGACGGAGAAAGGGATTCTGGTCCGCGCGCCGGCACCGAGACGAACCGCTGCTTCCGCACAGCTATAAGTTCTGTGCTGGTCTGCAGTGTGCTTAACATTTTTTTTTGAACACTTGGAAGAAAAATAAAGTCTTGCCAATATGCTCGTGTTAATCATGATGAATGAGTGAACAGTCAGCCTGTAAGTGTATGTTTGGCTTTGGGATGTCTGATGTTTATGCACTTCAAGCATTTTCCTTTGCCAAAGACCAAACATATTATATTATTTCATATTGCCATCATTGTCCTGTAACGGGCAACCACTTTCAGTAGATTCCATGGTTTAGCACAACCGTGTGTTTTGAGATTCGCTCTCTGCTCGGATCTCCTTGTTGAGAAAATTGCTGTTTGGTGCTCATCAAACCTTATTTTTCCTTGGTACCGACACGCTTATATGTGCAGTTCCACTGACTTGGCAACATTTGGTTGACCAAATATTGACTAATGTTAATACTAAAGCTATCTGCTCTGGGTTGGAGAAGGGCTTTCATCAGGGCAGTGGTAACTCAATGGTTAAGGTACTTGACTTGTACTTAGAAGGTTGTTGGTTCAAGCCCCACCCCTGCTCAGCTGGCACTGTTAGGCCCCTGAGCAAGACCCTTAAGCTGTACTCAGTCATAATTCTAAAGTTGCTTTGGATAAAACTGTCAGGTAAATGTAATTCATGTTCCTTTACACAGTAGGAATTTTTATATATCAGTCACCTATGGCCTTGCTTCTTATGGGGAACCATGGAGGTTTGTGATCTCCATGCGCACACTAAAGGCAACATCATCTAAAGACACCTCTTACACAACCTAAGGCCTAGTTGGAGATCGGTGATCCAACCATCTCTTTAACTCCACCAGGACTGCACACTCCTGATAGGACTGAAAAAATGTGGTCTTTTTGAGTCCTCAACTCCAGAGAAATTTGTGTCCTTGAACATATCTCCCTTGTTCTCCATCTCATTCGTTTGATTGGTTGTTGGGGTGTGTATCCACAAGGCAAGGGACTTGGCGCGGGTAAATTGTACGCAGTGATAACACTTTAGCAGTCTCATATTTACGTAGCCGTCATGGAGGGCATAGTCTAGGGGACAGGTTATAGTCTTCATCACCCAGCAAAATGAAAACAATGGGAACTTTGTTCCTACAACTGTTGGTGAAATTACAGCCACTATCAACGGTGCAAAAGCAATCTGATGGTAAATACACAGGTCAGTACACTTAGCTGAGTCAGACCTACTGTTAGTCCATAGAAATCACTTGCGACTCTCTTAGAGGAAGATGTTTTTCTGATATAGTTTCTAAATTGATGGAACAGGGTTCAAGAAAATATTAGGAAAAGAAGCTATAGTTGTTGTTTTTTTTATCTACATTAAAGACTTACTTGGTTAGCCCAGCCTATACATAGATTATTGGATCTTTATTATTTTATTAATGTACTTTATCACAAAAACCTTTCTATATAAATATTTTCTCTTTATAGTCCTATATAAATAAATTGTTATTTTCATTCATTATTGCATTAGATTATTCATGTAATTTGCTCAGTGTTTCATTTTACAGTATTTCATACTAGAATTAAAAATGAACATATTTTATATAACAAAGCACGACTCAACACACACACACACACACACACACACACACACACACAAACACAAACACAATCACAAACACATGACGTGGGTCAAACACCGACAACTTTGACGATATGACACGAGACTTATATATACTCATGACAATTACACACAACAAGGATCAGGTGCACAACACAAGAGGGGGTGGCAATATGAACACACAGACACACACACACACACACACACACACACACACATTTGAGGGGGGAGGGGCCGTACCGTGACAAAAGGGGGGAAATCTAGTATTTAAAGGTTTCCGTGTTCTATGGATGGTTCCTAGGGCCTTTGGTAAAATCACAGGTGACATATTTGTTAGGATATTCTCAGTGTTTGTCAGGCCACACCTGGAATATTGCATTCAGACGAATCCACCTTGTCTCGTGAGGGACAAAATGGCCCTGGAATGCGTTTTACGGGTTGGCACTAAGATGGTATGCGGCATGCGAGGCATCACTAGGCTTGAAACCCTAGGGATGTTCCCCTTGCACTATAGGTCACTTCGAGGTGACTTCATACTCACCTATCGTGCACCAGCTCCCCGACCTGCCCTTCGAGGTGACCTCATACTCACCTATCGTGCACCAGCTCCCCGACCTGCCCTTCGAGGTGACCTTATACTCACCTATCGTGCACCAGCTCCCCGACCTGCCCTTCGAGGTGACCTCATACTCACCTATCGTGCACCAGCTCCCCGACCTGCCCTTCGAGGTGACCTTATACTCACCTATCGTGCACCAGCTCCCCGACCTGCCCTTCGAGGTGACCTCATACTCACCTATCGTGCACCAGCTCCCCGACCTGCCCTTCGAGGCGACCTCATACTCACCAATCGTACACCAGCTTCCCGACCTGCCCTTCGAGGCGACCTCATACTCACCTATCGTACACTAGCTCCCCGACCTGCCCTTCGAGGTGACCTCATACTCACCAATCATACACCAGCTCCCCGTCCTGCCCTTCGAGGCGACCTCATACTCACCTATCATACACCAGCTCCCCGACCTGCCCTTCGAGGTGACCTCATACTCACCAATCGTACACCAGCTCCCCGACCTGCCCTTCGAGGCGACCTCATACTCACCAATCGTACACCAGCTCCCCGACCTGCCCTTCGAGGTGACCTCATACTCACCAATCATACACCAGCTCCCCGACCTGCCCTTCGAGGACATTCTATGAAACTGACTAAGCCCAGGTCGGACCGCATCAGACCCGTGGAGCTCCCTCCCTGAGGACGTTGTCATGGCACCCACAACTGCAGCGACGATTGGATGCCCTTTCCCTGCATCCACGCATGTTCCCGCATGTTCCCGCATGCGTAGTCCCTCTCTTTCTCCTTTACTCCTGAGCACACTTTGTTGCTGTTGTTGTTGTTGTTGTTACATTTTTCTTTTGGCTTTTCTTTTGGCATTTTACTAATGACCTGTCTTTCTCCTGCCCACTTTATTACGTCACGTAATTGGTGAGCAGTGGGGACAGCTGTCACTGGTCACATGGGCCTTACTGGTTGGGATGTGGCTTACTTGTGCGTACTACCTTGGTTCCTAAATACTGGATAGCAGCACTATGCCAGTCCCAGTGACACGCAACTGGAGGAACAATTACGGGATTTCTTTCCTAACGTTCCGGTCCCCATCTGAATCTGAATTGGGATTCAAAATAATTAGAATATTCCTACTACTTTAAGATTTTTCTCATGTCATCCTCCGTGGTGCTGATATTTACCATGTTGTGCATAAAAAGTGCACCCACTGTAGTATAGTCAGAAAGTTCCCAGAAAACCCCCTACTGTAAGCAGCATGCAGATCTCTCTTGCTGTAATTTTACTTTTACTTTTGTGAGCGCTGCTATTTCATTCCTAAAAGAGCGCTCTGAAAAGAGTCTCCGCATTTAAGCGCCACTTTAATATTCACTTGGCATTATGATGTCTTGAGAACCTTCAGTGTTAACCAGGTGAAAAACATGTTGGGCAATCGCAGAACAACACTTGTCATTGGACTAATTAGTAGCAGAAGTGTATTATTATTTTAACAGGCAAACCATGGCTAGGCACTATGAGAATAAAATTAGAATAGAATAAAATAGAATAACCTTATTGTCACAGTACAAATACAGTGAAATTTGTTTGGGTCTCCCAGTAAATCAGAAGCCTCTAAAAGTACTTGTAACTGGACTAATTAGTAGCAGCAGTGTATTATTATTTTAACAGGCAAACCATGGCTAGGCACTATGAGAATAAAATTAGAATAGAATAAAATAGAATAACCTTATTGTCACAGTACAAATACAGTGAAATTCATGTGGGTCTCCCAGTAAATCAGAAGCCTCTAAAAGTAGCAATACAGTCACATTTGATAGTTTATATGTTTTATATGTTGTAAAACATATAAACGATAAAACATAAGTGTTTATATGTTCATCCAAAATCACACACAACAATCATGATATAGGCATGTTAGTATACCACTCAAATATTCAGCCAACACCACATGGACAACATTTTGGTTTGGAAGAGTTTCCAAAATGTACCCAAGCCAGTTTTTCATACACTCACCATACATATTCATAAAATGACAACAGTAATTTGTAACATACGTGTAGTAGATGGTTTTCAATACTGCCTTCACTTAGAGGAACAAATTGTTTTTGATTTCACAAATGTCTTCAACTTTGATCAAAGAAATAGCTTGGTGTTTTATTATACACAATATATAAGACAAAACAGAGCCTGACAAGTTATAGCTGCTTTTATCAAGCAGACATTTTCAAATATTTCAAAGCTTAAGTTAAATTTCAAAACTAAATAATGAGTCATAGATAACCTAAGCGTTCAGTACGACACTACAACAAGGTGTTTTTTTTTGTTTATTTTTTTTTTAGTTTCAGATGCTTCGTGGCCCTTGTTCAAACCGATGCGAATGAGACCGCTCATTAAAACAAACATGCCATTGAGTCTTGATTTCAACATTCCTGGGCTCTTCTTTTTACTATGTCGCTGTTGGGTTAGTATAATACAATCTGCCGTTTCAAATAGCCCAACCAGGGCCTCTTTTCACATCTTATTTTTTAGATTATGGGGTACGTAGGTCAAAATGTTATAAGCTGCACCCCAGATGAAAGTATGAAAGGTACTTTCATTATTACATTATTCATTCATTACATTTTCATATCTTATCTCAGGATAGACTTATAAACATTTGAATAGTGAGTGTGAGCGTGTGACAGGTTGCCCCATCAAGTAAGTCATGACATTTTGTGCGGTAAGTCGTGACACTGAGTGGGGGAAGATGTCTCACTAGCTTTTTGCAACAACTAAAAACAATTATTTAATTGTTGTTGTTGTTTTTACTTCAAATTAAAAATTAAATGCCTCTTTAGAAAAAAAGGCATGATTAATCTCTAAGCTTCATTAAACATTGTCACGTAACGCTCGCCTTCTGCGAGTCACGTGGGTTGGCCCGCCACATGAAGTGGGAGGATCGTTGTTGGTGGCTACACCTGCACACACCTGCACCTTGTTTTGTTTGTATATTTAAACCCTCATCGTAGTGTGCAGGATTGTTGGTCATTGTGGATGTAACATCTTGATGTAATGGTCCTTTTGCCATTTTTAAAACGTATTCGTGTTTACAGTCCGTGTTTATTGTTAACCGTTTCATGTTCGTGTTTATCGTGTGTAATTCTTGTGAGTGCCGTTATCGTTTTATGTTTATATGTTGATAAATGTACGTCTTAGTCGCTGGAGTCCTACCCCTTGCCCTGAGGCATTCGGGCCAGCACGCATTACAAACATCAATCACTGGGGATTAATCCTCATGTGGGAGCGTGGTATGGATCGTAAAAACCGTCCCAACCACAACAACTAGAAATCATATCATTCTTTCCAATGAAACATTTCAACTATTCAAAACAAAACTACCATGCTACCTGCTCTCTCTCTTACTCCAGTCGGCTCTAGGCTGTTTGATCTCAAACATCATTTATTAGACTCATCATGAGGAGCACAGTTGTCGTGCATAAATTACCCAGCCTGTGGTACTCCTTCACGACTCCACAGTTTGCACGTGATGCACTGGAGTCTCATTTGGTCGGCCGTTCGAGAACAACTCATCTTCAGATGATGAAGAGTCCTCTAGGGTCTTTATTTTTGTATCTGTCTTTTTTTCTGGAGGGCGGGGCTGGGGTGGTGACGGGGCGGGGCTGGGTGACGTGACGGGGCGGGGCTGGGGTGGTGATTCCAATAATAGCACTCTCTGGTGTTGAAGATGTTAACAGTGTGAAGACTTGCCCATGTGACAAGGTTCCCTGGTCTCCTCTAGCCTGCTGAGACTCAGTGCCTTGGTAATGTAGACCTAATAGCCTCTGAAGGTTATGCTTTTAGGTAAATGAAGCCGCCCGTCGACGGCAGTTATTGCGACACCGTGTTATGGCCGCAAAGACACAGGTTATTCGAAGCCTGTGATCCACTCACACATCCCATTCCTCCATAATAACTGCAGGGTGTACAGAGGCGAATGCCCATTCAGGCTTTTGGGTTTTATGTGTTCTCACCTTTCACAACTCCGCATTTTGTACATAAATGTGAAGCAGCGAAATTAAAATGACAGTTGTTTACATCTGACGGAAAGTATGTTCTGTAATTGACCGTGGTATCATGCGATGTGGGAATTTTACAGAAACATATAGTGTCATATAAGCCTGTCAGTTATCTCAAATAGTGCAGAGTGCTTGGGGAAAATGATGTCTTTGTGGGCTGTATAAAGTCCAGCGCATAAATTTATTCTGTCCTTTCTTTTTTACGTGATTGTCTGTTTCTCTTTTGGTTTTTCCCTCATTTGCACATACCCAGCACAAAGAATGAATTACGACTGAAAAACATGACATCGTTACAACAGAATGAAGTATGTAGGTCAGTCTTATGAAACCTGTTTAGACCCAAACCCTGTTTTAAGAATATAATTGGGCCTCGTTATGAGAGCATTAATAATGAATAATAAGTGGATGAATAATAGATGGTAGCGACTCTAAAAATGTGTTTGACTTTTGGACATCTCTTTAGCACGTGGTGTGAAAAGGCACCGGCCTGCCCACGCATGCGGCGAGAGCGTTTGTCCCCGACAGGCGGATTGCGGCTCCCTTGACGTTAAAGATGCGATAAAGCGGCACCGCGCCATGCAAATGGAGACATTCGGATGCCGACTCTGATGTTTCCATCATGAAAGGAGAGCGTCTTTCAGGTGTCAGGGAGCGGGGCCCAGGACTCCCGGACACACGTAACCTCGGCAGCGAGAACAGAGGCGGTTCACTCTATTAACCAGGTGAACGAAAAGACTAAACAGTGGAGGAAACCACACACCACCACCCCCGTCTGAAATGGAACTTAGCTAGGTCATTAATCCACTTAAGCGTTTTTACTCCATAAACAAGCATAATACGAGCACATAATGACAAAACAGCTGCAACTAAGAAGTTAACGTAACACTACAACCTGTTAATGGGTCACGCATCGTTTTTGATTAATATATCTCTCGACAAACTGGCCCCATTAAAAGAAAACAAATAGTGAACACATATAGAAATGTAACCTTGTCCATAAGTACGGTGCAACCAAAAGGTAAAAAGATGATGCTATAAGTGGTTTAATTAAATTCTGACTTTACCAGGTTGAGTGATAATGTGACCCAGGCCAGGTTTACAAAATCTTCATGGCTGTTACTATTAAAAGGAGCAATATTAATTCTACCATCTTGCATTATTGTTACTGTTTTTCATTTTATCTGCATCTACAGCAAAATGGGCAAATCGTTTCCTTTAGAAGACCAGACGTGAAAACCCATAGTGGTTGCACGACTGGCCCGGGACCGGCTCTGGTGTCGCTAACTCAGATAATGGTGAGCACTCCATACGGTATACTTCAGTCACCGCGGGACCTGTGGGGAGGTGCTTGCCGATGCGGTTCCGAAGCCCGAGAGATTGCAAATGAGAGTGAATCCTCATCTAGCACGTCGATTCTGTTTATCGGCATCATAAAGACGGGTGTGGCGGGACGCCATGGCTCGCTCTTCCCAAATCACGCTTCCGTAAACAGCAATTACCCAAACTTAGCGCACGTCTCTCCACCTCTGAGATGTTTTACACTTTTAAAAAAGGCGAGAAATATTTAAATGTCAGATTTCATGTATGTGTTTAGCCGGCCGGGAGCATATGTGCGATCCTATTCAATATTCATGTGAAAAACCGGCTGAGATCTGCAATTACAGCACCGGGCCCGAAGACACGTCGGCTTTGGTCACAAGCCTGTGCCCTTCATCTGGGTGTCTCGTGCACCCCATTTACTATTTAAATCTATCCATGCATCAACACGGTGGTGTCGACGGCACTGAATGTAGGTGTGACTCGGGGGGGAAAGAAGAAAAATAGAAAAAGCTTTTCATCCTCAGAGTTCAACTCTGGTCTGTATGTATCTGCCTCCTCGCTCTTTCTACCTCTCTACCTCCCTGCCGCTATCTCGGTGCATTTCTCACAGTTTCGCGCTCGCTCTACTGTTAATCTTTTTCTCTGTTTACTGTTTTCACACCCCACCTCTTCTTTTTTTTGCCTCTCCTTCTCTTTTTTCTGTCTTCTTGCTGGCTTTTCTGTCACTTTTTTCTTCTGGCGATCTCTCTCGCGCTGACACCGCCGCATCACCTCTACACCCCGACCGGCTCTCATCAGTCAGCCTCCTTTTATTGGCTATCATACTTTTCTATTCTATTCTTCACACCCCCCCCCCCCCCCACACACACACACACTCACACACAGTATATTCTTCTCCCTTACATAAAGAAATGCTGCAGTGCCATTTTTGCTCTATCCTTTAACACCCCCGATCTAAGTAATATATTACAGAGCAAGTACTCTACATAAGTGCTAATTATGCTTAACGAAGTGAAATGCTTCACTGTTTTATGAACTCATTTGAATGGAGATGCGTCAAGTCTTGAAAATACCCTCGAACACAAAGGAACCAGAATGCGTGTTCAAGTCCATTAAAGTGTCAGAGACTCAGATCCTCTAAAAATTGCCCCCTCATTTTCCCCTTGTGCTAAGCATGTCCTAAATCTGCAAAGAAATAAATAAACAATACAGTTCTTGGATCTACGAGCTTAGGTACAAGTTTGGGGGTCCAGAATGAGGAAGCCCATTTGTTGAAGTCTGTAGAGGTTAAAAAAAAAGATCCCATCTGTATTAAAAAAAAAAAAAAATAGAACTATTAAACTCCAGCACCCAAAGACTGAGTATCAAACCGCTTGTATTTAATTGACCAGAAAAGCAGTAGAAATAAAAGTAATTATTATACTGAAAACCTTCGGAATATTGGACACATTTACTCAGACTTGAGCATGGGTTAATATATAACATTTGCATTGCTATGAGCCTCATTTTCTGCATAAAAATGAAAAACTCACAGTAACTCTAACTTTATGCATTTATTATCAACTTAACAAAGTAGTGAGATCTTAGATAATCATGGTGTGAAAAGTGTGTGAAGAGGAAAAAATATTCTTTAACGGTAATGGGGCAAAATCTTCAGAGTGTCTTAAAGAACAGCCAATGGCAGATACTCAAAAGTGCATCTTCAACATAGTAATGCAGCATTTGTATTCAATATCAGCTCTGATTATTAGCATTGAAGTGGCTGAGTGTTCTCTCTAAAGTTCTTTGAGGAACTTTAAAGAAATACCTCGACTTAAGGGTTCCCTAATACAGGGACCAGCTAAAGAAATCATGCTAGCAAAGAGAAAACCTGAGTCTGTAGCTTTTTCTAATAAGGACCAGGAAGGAATCCAATGATATGACGATAAAAGCAATAGAAGATGCACACACGCAGAACTGGGTATTGCAATACTATCTTTTTGAGTTGTGAATTATGGCATTGTATCACTTTTTGAGTTGTATTACTTTTTGCTTTAACCTCAGGAACCAAATGGAAATCCCTTGGCTTTTTTAGTTTTTCAAATAGAAACCTTATAATATCTCCCTGTGTCAAAATTTCCAGTTTCACCACAACGAACTAAATATATGCCCGTACACACAAACACACACACACGGATTTTCCTTCCCTCCATAAAATGTATCAGTCACCACAATAGTCTCCTTGGGCCGCATCCGTCTCAGCAAACAAGAACAATAATTTATGGATTCCACCATTTTATGTGGAGCTGAATTGAGAGCCATAAAAAACTGAAAGTGACTGTTGACTCTAACTGGCCTATAACAGAGGCTCCGTGAAGAGGAGAATAGTGTTGGTAATCTAGCCAACGCCCCTTTTTCATACATGGCCTTGTTCCTGCAATAAGACTGGACGTTCTGGTACTCAAATACAAGCAAGTCATTTTTCTCCAAGTTATTAAGGAGACCGACATGGACATGGTTGTGGGTGGGGAGTTACTACCTCTTTCCTATACGTTACCTGTGCTGCCAGTCAGCCTGGCTTTTCCCACTGCCGAAATTCAGGAATTTTATGAGCTTGGTCTCCAATATTGCCTTCTGGGAAGGAGGAGGTATTATGTCTAGGTTCATTGGCTCCTCTGCTGCCAATCGGGGTGTCTCGTTACCGTAATACACCGTCCCTCCCAGCAGATGTTACCAGACTTCACCAGCTGATACCCTGTCGAGAGAAAACAATAAACATTTCATGTATTCCAAATAACTAATTAATCACGAGCCATGTTACCTAATTCGTTTCACAAAGGTACCCATAATGCACATCTGAATTATCTTGGCACTGCCGGGCCACTGGATCGTGTCATTTCTCTCCGACTATCGCGTCTTTCTTTTTCCTCTCCATCCTCTGTTTCTCTGTTTCTCTGTCTCTCTGTTTCTCTGTTTCTCTGTTTCTCTGTCTCTCTGTTTCTCTGTCTCTCTGTTTCTCTGTCTCTCTGTTTCTCTGTTTCTCTGTCTCTCTGTTTCTCTGTTTCTCTGTTTCTCTGTTTCTCGATTTCCATACTACCCTCCCCTTCCTTTTTATCTCTCAGTGGTGCTTTCTCTTTTCTGCAGAGTTCACCCTGGCAAACTCTCTCTCTCTCTCTCTCTCTCTCTCTCTCTCTCTCTCTCTCTCTCTCTCTCTCTCACTTAAGAGCGATTCTGTTCTTGTCTTCTCGCGCTAACGCATCAAAACGACGTTCGAACTCTTCGCTGCTGGGCGCCTGAAACAGGAAACTAAAGTCTGACACGTCTAACAGCGTGCGCACGCTGGAGGACTGCGAGTCATCACTCATGGCACGCGAGGCCTCTGTGTGCCACTACAGGATCAAAGTTTTTGTTGTTTTAACATTTGGCGTAAGAGAACTGCCGTTATTGGACAAAACGCGAACAAAACTACGCAATCAATCAAACGGACACCCGCTGCAAGGAGCCTTGGGGCCAAGCTGGGGGCCCTGGGGGGCCCCCGATAGCCACAACCAAGCTGGCCCCGCCCACCGGCTCCAGCTACAACCCGCACCCGCCCTGAAAAGGCGCCTGAAGCTCAAGGGTGCCTGGAAAGTTTGTTGCTCCGTGTGACAGAGTTTCTAATCTCATATCCACGCGCTAATATTGTGTCATTAAATGGGACTTAATGCGAATGTGCCAGAGCTGTTGGACACAGAGGTTCAGGAGAATGCAGATATATTTTATGTTTTCTACACAGCCATTCAGTCTCCCATAAACTGCTTGCTACAGACAGAGCCAGTAGCCAGTCTAGGTTCAACAGTGGCTAAAGGGCAAAGCCGCACGCACACACACACGAACGCAGACACACGTGTGTGCGCACTCAGCTCCATTTAATGCTCTACACTGCATTATATCTGCAGTCGATATTGATTTTGTATGAACTTCTCCACTCGGGTCGGCCCTTTCGGAGTAAGCCCCATTCTCCATGTTTACCGTTTACCGGACGATGTCTTCACAAAAGGAAAATATAATGAAGCTCATTTTTATAGATATTGAACGAGAACACTACATTAAAAAATGATCGTCCGCTGAGTTTTGGAGGGATGGGTTTGGAGATGCTGCAGCAGTATTGCTTACTGCTCGTGCAGGGCTAAAAATACACACTATATCGAACAAGCTGTTGTGTGCAGGAGAAGAAGTGGATCAGTTTTACATGGTACAGCCCCATTAACCCGCAAATTAGTGAAATGTATTCATTTGTCCCCATTTTGTAGCTATGCAGACCATAATTTAATTTACTTACGCATACGTGAGAATAAGAGGAGCTATAAGTAGCTAAATGAATTGCCCCCCCCAAAAAAAAAAAATAAACATGAAACATTCTCTTCTGCAGTGCTTACTAGAAACTAGCTCTCTCTCTCTCTCTCTCTCTCTCTCTCTCTCTCTCTCTCTCTCTCTCCCCCTCCCTCCCTCCATCCCTTTTGTTTTCTTACTTTCAGGTTTTTTTTTTTTGCAGTGCTGCAGCATTGCTGATTGATGAGAGTACGCAATTGAATCCATCCATCACAACCTGTCCAGGTGACACACACACACACACACACACACACACACGACTGAGCACAACTGAACAGGCAATGGAAGTGTGTTTGGCCTGCGCGTGAGATGCTATTTGGAAAGTTCCAGCTCACAAGGGAGCGAAAACAGGTCGTCATGTGCCGGCCATTTCTCCTTGCCCCATTCCGTCCGGTCTCCGTCCAGTCTCAGTCTGCTGATGAGACCCTCACAGTGAGCCAGCGTCATCCTGCCAGCCTACCCACAAAACGCTCATAAATCTCCATCACACATATGCTCCCGTCCCTCTGAGAGTACTCGGCTACATTTATTAGTTCCAGTCGTTTACCCTGGATCACCGGGGCAAATGTAAATGTGGTTTCAAAAGGGGGGTGTGGCAAATGTAAATGAGACCTGTGGATCAAATGGGGGGGAGTGGCAAATGTAAATGACACCTGCAGTGGCAAATGTAAATGATACCTGCGGTTCAAACGGGGGGGTGTGGCAAATGTAAATGATACCTGCGGTTCAAACGGGGGGGGGGGGGGTGTGTGGCAAATGTAAATTATACCTGCAGTTCAAGCGGGCGGGGGGGGCAAATGTAAATGATACCTGCGGTTCAAACGGGGGGGTGTGGCAAATGTAAATAATACCTGCATTTCAGGAGCGGGGGAGTTTCAAAGTTCTACCAGTTTCAAACAGGGTGCGGTGGGTGCAAGAATAGTTCCAGCAGAATTGTGTACATTTTGAGTGTCACCTAAAGCCTGCTCTAGTTTACGCATTTCATTGCTAAGACGGGATCAGTGTTTCACTTTTGAGGTAGATAAACGAAGTAATTAAACATGGTGGTGACAGTCGTCCGAGCTCTGAGGTGCTCACAGACAGACGCCATCTGTGGTGCTAATCCCCATGTCTTGTTTCTCCGCTGACTGTTCTGAGCCCGTCGGAAGAAATTAGTAAAAACTCTGCTGAGAGAACCAGATTTTGATATAGTGGAAGACAGAACCAACAGCTTTCATACACATTGAAAAATGAAATAAAAACAAAAGCTAACCACAGATATGCAAAGTAGAGTTGCATAATCCATCTACAGAACAGGCCTCCCATCAACATAATGGCTGCAATTCGATGATTTAATGTGAGACTGAAGAGGGAAAAGGCCGTAAGAATGGGAATACAGGTCGGCTTCTTCTGTGCTCCATGTTTTCAAGTGCTGATATATGTCTAGAGGATGGTGGTGGAATCAGGTGGAGCTAGGTGGGGGAGAGGGAGTAGCCGAGGAAACCAGAAGGGTATAAATATAGGCAGCAAGCTAGGAATATATAGGAATATATAGGCGGCAAGCTAGGAATATATAGGAATATATAGGCGGCAAGCTAGGAATATATAGGAATATATAGGCGGCAAGCTAGGAATATATAGGAATATATAGGTGGCAAGCTAGGAATATATAGGAATATATAGGTGGCAAGCTAGGAATATATAGGAATATATAGGTGGCAAGCTAGGAATATATAGGAATATATAGGTGGCAAGCTAGGAATATATAGGAATATATAGGCGGCAAGCTAGGAATATATAGGAATATATAGGAATATATAGGCGGCAAGCTAGGAATATATAGGAATATATAGGCGGCAAGCTAGGAATATATAGGAATATATAGGTGGCAAGCTAGGAATATATAGGAATATATAGGTGGCAAGCTAGGAATATATAGGAATATATAGGTGGCAAGCTAGGAATATATAGGAATATATAGGTGGCAAGCTAGGAATATATAGGCGGCAAGCTAGGAATATATAGGAATATCTAGACGGCAAGCAAGGAATATATAGGAATATATAGGCCTCAAACTACAGGGTGCGTGGCTTCAAGCCACATGGGGCATGGCTTCAAGATAAAGGGGGAGTGGCTTGAAGCTACAGGGGGAGTGGATTCAAGTGCAGACATTTCTTATTACATAATTAAGAAAAGTTATTGCAAAAGGCCATTTAGGGTCACATCCAATAAAAATCAGCAGCAGATAATCATGACATAGTTTAATAGGTGCAATGTCCAATAATGTCTACAGATTTTTTAAATATAAGAGTGGTGCCACCGTGATTGAGGCACACACTAGAAGGCTTTTGCATTTAGCAACATCTGAAACTAAATTGACGCCAGTTTTGGCATAGTGTTGTGACAACAGACATTCACTTTACTCAGACCAGTGCTACCAAATGTCAGTCTTCCCCTGCATACCATTAATGCTGGCTATCAAATCTAGCACAGTAGGAAATCACTTAGATACACTGGCTACATTCAGTCAAGAGGCAATGAATACGATACACTGCGAAAGAGAGAGAGAGCGTGAACTTTGCAGTAAAGAGAAAGAGTAATGCGGAACAAGGGAGGGGAGTGGTAATATAGCAATGAGGGATGGAGAAACAGAAAGAGAAATATGATAGAGAGAGGATGAGCATGATGGAGACACTTTAGCCAAAGGAGGTTTTTGACATCTGTTCTTAACACTTTGAACTGTACGTGTATGAAATGCCCAGATCATTCAGCCTCGCGCTGTGGCATTAACATGCATGCACACTCACCACCTGATCCTCACATTATACCATTAATCCCTGCACCAGTGCCAGCCAATGGCGCGCTGACCGTCATGTTGGGAGACTTTTGAGTGGCACACTTGATGATATCACTAGCCGAATGGGGATAATTTGCCTGCACTGCGTCCGGAACAGGTCATGCAGGGATAGGAACAGGATCGGGCAAACTTCGGAACAAGTTCAGTCCCTTAGGACCTCGCTGGGAATTTCCCACAGCCTGCATTCTTCGGATCACTCTATCGTGGGATTTTAGGATAACGTACGTGCCAGCAGTGAATACTGTTTGTTCTGAGGTGACCGAAGCCTAGGGAATTATGGGTTATAAATTCGGAGGGGTTTAGAGGGTGTGCACGCTCGGGAATGGCCTGACCACCTTGTCCCCATGGAGGGACGGAGGTTTTTGCCCGAGTGATGGATCACCGTGTCCCTCTGCCACGCAGTTCGTGTCAGGCCCATCAGACACTCACACGCGGGTGACACTCACGGTGCCAGACCCTGGAGAGGAGGTTAGCAGGCCTGGAATGGGTTGGAGGGAAGCTCCTCTACAAATTAATCTGTCATCTTGCTAAACCCTGCTTTGCCTAAAAGGGAGAGCAGACCGAAACAATAGCACAGAAGAGTGGGTGGATGGCATGTATAGACGCACACACATATGCAGATGTTGACACACACACACGCACACACACACCCACACACACACACACATACACACATATGCAGATATTGAAACACACACACACACGCAGATGCTCTCTCTCACACACACACACACATGCAGATGTTCACGCACACACGTATGCAAATGTGGACACGCACGTATGCAAATGTGGACACACACATTTCTACACACGCTCATGCACAGCTATGTGCGTGAAGAGTAACGAAAGATAAATAATAAGCAGATTTCGACATTATTCACTTTTGTTACGATGAATCATTTTTAAAGCTTTATTATGTTTCCACAATGGTTACCCTACCGAGAAAAGATACAGCAAGAATCCGTTCCTCACTATGGTGTCTGAGCTAGCACTGCACGCTAACATGTAGAGAATATTTACTTTCCTCGCTAATATTAGGAGACTGAGCGAGGTGTACGCTGTCGCTGTAACACAGGCGGTATTAAAGCTTCCCGCTATCAGGGGGAATATTTGAGTTGCATGCCAAAAACCTGAAAACATTTCAGTTGAACATTAACATTCAGAAAGAATTCGAGCTGCATGCCAACATGCTGAGAGCATTTGAGCTGCATTCGAACAGGTTCGAAGTATTTGAGTTGCATGCTAAGAGGAAAATGGTAAGCAAGAGAATGTGAGCAGTCTCTTGGCAGAGATCTCCCCAGAGGCCAGTCTGTCTGTGAGCTTAAGGCTGGGTATCCATCTCTCTTGACTGTTAGCCATAATACTGCCAACACACACCACACACACACACACACACACACACACACACACACACACACACACACTCTCTCTCTCTCTCTCTTCCCCTCTCATTCTCTTTCTCTCTCTCTCCAGTCGTCTGGTCTGCCCTTGCCTGAGGCTGTATTGCTAACGTCTGGCGCGCTAAGTGACGAACTGAAACATGAATCCTGTTAGCGTCTCTCGGAAAGCAGCCCTTCCGGAGAGCTGCCCGAGCACCTTGTCTGTTAGACGTGGATGATCTATTAAAGCGCCTCGAAGACAAGCGAGAGGACGATGACATGACGCGACACGAGTCAACGCTGACACAGGAGTTCAGAGTATGTCTACACTACAGCAACAAACAATACAAATGGCAACAATAAAAATCAAAAAGAGAGCCCAAGATGTGAAGGAAAAACCCTAAAAGCTTTAAATTTTCCATTTGACAGGTAATATCTCAGGAAAACATCGCACTTATTTAATATGCAGTAGTCGAGTACTAGCATTTAGAATTTTTAGAAGCTTATTACGCACTAATGGTGCGTTAATATACATTTTTGCAAAATTCACTTCCAGTTAAAGGGGTTTCAAGTGCAGGTTTGATCAGACTTGACTTACAACTGTCAGTGGGAAAGCAATGTGAAGTGGCTATTTCGATAATAAGGTCTTTTAAATGAATGACAAATAGCATTGCTGCACTGACAGATGTATTTGCACCATGCCGGCAAAGTTACAGGAATGACACAGCAATCATCGTGTAAACACGGCGCCAGCCTTGAGATTCACAGCAGGGATCGTTCACCTGACTAATACCAAGGCTCCTGCACAGGGGGGCTTCGCACTAGCGCCCCCCCACACGGAAGGAGACCGGGAGGCAGGAATGCACACCTGATGCGTAATTTGATGAACAGAGGAGGCCGCCACTTCTGAATTTACTGAGGGAGAAATGCATTTTATCCCAGGCCCTGCTATTGGAAGTTAATGGTATCCATCACCATACGTACAGTGATGACATACGTGTAACACATCAACCAGAATGCAGTGTGTGCAGTCAACTATGTGGACTTCAGACGCAATGGTTGTGTAAAGTTTTTGTAACAAGTTTTTAACAATTTAACAATTAGGACCTAAATAAGCCACGTTCCAGATTCAGAGAACAACAACAACAACAAAAAATTGATTAGGTCCAGGATTAAGTCTAATTAGAGCCCAGGAAATTGCTCCGCAGATCTCAAACACACAACTGCACCTAAATCCGCACTCCGGTGCCTGGTGTTAGCGTCCAGGGTGAGCAGAGCCACGTTAGCAAACAGTGCTAATTTACCTGCATCTCTCTCTCTCTCTCTCTCTCTCTCTCTCTCTCTCTCTCTCTCTCTCTCTCTCTCTCTCTCTCTCTCTCTCTCTCTCTCTCTCGCTCTCTCTCTCTCTCATTGCCCGTGGAGGTGTCTGAGTGACTCAGCTCACATGTCTGCCCCAGTTTAGTTCAGAGCCCAGCAAATGTTCAAACGTTCCCGCTGCCTTCAGGTTGCCTTTAGACTCAAAACTCGGGCTTTTGCAGTGCCGTAATGCCATGCGAGGTTATTTACCTTAACAAGGCAGTGAGTCGGTCCAAATTGGAAAAGCCGGACCACGGCCAGCCTTAACGCTGTACTGTCTCTGTGAAGGAAAGCTGGAACCTGCAGCTAGTCCTGGGAGTCACTTGGAAGGAAAAGGACCACGGGTGCTCACGTCTCTCGGCTTTTTCCAAAAGAGGACTGTTCCCTATATGCCTCCTCCGCATTTTAACACGGTCAAAGACTTGACGTCCCAAGCGTTCTGCTCTCCTGAGAAGACACCATTATAGAGAACGGAACGGTCTTAATGATAACAGCGATATTCAGGCGTCCCCTTTATAACTGGAGGAAGAAGAAGAAGAAGAAGAAGATGAATTCAGCTCGGAGGCATATTATGCAGAAAAATTTATAATTTGGCCCCAGAGTGGCCATTGCACAACATGATAGGCTCATCCCCTGCTGGGCTGAACAAAATTCCTGTTTATGGGCCTTATTTAAACACATATTCCTGAGCCTTTGCACTGTAAAAATGTTTCTGGTTTTCAGAAAACAAAATCGGTTTTCAGAAACACATTCCATCCTTCACCTTGGTGTTCAATCAGTATATGCGCTTTAAAAGCAGTAATGAGTTCTTTGATGTTGGAACTCAGGTCACAGCAGTTCAAATGGATTTCATAATGGTGCATCACAAAGTGAATAGCATTTGCCAACTAAGGTGAAACTAAGTTTGCAAACGTGTGGTGAAACATGGCCCGTCCTTACGTGAACTGGAACGGTGTCAGGGACAGAGGGAAGACAGAGAGACGAGAGAGGAAGTGAGAGAGAATGACAGAGAGAACCTGCCTGTGTGTGTGTGCGTGTGTGTGTGTTTGTGTACATGCTTCCTTGTCCCCGTGTGTGTTCCCACGGTTTCTCCCTCGGCAACGACTTGGTGTTGCTGAAGGCGTTCATTTCTCATGCTGTCTGGCGACCAAAGTCACATCTTTGTTCATGCGCCATTTCATTCAATTACCATTTTCCAGGTGCTGCTGTTCTGATGGGTCCTCCATGGCAGTTTCTGTCTGACAATCACTCACCACCCTGCCTCCTGCTCCGCCCACCATGCCCCGCCCACCTGATAACCCCGCCCACTCACCTGATAACCCCACCCTACTGATTCCGGGGCTCTGCTCTCTCTCTGCTAAAGATGCTCTGTATTTTGGATATGTTTCCCCAGAGTGTGTGTGTGTGTGTGTGTGTGTGTGTGTGTGTGTGTGTGTGTGTGTGTGTGTGTGTGTGTGTGTGTGTGTGTGTGTCTGTGTGTGTGTGTGTGTGTGTGCGTGTGTGTGTGGGTGTGTGTGTTTGTGTTAATATTTCATGTGTAAATGTGTCTGTGGGCACATAAATGTGTCCTCATTCTTCCTCTGCCAAAGCTTTTTCCATGTGTGATACTGTCAGAAAACAGAATGGGGTTCCTGTTAGACAGCATCCTGTGGGCTCCATCTAGGCTGAAGTCTCGCTCAGGTGTGTTATCCCAGAGATGTTCTACGGCCATGGGAGAGAGATGGACCTCCTCCAGCACAGATGGAAACCCTCTGGTCGGTACACAACCTGGCTGAATCGGGCGTTTCTATTTGGGTCAGGTTTACACAACATATGTTGGTCCTGGAGGAAGGGTAATCGCACTATAGAAGAGCTAAAATTATATTCTTCAAGGACACACACACACACATGCCTCAGTCATCCCCATCATGAGGTGGGCAGATCAGTAAAAGGGGAAATTGCAGAGGAATATGAGCACATCCTTTTTCATTTCACAGATCACATTGCAGGTTACTTCCCAAAGGTGCAGGTGGCCTGGGTTAGCGAGAAAGTGTGTGCATCGGAAGAAATGTGTGTGTGTGTTTTTTGCGTGACACAGGTATTGTGTAATAGCTGGGTAATGAAGAGTGAAAGAGTAAGTAGTGGGAGGAAAGGGAGCGTGTGCGTCGAGTGTGTGACGTCGACTGTGCACCCTGGAAGGGTGTGTGAGTTGCAGGAAAAGTCAAAAACTTTGTGTGTGGCCGAGGAAGAGACCACAAAATTGTTAGCGGAGGGAGACGGTGAAAGAGTGTGTGTAGGAAGACCGAAGCTGTGTTCATATGTATATATGTCTTTGTGTGTTTGTGTGCACGTGTGTGTGTGTGTGCACCATGGCGAGAGAACTGGACAGAGCCCAGCTTCTGTGGTGCTGCATGCTCACAGGTACATCTGGGTGGCCAGATGCCTGGTCATCTCCTAATCACACCATCGTCTCGTCGCCATGCCCACCGATGCGACAGTCCACCTACTCTTCCTGCCCCGGGGTTGTATTGCAGGAGCCGGGCTGCCTGCCACCGCGGCCTTCAGACCCTGGTCCCACCTCCAGACATTCCTTTTTTTAGCTACCCCTCCATCAGGGTCGAGACGGTCCAGTATTGATATTCAGCTCCACTGTCCTCTGGCTCTGTCTGGTGTGCGGTTTGCTGTGTTGCTTTGCTGTTGGGTTTTTTTCACACTCTGAAGTTTCCTCCCGGGTGGAGCGTAGAAATGTAGGTGACAACGAGGTGCTGCAGGAGAGGTCGTTCCGTTCTTTCTTCGGGAAAGAAAACGGGAAAATTAAAAAAGATGAGATGAAAACGGAAGGCGAACGGCCAGCCACCCTCCCCGCCCGGACCTCGCCTGTCCCGAATCCCTCCCTCCACGCGGAAAACTTTCAGTGCTTCTCTTCTTCTCGACGGGGTTAAAATGCGGACACGGCTGGAGATCAGAGGAAAAACAGCGACACGACGATTACTCGATTGTTTTTATTTTTTAACCCAGACTGAAATTGATTAAAGAAACAGGGTACGGTCGCAGGGCTGTGTCACCGGTCCAAAAACCCCGTCTGTCTGGTCTCTGTCTCAAGCCTTCAGCTTCAGAAAGGTTATAAATGGCTCGTGGTGAGTCTGAAAACACTCAGGTTTCAATCAGAACTGCCAGTCATTTTCCAGTCTGATGTATTATTTCACCCATACCATGTCTACTGATCTCAGAATCCCTCTCCACCATCGCAAATATCTGCCAAGACCTCATTTCCTCTAATACTGGGAAATATGCTTGCTAGTATGAGCAGGTGTTTGTGTGTGTGTGTGTGTGTGTGTGTGTGTGTGTGTTCACACGTGAAGTGTGATAAAAGACAATAAATGCATTATTGACACGAAAGATGGAAAACCAATCACCAGAAACAGTGACACTATGAAGAAGACTATGAAAAAAGACAAAGCATTTCAGACATAAACACACACACACACACACACACACACACACACACACACACTCTCTCTCTCTCTCTCTTCCCCTCTCATTCTCTTTCTCTCTCTCTCCAGTCGTCTGGTCTGCCCTTGCCTGAGGCTGTATTGCTAACGTCTGGCGCGCTAAGTGACGAACTGAAACATGAATCCTGTTAGCGTCTCTCGGAAAGCAGCCCTTCCGGAGAGCTGCCCGAGCACCTTGTCTGTTAGACGTGGATGATCTATTAAAGCGCCTCGAAGACAAGCGAGAGGACGATGACATGACGCGACACGAGTCAACGCTGACACAGGAGTTCAGAGTATGTCTACACTACAGCAACAAACAATACAAATGGCAACAATAAAAATCAAAAAGAGAGCCCAAGATGTGAAGGAAAAACCCTAAAAGCTTTAAATTTTCCATTTGACAGGTAATATCTCAGGAAAACATCGCACTTATTTAATATGCAGTAGTCGAGTACTAGCATTTAGAATTTTTAGAAGCTTATTACGCACTAATGGTGCGTTAATATACATTTTTGCAAAATTCACTTCCAGTTAAAGGGGTTTCAAGTGCAGGTTTGATCAGACTTGACTTACAACTGTCAGTGGGAAAGCAATGTGAAGTGGCTATTTCGATAATAAGGTCTTTTAAATGAATGACAAATAGCATTGCTGCACTGACAGATGTATTTGCACCATGCCGGCAAAGTTACAGGAATGACACAGCAATCATCGTGTAAACACGGCGCCAGCCTTGAGATTCACAGCAGGGATCGTTCACCTGACTAATACCAAGGCTCCTGCACAGGGGGGCTTCGCACTAGCGCCCCCCCACACGGAAGGAGACCGGGAGGCAGGAATGCACACCTGATGCGTAATTTGATGAACAGAGGAGGCCGCCACTTCTGAATTTACTGAGGGAGAAATGCATTTTATCCCAGGCCCTGCTATTGGAAGTTAATGGTATCCATCACCATACGTACAGTGATGACATACGTGTAACACATCAACCAGAATGCAGTGTGTGCAGTCAACTATGTGGACTTCAGACGCAATGGTTGTGTAAAGTTTTTGTAACAAGTTTTTAACAATTTAACAATTAGGACCTAAATAAGCCACGTTCCAGATTCAGAGAACAACAACAACAACAAAAAATTGATTAGGTCCAGGATTAAGTCTAATTAGAGCCCAGGAAATTGCTCCGCAGATCTCAAACACACAACTGCACCTAAATCCGCACTCCGGTGCCTGGTGTTAGCGTCCAGGGTGAGCAGAGCCACGTTAGCAAACAGTGCTAATTTACCTGCAACGATTAAACGATTAGCGGTGCAATGGCCTGGTCATCCTCCCCAGTAGGAACTGGTGAAAGCATGGTGGAGAAAGAGTGGCAGAGAAATGAGTTCCCACTAACCAATAGGGACAGTTCAGTCCAGACCTCACCGCACCTGTTCACCACAGCCTCTGTCAACTCCTCAAAGTCACGCTGAAACTGTCATTCTCCACACAACGAAAAAATGATCTCGTTAAATAATGAATTATCCTTCAGAATACTAGAAACACTAGAAACATAAATGAGACACTCGCCATATGTGACCTCGAATGCTAATCTTGTACGTACGCTAACTAGTCACTGCTGGGTACACCTGTGTTGCAGGTGAGTTGGGTACGATTGTAATTGCAATTACTGTAGCCAAGAGAGCCATGCCACAATCGGCCACACCCTGCGTCACACGTTTCATCACGAGAGTGCTACTGACGGATTGGTAGGCAGCAAATCAAGAAGCAGTAACACTGACATACTAGTGGGTGCTGAGATGGTCCGAGGTCATCAAGAAAACGCTGGCGTTTTCGCACGCGTGGGTGAGTGTGGTTCGGCCCGGGAGAGATGCAGCCAACGGGGGTCCCGTGGTCCGACACGGAGCGCAGATGAGGGACTACAGGACAGCTAAAATGAACTGCGCAAGACAGCAGACAGACTTTAGACTCCCATAGTTACTCTCGTTTGTCGTAAATGTCTCTAGCATCGCAGTGTAAAGAGTCTATTAAAAAGTAAACGTTTGCTGAAGTCGAGCGTCATTGGCGTCAGCCAACTTTTGCACTTATGTCATTTGGCAGATGCTCTGATCCAGTGCAACATACATATTTTTTTCAGTAAAACAGCACATACGCTCCCTGAGAATCAAACTCATGTGCCGGGTGTCGTTAGCATCAGGCTGTACCGGCTCTAACAGGTGAGCGTCAGGAGGAGCGGGAATGCATCATTACAGTGTGATCTAAAAACAGCTCCTAGCTTTTCTCGTTCTAGCCAACGCTGCAGTCACCGCTAGCACGTAATAGCCTGCTAACGCTACAACAGGGCGTTGCTGTCAACGTTAATGAGCAAACGCTCCAGAAGCTCCCCATGCCATGCTCGCTGTTTATCCTTTTAGCTGCAGTCGTGCGACTCTCTGACGGGCCCTGGCGCGAGGGGAAACCACTGATTAAAGGTGCCGTGCCACCCCACTCTGAGCGGATGCCGGGGATAGGGAAAGGCCGGAAGGCCGGAAGCGCGGGGCAATCCAGTTTGGCAGCGGCGGCTTCTGTGTGGTCTGGCTGAGGTCAGGAGCAGGAGGCATAGGGGCCTGGGGTGTTCATCCTCCTTTCAGACACACAAAGCGTAGCAGGACAAATAAGAGGAGGCTCGGTATTCGTAGGGACAGCAAATGATAGTCAGCTCCCCCGGGTCGTCCATACCGTTTCCCACGATGCCCATGCTCGTTTGTTCCACTTAAACAATACCAATGTTGCAGGCCTAAGAACAGAGCACTAGAGTGCAGGGAGAGACCTAACCTGGATTTCCAGGAGATGGTACCACCATTTGGGATTTGGGATACTCTGAGTATGTTGAAGGTTCTCTTCTGACCATGGATACGTGCCGAAGTGGGATTCACTGGATTCTTCCCGTCTCGTGTCGTATTAACAGGCTCCCACAAACTCCACTCCACTGTGGAATCGTTGCAGACATGGATGTCGCCGCAAAACTCTCGATAGGTCCACGTTCCTCCAAATAAGTCGTCGCTAATGTTAGAATCAAGGTGTCTGACGCCAAGCAGCAGTGGCCTGCCACTAAATACCTAACATTAGCTCCACACTGTGAGCATGGACATGGCATTAGCAACAAGCCGTCATGTGCTGCATGAACAGGCCCGGTGTCAGGTTGTGTGAGGGCAAACCCTGCAGCGATGAGAGGAATACCATATCCGACGTGTCAAAGTGGGCACGTACGGAGCCGCTGCTCATTTATTTTGAGCCGTGTGAGGATGACGGGGAGGAAAAATTAAACAAATAAAAATAGCGAAGGGAACACCAAAATCGCACAACATCCATACATCCGAATCTGACTTGAAAAAGGCAGCGGCCTCGTGAGTCAGGTCACAGTATTGGACTTTGTGAGGCATGCCGCAACAGCTCAGTTTTAGGTGGGAAAATAAAACAAAAGAGTAAACCAAAAGCGACAGCCGAGACACCAGCCTGGTGAGAGAGGCCTCTCATACATGAGCCTGCCGAGCCGAAGGGTAGCTTTGCACCTGTGATCCCACCAGCTTCTGCTGAACGCAAGACACTCAGTGACTCGTCAGAGGTTAGCGCAACTGGCACGGGCTCGTGCGGATTGCGCGTATTTAAGACGCATCAGTGTACTCGCGTACACTTTGACAGCAGAAGAAAAACGAGGGCATCTCGCTGAGGCTGAGAGCTAATTTATTTCTCCAGTTAATGTCAAGACAGGCAACACAGGGTCCCAGGGGTGAAACAGCCAGAGGTCAGAAAGGAGGCAGGACCAGAATGAACCCTGCAGAAGGAACAACCTTGGCCCTGTAGACGTGACTCTCTGAGAGGAACAGTCCAGACAGGGAAGGCTGCGGAATACTGGGAATAAAATTCATGTGTTTTATCGAGGGCCAACCTCACAGTACTAGAAGGGCTTAGGTTTAACATCTGGGGTTGGAAGTGCCTGGTGTGGGCAGGTGCATGAAATCGCTCTCGCACATCGCTTATAGCCGAAAGGCAAGACCTTGGTTTGTCTGTTCTTAGAGAACAAAAACAAAAACAAACCCACATGCCGAACAGCATAGAGACTGTGAACCAGCTGGGGAGGTTAAAAAAAAAAGAAATATTTTTCAACGAGTTTGAATAGAGAAAAAAAAAAAATTCATTTACAAGGCCAATATGTGCATAATTACTGCACAATATTGAAAGGACTTGGTCAGGCTTTTGCAATTCAGGTTTTAATCTATTATATTGATTATCCCAAGACTACAAATATTAAAAAAATAATTGGAGTGTTCACTCTAAAAATACAACCCCATTTCATTTTCCATTAAGCTTATGTAACATAATGCTTTTTTGTAACATTGTAAACTACATATGAATTATTTGGAACAAATCTGCATAAAACATGTCTGTATATGCTTGGAGTGCACAACATTGTAATACCCATATAATATTGATCATTTGAATCTATGCCTATTGATGAACCATTTCTGGGACAGAATTATTATCCATGTCAGTGTATACCATAATTCCAAGTTATTTATTCAATGTAGCTGTGAATTAATGTCTTTAAATTTGTTACCTTTTTATTTATATTTTACATTTTTTTATATTATTGCCTTGTGAATGCCATATAAATGCCATGCCCTGCTTTTAAAAACCATTATCACACAGCTTCCACAATCCACCCAAACAAAACGACTTTTTCCCCTTTATAAAAAGCACATTCCCGATGTGGGACGAGCGGGAAGAGCGTGGATGCTAAGCTCGGGTTAATCCTCCTCGGTGATGTGGTGCTCGGAAGACACCCCAGCCCCATACCCTGCCGTGGAATACGAGTACTGAAGTGATCAATCGCTGCGCTCAGTAGACGGGGATCAGTCACACTACCGTCTCCTTCGGAAAACCAGCGTGAAGGGAAAGGCCAGTGGGCGTGGCTTATTCCCTTGTTTTTTTTTTTTTTTTTTTTTTTTTTTTTTTGCCGTGCCACCGTAGACGTCTGCCATATGCTGAATCCATATTCTCGTCAGATTAGATGTTTTCCTGCGAAGGGGAATGAGTTCCACGGCACCGGAGGCCTTTTAATGGGACTCCACCGTTCACAAACGCTTAAACCCCCATGGAGATCCGTCTTGCTTCCACGCACACGGATGCATTTCCCTCTGAAAGGGCCGATCGTGTTTGCCGTCCGAGTTGGCCGTAATTATTCTGATGTGATAATGGAGTTTGGCGTGTGGAAGGGCCCGCCGTTAGGGCGTGAAACTCGTGTTCGACGCCCGCCTGAAAAATCCGCCGCCGGCAGGAAGAACACGGGCATTGCATCATCCGCTGGACTGACAGTTCCAGTTTGCTGGTTTTTGGAAGTAGTGCCATACAGATCCCCGCCACTCCAGACTGACTGACAGAGATGACCCGGGGTGTGTGTGTGTGTGTGGGGGGTGCAGATGGAGAGAGGGGAGTGGGTGTTGTAGAGAGAGAGAGAGAGAGAGAGAGAGAGAGAGAGAGAGAGAGAGAGAGAGAGTGGGCAGAAGTAGCAGGTGGGGGAAGAGTGGTGTCAGGTTTGGTATGTCTTAATGCCAGGCTGCCGACTGTTCCTGCCAGAACTGCACACTCTCTGCACCCTTCCTATCATTCGGTGCTATTTTCCAACAGAGAAAACCCTCGTTCCTGCCCTGCACTGCTGAGAAACAAAAAATAGCATTCTTAGACACCTTTAGTGTTGCCTCAGCCCAAAGACAGAAGACACTACCATTACTGGACAGGGCTGCAAAGTTGGTTCGTTTGACTCTAGTCTGGAGTCCAAATGTGATCTGAGGGAACAAGAATAATTTGTTGTTCTGTCCACAGAGGCGACAGCGCCCCGGCAACGCAGTTGCTTGGTTATCGGGCTGGCAGTGCACTGGAGGAGATCGGGGCTTCGGTTTCTCAGTGGGCACGTCACGTGAGGCGACCAGTAGAAATCACAAGTAACTTGCTGAAATGATGTTCATTTTTAAAAGCCAAAAAATGTAAGCACAGCAGTAGAAAAAAGGCAGCAGCTGTAGACGAGTCGTGAGGAAATGAGGAAACGTGGAAATCAGAACGCTGGTCGTGCACTCACTCGCTTGAATTAACACTTATAAGGAGCTGATTTGGGTCGATTTTAGGAAGTAACACTTGTGTGTTGGGTAGCATAGAAGTTTGTGGGCTGAAAAAATTTGGAGAGGATACAGACATTTCTTTTACAAGAGGGAAACTGCTCTGCTTTGTAGTGGTTAGCCTTACTGTCTAGAATTAAACAGTCCCAGAGACCGAAAGACCAGCAGAGAGAACAGCAATTGTATGCAACACACTAGTCATTAGTAACGTCTCACACCCACACCCACACACACACACACATTTCCACGTCTGTGGGTGCATGTTCCCCTTTCGTGCAGCTGGCCTCTTCTGGCTGCCGTGGCTGGCTCTCCAAGCCGACACTTCACTCGAGGATGCCCTTTGAAGGCGCCTAGGAAACCCGGCATGACTCTTCCACCCGCACCCATTCTAAATTAGCATTTCAAAGCGGCTCCGCCTGTCTCCCTTTCTCCACGGACTGCGCCGTGCGGTCAGAACTCCGGGATAGGGTTCCTTCATTTTTCCTGTCTTGGAATTGGACCCGGACTCCTCGATCTGTTTCAGCCTTTAGTTTTCGGTCTGTTGTAGTAAAAGGATCACGAAGCCCTGGGGGAGCGGGGGAGACAGCAGTTTGTGGGTCACTGCTGTCACGATCCGGCTTACGCCGGATGGAACCACACACGACGTTTGGCCACCTGACCCAGGCCCGCTCCGGATCCGGAGGCGGCGGCCATCGTAGGCGCAGCCATCAAAAGCATCCTTCTTGCAGGGCAGCATTTTAAGTGTGCAGGAACGCTGACATACCAACTACCCTTCAATGTCATCACGTGTCATAACTTCTAGTGCACTGGCACACAACGTTTGTTTACCCACAATAGCCTGCCATATACTCGACTTGCCTGACAGGGCAAATACAGATCTAGCAGTAGGTGATTTTTTTTTAATTGACTCCGTAAATTATGCACGCTCCCTGTCAGATTGTGTTATGCTAGCTGGCTTAACCGTGCTGATGACCTCCGGCAATCATGCCAACATAATTATGAGTGCTAACCAATACGGCTAAGAATACAGCGACGAAACACTTGGGTCTGTATGCGTATTAATCTGTGGGAGTGGATGGAATGATAGTACCGCCTGGCCTGCTTTTCCAAATCTTTGTGGCGCTCTTCTCTGTTGAACAGGTTTCAAATTTAAATTCAGATTTGAATCCTTCCAATTTGGCAGTAATGAGATACCTTGGAAGGTGTTTTAGAATGGCCTTCATATTATTTAATATCACAAAGCCTCCCCCTGAATGGAAGAGTATATTCTAATATGTATCAAACTTCTACTCGTTGAACTCCGCCCAGCCAATAACAAACTGTGATTGGACCGTTGGCAGGGGTGGGTGGAGCCATGAAAGAAAAACAAACCAGGGAATGGTGGCACCCTTTCTGATTGCCATGTGAGACTCTCAGCATTTTACCTGTAAAGGTTGAGAAAACCCACACAAAGCAAGCGCACCACCAACACATCCAGTTAAACACGATACCGATACAGTCACTAAAACTACGACGTACAGTCTTGAAACAGCGAAACACGAAAGTCTTAGAGCAGTCCTAGTTGCTAGGCATCATATCGTAGTCATTTCAAACTTCGTCTGTTTCTTCTTCCAATATTACATGCTGTCTCTTTAGTTGGTGTTCATTGTTGGTGTTCATCACCATGGATACAGCATAATTAACGTTTGTGCCTGATGTGCCACAAGGACTATGAATGTTTTGTTGTTTTTTGTTTTGTATTTTCTTTGTGAAAAGTGTTTTCTTGCAGCGTTGCTCTGCTGACTCATTTGTATAGTGACTACTGAGTCTCATTTGAATAGTGAACAGTGAGTCTCATTTGAATAGTGAATAGTGAGTCTCATATGAATAGTGGTCTTTGTAGCTTGTCATCTCCTCCAACTTTAATCACAATGCTTATTATTCACTTTTTGCAAGACTCATACAAATCTCCCTTGATCTTTCATGACGCAGTTATCTTGACACCTGTCACAAGGGCTGCATTAGAAAGGCAGGGGTGACCTGGGTGATTACAGTTAATTTGGCAGGGTCGAAGGGTCAGACATCAACTGGAAACAACCTGTCGTGTTACTTTATGAATTTATAGGTGTTTTCTTTCTGTTTTACTTGATGTTATTAACTCATGACTTGCAAACAAATTACCATGATGAGCTGGTGGGGTTGGGATAATTATGTTAATTTGTAATTGAGTCAAAGACTTTATTGAGTTAGTGCCTTTTATCAGAAAATAACTTTGCGCTGTGGATACATGTGTTTTATCACCAAACCCAAATGTATTTACAGAAGCCCCTGTCAGAAGCTGCGCTTGAAAGCTCGTATTAATTGAACAAATGAAGTGAGACATTAAAAATGAATTGCCCCGGGCTAACACACACACAGCCACAGAGCCGAGACGATACAAATACCCCTATGTCATGAGTGCTTTGAAGATGCGATTCCCAGCCGAGATGGAAGCCACGGGGTTCTGCGAAGGGGAGATAACGGCAATGTCTTTTTACGAAAGCGCTGAATCACACGTGGAACTGCGCAGGCGCGCGCATCATAATGTAGACACCGGAGCGGCAAACGTATGGCGAACGTGTCTCAGCATGCGTCTGTTTACCGCACAAGCCCAGTGACTAGCCACCCAGTGCAGCCCTGAAGTAGCATACAGGCTACGTATAGAAAATACACTTTGAACTCTTTGTGGTCTTCTTTTTCTTCAGCAGGGTGTTAGTGTTCCAAGCAGGGGCCCAGGTTTGTTTTCCTCATGCTAATAGCCTTGATTGGCCTCATCAGCCTATTGTCATGCTCCGATGCGCCAGGCATAACGCGTTTTCAAGCCATGTCAGGAGCTGAATCGGGCTCACCGGAGACTGCGGCACAGACGGTAAAACTCGGGACAGCTCGGTCTGAGGGTCCCGGTGCTGGATTCAGACAGCTACCACGCACAACCTTTCAACACACCCCGGGGACTCCCGCCTTCCGACTCAGACGTTTGTGAGTGCAGGAGGAGCGAAAAGATTAGCGAGCATCAAAGCGAGTGTCTCGAGTCCGAGCGGGTCTTTGATTAGCCGTGGACGAAAGAAAGCAGGAGTAGCTCACTCAGCAGAGTGTGTGTGTGTGTGTGTGTGGGGGGGGGGGGGGGGGGGGGGGTCGTTTGTTTTGTTCTGTGTCCCTCTGCTTAGAAAAGTGCTGGGGGATGTAAAAGCAACATTTGGCTTCAGTCCCATGTCTTTAATTCTGCCCGTCCAAACCTGATTGTTGACGTTCCTCTTCATCCAAGTCCTTTGACTCTCCCTCAGCCTTTAGATGTCGTTAGATGTGCAGCCCGTCGTAGAATGTAAACGCGTTATCGATCTCCATGGCCGAGCAGACGTTCGCTCTCAATTATAATTGCCCGCGGGGACCGAACGCCCCCCTTGGTGGTTTCAAATCCTTTTAACATATTTGAGCATTTGCTCTTTGTTGTGTTTGGAAGGTGTGTCTTTGGACCAGAGGAGCACGCTGTTGTGATGAATAGCCTGCATGTAGCTAGGCCCCAGTGGTACCCCGGGGCCATGAGCAGAAAAAAAACAAAACACACACACACGTATGAGCACGCACACAAACGCACATGCACGTGGTGGCCTTGCAGGCTAAACACAGGGGG
>NC_137519.1:3090000-3162500 GCF_041902795.1 Electrophorus electricus
GCAGCCATTCGACCCCATCGTTCAGGGCATCCAGCCCATTTCTCCCACATCTCGCTGACTATGAGAACTGACTGTTTATGCGCCGTCACTGACATGCACTGTTGAGACAATTAATGTTATTGATTTACCTGTGAGCAGTCATACTGTGCGCGCGTGTGTGTAAATGCATACGTGCATAATTATGCAGATATACCCTCTGTGAAATCTGATGTACTGACATTTATCATAGCAGACAGAGCGTATATTTTAAGATAGGATAGTGATAGGCACTTCTTGGCAGATACAGACACGAACAGTGTATGGGACGTTACTGGAGCCATGCAGGGTGTCATTCTCAGGGAGCCAAACTGTGCGTGTAAACCCTGGACTTCTGAAAGTCACCGCCGTGCTTCAGCGGTTATAAGAGGGCACAGACAAAGTGTTGTCCAGCGATTTAGAGAAGGCCTTTTAGGACAGGGGTTGCCATAGGACAGAAGAACCCATAGCATGTCTCCTTCATGGATCACGGCTTTCTACGAACATCCGAGGAGGTCCGACGTGAAGCGCATTCGCGACCTGCACGCGGTATCGTCCATCCCTGCCGAGGGAACCGATGGGCCCGGGTATTAAAGGAAAGGTTGATGTGGCGTGCCCAGCAGCACCGAAGAGTGCACAGTGCAAGGAGTCAGGAGCACATCTTTCAACGCTGCCAAGCGCAGACAGCATGAGGACACAGATGGACGCTTCACACCCATTACTGCTCTCCCCGTCTCAAGAGACCCCTGGGCGAGCTCCAGCATCTGGGTTTCGAAACATCGGGCGACGATCTGCAACGAGCGATAAACTCTGGCACGACCTTGGCCCTTCGCTCTAACTGTACCTCCCCACTGACCTGAAATAATCAGCCAAATTCACTGCCGAACTGCTTCAAATTCACATCAGATCCCAAACTGGCAATACAGGCAGTGCCTCGCTCGCCCCAGGAGAGCTACGTCATTCGAAGCCATGTTCCTGAAGCTCGTTGCATTCATTTTACGGATAGTGCAATGTGTAGATTCAGGGGTGGATTTGTAGGACCATACGGTTAGCGTCATGTTTTTGTTTCTCACAGAAAAGTTTGATGTTTGGTGGGGTGAGAATGCTGGCCCGTTATCGTCATCGTCACCTCAGTGTTCAAGACGCTTTTTTTGGTGTGTGTGTGTATATATGTGTGTGTGTGTGTGTGTGTGTGTGTGTGTGAAAAGCTATGTTTCATTTTTTGTAAAGTCAGGCTGTTCAGTTATATTGCACATTTCCCCGGGGATATAAAAAAAAAGAGTTCGGTTTTCAGTTTCGTCATGTCAACCCTTTTTGTTACAGTTTGTGCAAAAGACCACATTCTTTGCTTTATTGTTCAGTTGTGGTTATACACAGGATGTCAGATATCCAGTACCAAACCGTTTCGCATGGGGTCCAGTCACTTCACCTTAGCCACGATGACCTTGCGAGCACTTCACTGGGGTCTTTGGACAGACATCCTGCCTTCATCTGAGCTTTGCTGAATTAAGCCCACGACACCCCGAGAAGGCTTGACCTGCAGCTCACTTTTAACCAATTACATATAAAACCTCTTTAAGCATAAATCCACACTGGCCTCCCTAGTGACTAAGGCCAATACCCAAACTTACACGCATAGACATGCACACACACACACACACACACACACACACACACACACACACACACACACACACACACACACACACAGAGACATGTAACTTTTCCTTTTGTTTTCTTGACCTTGATCTGTGTTTTTCAAAGATGCAGTGTTCTCTTGGGGGGGGTGTCAGTGGTGTCCTTCAAACACGTCCCGCCATGACAATGAAATCCGCAGTTGGATTACAAAGCAGCTGAGTGCGAGTCTGCCTCATATTAGCATATTGGCATATTTCATTAGCATATTATATTAGCATAGTGGACAGTGATCCTCTTTTTTCATATGCCAAGAGCAGCAGCATTAAAAAACAGCAACAACAGCACATAACCATCAACCAGTAGCAGGGAAGCACAGCCAATAAAAGACCCTCATTTACTACACTCCAGTTTTTACTATATTATATATATATATATATATGCAGGTAACGCCCTTGTCCTGGTTACGCATGCAAAAGTCGATACCTACAGCCATGTTTACTTCCCCACCCAGGACAGCACAAAACCAAATGCGATAGACTACCCTTGGAGTGACTTTTATTGACACTTTAAATTTTTTAGATTTAAAACAAAAAAAAAATTAAGACGCGTCAAGGGCCAGACAGGCCGAGCGCCTCGGCGTAAACGATCGGAGAAACGCCCCCTCCCCTTGTGCGCGGAAGGGGAAGAAAAAAGGCACCGTCCGGGGTGAGTCGCCTGCTCTGTGACATTTCCTAATGTAGCTGAGGTCCCCCGAGCCTGCTTCCAATCTGCAGGTATTCGCCCCCGAGCTACACACTCAATTTAGTTGACAAAAAAAGTAGGCTGAAGTTATCTTGAATTAAATTCGTAATGTAGAATGACAATAACGTATTCCCTTGATTTTAATGCTTTTTTTACCCCATTTCCCCACCGCACGTTTTCTTTTTCTTTTTCAGATGCCGGGTCACCTGGAAGGTCAAATATTAATAGAGAGATATTGGAGTTTGTGCATATTAAACTTTTGGCTGAGAATGACCTACAACAATGGCAGAGTCAGTGACCTGGAAGAAAAGGAGACTTTCTTTAGGTTTAAATTAAATTACTGGGTTCTTCTTTTGGTACCTGAAAATTTCAGAGCGGATGAGCTTCCGGAGAGTGTGACTGAGGGCTGACCTTCAGCGCGGGCCTTCTGGGAAATCTCCACTGCGGGAAATAAAGCACAGGAGCCGCGCGGAACAGGAGCGAAGGCCTCAGGCTCGGGTCGTTATGGCGACGAGGTTCACGCAGGGTACGGCACGCGCACGACCCGTCGCTGCGTTCCCGTTCATCTGGCCGAGCTGTTTCCTCTTGTTCGGGCCACCGTCGCGATGAAGAAATCCTAGTGTGTAAAAGGAGTGTAAATGACTCCCTCATTCATTCGGACGGGGGATCATTAACATTCCAGTGCTGCGCTTAGGAGGGGCAGATCTGAAGGACATCAGTGGTGCCTTAAACCGGTGGGGGGGCACTTTCTCCCTACCCCTGCTTCTTACGGCACTGCATCTCTGTCTGTATCAATTAATGAGATCACGTATTCATAATTAAAGCGTATTGATCCACGGCAAGCAAAACACGCCATCTGTAAATGGACCGTGTCACCTTCCCGCTGAAACGCCTGCTCCGGTTGAGGCAAATTGGCTCCACTTTGTTTTCCATTTCACCTGTACCCCCCAACCCCCATAAATACCCCTGTGTCCCCCAATGAGCTCCGAAGCAAAAGAATAACTGAGTACATAAATAAAGGCTAGCTTGCTCTGTGGATGCTAAGCGTGCTTCAGAGGTTGACCGAAAGACGGATAATTTATTTAAGTATTTAAGTGCCGTTTATTTATTTGGTAAAAAATTCACCACGGATCTCGTTTCTCTTGTCAGTTCATGGTCAGAAGCGTTAATTAAAAGTAAATCAGTTTAATGTATTTAATTGCTAAACAAGAACTGCTTGTGCGTTTTACTGCTGATGTGGAAAAGTCTGCTTTTTTATTATTATATTGTTAAACTGACACAACTCAGATTAATGCCCTGAATTTCAAGCGTGAAAAAAACACTTAATTAGCGGTTAATTCGGCCGTGACCTTTGCACCTCTGGAAAGCTAATCCTCTGTATTTGCAACAACACAGCTTTCCCTAATGAGAGCTTGGCACTCTGTTCATGCGGTTATTTAGCGAATGATGCCCCTCTTCTTCTTCATTACCTCAGTTTAACAAATGCCAAGGTTGGCACTCTGCTGTCCAGCTCAAACTCTACATCAATCGCTTGAGCATGTCGGACTTTTAGGCAAAGGTGGTGACATCCGGGTCATTGTAATTCCGAGTAAAACCATTCAGGGGACTGTTTAGACTTCCCTTTTAGTTCCAAAAGGAATTTTTATGATGGCACCCCACACAAAAGCTCCGACTTGCCAACGAGATCAGCGGTTCTGTCGATATGGTCTTGGCTGGTGGGAGTTTTCTTGGGTGTTTGGGTGTTCAGACCTCTCTCTCTCACACGTCCCCCCCCCTCAAACCTTCCTCAGGAAGGACTCGGGCTATAAATCTCTGCCAAACGCGAGGGGCCAATCTTGGCAACTCGTTGATTATGTGCAAGCGAAAGTCAGAGGAAGTCACTCCCTCCCCGCATCCGTCAGGACGAGCAGGGACGCATCGGTGTCAGAGTCCCTGCCGTGAAGACGCACCCGCCGAGAGAAACAGATGGCACAGTGGTGAGAGAGTGACGAAAAGAGTGAGAGAGAGAGACAGAGAGAGAGAGAGAGAGAGAGAGAGAGATAGACAAAAAGGAGAAAATAGAAAATGTGATGGTTGGAGTTTTCTATATCAAGGGTAATTTAGAGACGCACTATTAAAGATTCATTTTTATTTCCTATCTGTGGGTTACCTGCACCACAGCTTGTATTCAGGCATAGGTACATGCCCCGATTTATAAAAAAAATGAAAAAATGTTCTCAAAATGTTCACCAAAAGCAAAATACAATGTCATTGGATCTCCAAACGCTGAACAAATGTGTATGCAATTCCTGTAAAGTCTCACACATGCTCGCGCCCAAACCGTGTGTCTGTATTTTAGTTCCTGTTGCAGGTGATGCTTACTTACGTCACACTGCCCGCCAATTAATTTGTAATTAGTGAGGAGAGAAGCCTCGATGTTCTGACGTGCTGCACTGCGTGTGATATCGAAGCGTAAAGCCTCGCCGAGGTCTAATGAACCCTCGTGCTAGTCTGCAGTCTCCAGATTGCATAATTCGGTGGCTTGAGTGCAGCTGGGGCTGTCGCCTGTGGCGCGTGGGTGCTGATATGAAGTGCCACACGCCTTCGATATGTCGCAAACCCAAGACACCTGCGCTCTGTTTACAGAGATGCGGCCGGCGCTGTAATCACTGACAAATACCTCGTGTTGATTAAGCTGTCCTCTTGTAAGTTACCTGTAGATAAACCATGCTAACTCCGGGAACATAAATGCATTATGATCTTATTGCGGTCAGCTGTCCTGCTGCAAGTGGAAACACGAGGTCTTACCCTTTGGACCTAAAAGGCAAAATTCCCTCCTGGATTTTGGGATCACTGGTGGTACGTTTATGCTGTAGAACCCTGGGGTATTTGTCCTATCTTCAGAAGCACGTGAGTTTGGTCCCTGATGATGCTACAGCCCATCCATGAACGAAAGAGAAGACAAAATTGGCTGTGCTCTTGGGGAAGGATGAGCGGCGTAGTCCGTCACTCCCCTGTCAATCATGGGCGTCATATGACAGAAAGGGGTGGATGCAACAGAGGAGGGTGGATAGTGCTGTCCTCTGAGTGTGCTACCCCGCCCCCTGATGTTGCCTGAGCCTCAGCTTGAAAAAATGTGGTAATTGGCTACGTGTGGCTGGGAAGAAGCATGTAACAGCCATCAATCCTCTGTGAATGGCAGCTGTTTGTGAAAGGGGAGAATGAACTAACAGGCAGAAATAGGCTTAAATTACTAAAATAGGGAGAAACCTCTGCCCCCACAACCCCAAAGGAAAGCGAAAAACATCATTCAAGGTTTCTACCCTCCCTCTCTCTGAAGGCAAATTGGTTACATCAACTAGTCTGTTTAGTTGGAATCGGCTAAAATGGGCCATCAGGTAAATGGGCCAGATAAGGTTGAAAAACCATAGCCCTTTAGAATTTTACAGACAATGCTAATAACCGATCTTGCATTGTTGTTTCCACAATGATTGACATGTAACAATAGTTTTGATTGGCCTGAGGTTACTAAGGTGGGTTGGGCAGTGTGTTACACGAAGTAGGTCAGAGAAATGGTATGGTAAGAGTGCATGATATAGCAAATTACAGTCATCACTAATAGGTGAGCAATTATAAGATGACCAGCAAAGCAAAATGTTGATGAATATTGTTTTAACAGGCTCTTTCATACTGGCCCTTTTTAGCTTAACCAGCTAGTAAAATGGGTCACGATTTTCATCTGAAATGGGCTACATACACACACAATCTTACACAGACATTACACATGAAATGAGGTTGCAGAACAAGTTCATAGGTCTAGATATGTATCCACTGCAAAATCTTGAAAAGAAGAGAAAAAGATATGAGTACAGCCAGTGGAGAAGGTATAAGGTGCTGCGTTAATGAGATGGGGAAGGCAGATGCCAAACATTCACTTTTCAGCAAGGCCTCTGAACATCCCAAGACCACTTTGCAAAGGCGGCAAAGTCACCGGCTCTGACTACACGCCTGGGAGGAAGTGATACCTGCCAATTGAACCTGAGAAAGATCTGGCCAGTCTTCAAAATGGGTTTCCCCTTTACCAAAAGAGATGTCCGAGGAACTGCATTTAAATATGCAACGGCCAGTAATATCAAAGGTTTCTCTGAAGTTAAAGGCAATGCTGAGTATTAGTGATTTCAAAACTTTTTGAAATGGAATCCAGGCCTCAGCATTAAGAAAGCAAAAGCTCTCTCGGCAGCGGGATCAGCAGGGCTGACCCCTGAGGTGGTCGGGAAGTGCTTTTAACAGTAGGGAAATACGCTGTGGGAACCTGAAATCAAAAGCGTTCCACCACATCTTTGGAATTGCGATGAGTCAGGCCTGCAAGCCCGGTTTTGGTCCGCGTGTGTAGCGGGGGAAGGTGGGTCAGCCCCGTGTGCAGGTAAGTGCTCTGGGAAAGGCAAGCGCATGCCAGTCCTTGCTGCAGTGGTGAGATCCTGAGGCATGATGGTCATCTATAAAAGGAAGCGACTAAAGTGTCAGCTGGATAATGAGTGACCAGTTGCTGGACTGAGATCAGATGTTCCTGGACGGAGGTCAGATGTTCATGCAACTGATGAAGGATGCAAATGTGATGGCCTATCCATCTTACACCACACATGGCCTCCAGACTGCTGATGGAGCACTTTTCAAAAGAAGCCACTGTGGCATGAGGACAGGCAGAAGAAAGGTGATGAGGATGCCAGAACAGAAGCTCCCTGATGCTCTTCAGTGTTCTTCTCTCTGCTTCACCGGGCTTGGCAGAAGACTGTGACAGTTGAAAAAGCCCTGGTTGGATTCAGAGGCATATTCCCTGTTAACAAGGACATGTTAGGGATATTCCCTGTTAACAAGGACATAATCCCTGATGATGTGTACTAAACATCATGATAGAGAAGGCTGTGCTACCCACAGCTGCTGGGCTGTCAGATGGTAGATGAACCGCCAATCCTGACTTTGAGTGATGATGTGGTTCCCTGGGAATCCATGATCATCCCATCTCAGGAGAATAAGGAGAGGTCCTTATTCCATGTCACTCATGAGCAAGACACCATCAGGAGGAGGGTTAACCCTCCTAAACTTTCAGGTCTTCCATAGATGACCAGTCACCTTCAGTGACAAAAGACCCATGCCAAAATAGAAAAGGAGTGCAGAACAAGGACAGAGACCCCCACCTACAATTTAACAAGCATCTGCAAAGACTGTTTGAAGGGAACTCAGGATGGGACTTAACAAGACCCGACTAGATGAGATATTAAAGCCCTAGCTACAGTTCCACAGCCTTACGTACACACACACACAAAACAGATTCAAAAACCAGCATGCACATACACAGCTGTACATGCCCTCAGAGATGCACTCACATGCAAAACCACACACACACACACACACACACACACATCATAAAGACACCAGTGCATAGAAACACGCATCCATACATGACCAATTAATTTCTGGATGCAATTTACAATGAAAATTTGTTCAAATTTTTATTGCAATGAAATGTCTTTACCATGTTGTTACTGTGTGGGGAATTTTTTTTTAGTATTTTTGTCTTGTTTTATTTCTATATTCTTAGATTTCTAAACTCCTTGTGTGTTTTTTTTTTGTTTGTTTTTTTTTTCATTCAGGCTAGTCTATAGTCTGTTTGTGCCTCATGAAGAGACTCAGGCCAGTTCATAAAAACATCACTGGATCTCATGCATAGCTTATTTAATGTTTTTATAAATAATTCACCAAAAAGGTGAGCACTGACTGCCGTGTGTACGTGACCCCAACTGGCTAGCACTAATCGGCGGAGAGCTGAAAGCCAATTAAGTTATTGCACCCACCCAGAGAGTCGGCCAGCTACCGGCAGCCACTGGCCTGCGGCGTGCGGTCTCGTCAGAACTCAAGATCGCGCTCTCCCCAGCGCAAGTTAACAACAGCTGCATGTAAACTGTAGCATGTCGTTTCTCAACTGAAGATTAAAAAGTGGGGGTTTTATTTATGTGTGAGTCGTGTGTGTGAGTCGCGTGTGTGTGTGTGTGTGTGTGTGTGTGTGTGCCGGTGCGCGCGTGCCGCTGGGCTGATGGCTTTTTAACTGCCAAACAGGCCTCTCTTCCTCTCTTGGCCTCTCCTCTCACCACATAACGAGCCTCTTCTCTCTGAGGTTATTAACGAGCCGAGCGGTAATGAGCCTCCATGTTTTATAGGGACGGATCGTCGCGGCAACAGGCCCGCCTGTTGCTCCGAAACCGCTCAATCATTCCGAGCGCGCTGCAAGCTCGGCTCCGCCGTTCCCAGCTCATCATTCATTACAACTTTGTTTTGAGGGTAACGCCAGCCCGGCTGCCAGCCCGCCGCCGGATCGCCGCCGTCCTCGACTCGCCGGCTCTCGGCGGGAAGTGCTTTTGAGCCAAAGTGTGTTTTTGTTTGTCTCGGCGTCGCCGTTGCCGCACATGTTGTTGTCGGCGTGACGCGCAAGAGACGGGACTGGAATCAGTTTCCGCTTATTTAGGATACGTTAGGGAGATCGTTTTGGTTCTCGCGTTGAGTTGAATTATCTAGCTGAGGGGAGGGAGAAAAATTAAAAATTCCGTGCTGCGGTCAAAGGGGCTGGACTGGAAATAAACGGGATTGACCCTTCTGTTGGAAAGACACATTTATTGTCCCCTACGTAATTGAACTAACAGATGCAGAGAGGAATTCACATCTGTAGTCCCCACATGAAGAGCTTGCTTTGGAAAAGGAGACATTAATGGATATACTCTATAAAGGATAGATGCAAGACCATAGTGTGTGTGTGTGTGCATGCGTGCGCATGTGTGTTTGTGCCTATACAGACCAAATTAATACAAATGCAGGCAATAAACATTATTACACACATGGACCTGTAAGACCACATTATTATCGATCCACGAATATTACACACACACAGGAGGATTTCTCTGTGTGTGTGCGTGCACACGCCACACACTCTGCACCAAGATTAATATTGATGCTGGCAATGAACATCTGGTGGAGATGGGGAAGTCCAGCTGTTACTGTGAGACACACACATACACACACACACACACACACACACACACACACACACACACACACACACACACCTCACTCCTCACGTATGTGCACCCAACCCGTACAAACCCACTTTCTCACCACCGGACAAGGTGAACTATAACAGCACCATATGTGTCTTGTTCCTTTTAACCACTATAAAATGGAAGCATGTTTCTTGGCACACTTTGACCTCCATAAACTGCAATTACAGGACCAAAATTGAACACTTCCTGGGTTTTTCACACGTCACCACACTCCAACCCCACTCTCTGTTCCCAACTCCAGCACACCCACGGACGACCTCACTGGAGCTTTGGAAGTTGGTTCAGGCGTGTCGGAACACATCGACTTCTCAAATGCAGGAGATATGACCAAACCAGCCATACGCAATCACAAAGCAATAGAGTCTTAATAAAAATGTGCCAATCTGCACTAGAAAATGTAAAACTTTACGTAAACACATCCTGCGCACACGGACGGTTGTTGTCAGGTTGTCAGGTCAACTATGGAAATGAACAAACAAAAAGAGACTGTGTTTTGATGGCATTTTACGTTTAAATGAAAAAAAATGATAGAAGTTACACCATAGTATCTAAAAAGACCTCATCGCTTAAAGCATTTGTAGGAAGAGTATATATTTGCATTTACATTTACTGCATTTAGCAAACGCTCTTATCCAGAGCAACTTACAAAAGTGCTTTGTCATTTACCCATAGAATATATCCTAGCCAGTACAGTAGGTTAGGCTCCAAGATACCAATGAACTAGAATACTGTTGATATACAGGAATTACTGCTGATACCTGGAAGTGCAAAATGCATAAGGTCTATCTTAGAAGATGATAAGTGCTATAAACAATAAATACTAGAGTTTGTTAGACAGCATCAGTGTAATAAACAATACCCTACAATAAGTATTAGTTTAGTTAGTCAGTGTAGGAGCAGGGTCAGTTATCATTTAAATATTCCATGAATAGATGGGCCTCCAGTCTGTGTTTGAAGACTGCAAAGGACTCTACTGTCCAGACAGCCAGTGGAAGTTCATTCCACCATCTAGGAGCCAGGACAGAATAGTCTCCATGTTTGTCTTACATGAGATTTGAAGCATGCTATTTCAAGCCGAGCCGTACTTGAGGTTCGAAGTACTTGAGGTACAGATCAGGCTTTGACCATTGACCTCATGTATGGAGGGGCTGGTCCATTTTTGGCTTTGTAGGTGAGCATCAAGGTTTTAAATCTGATGCGTGCAGCTACTGGGAACCAATGAAGGGAGCGCAGCAGTGGAGTGACATGTAAACTTCAGAAGATCGAAGACCAGTCGTGCTGCTTGCGTTCTGGACAAGTTGTAGAGGTTTGCCATCGTTGGAGAAGTAGAGGAACCTCCACACAGGTCATGTGACGCATTCATTAGGGGGAAGCTAAAAACGTATTTTTATTATTAGCGTTCTTTTTAAATTCCTGGTCAGAACGTGGCTTGTGTGGTTCGGACTTGTGTTAGTCTCAGGCGTGCTAACACAGGTGCTCGGCCCAAATACACAACGCGTCCTCGGTCTCTTGCACCTCTCTGGCGTAAATGTCGGAGGGAATGAGTGGAGCACTGTAAAACGCGGACGCGCGGGCGGACACAGTTGGAGACCTGGGCTTCTCTGCTCAGGGGTGGAATTTGATTCTGGATTTTTGATAGGAGCGAAACGATGAAGGATTCCATAGTGATTCAAAACTGCTGAAGCAGGGCTGCACTGTATCTGGGCACCCTCCCCGAAACACATGAACACACACACTTACACACACACACACACACACACACATGCAAATCGACACACTCGCGCACACACAGTAATATTCCAGGTTTTCGCACGTCATCTCCTAACACCTGACCTAAAGACGACAGGAGGGTTATGAGCTGTAATAAAAACCCTCGGCTTCCTGCATATTTGAAGGAGAGGAGCTGTTAAGTTGTTCAACACACCATGCAAAAATCACCGCCCACTCCAAACCAACAATGAAAGCTTCTCTTCCATGTGGCTTGTTTCAAAAACAACTTATCTTAAAGTAAATAAATCATATGTATATAAATATATATATAGGTATTATTAGGAGAATTATAAATATTGTTGTTATTATTAATATTAGTAGTAGTACCTCTAGTAGTAGTTGTATCAGCCCATTATCCATCGTTGCCATGGCAAAGGAGAATTATAATGCTCCTAAATTAGGTCTTATTTTGTGCAACAAACCAGAAATGTGTTGAATTTCAAGTGAATGGAGTTTATCATTTTAAATGTATCATCTCTCGCGAAATGTTTGTAAAGCACCACACCTGTATAGAGCTCAGGGCGTAACAAATGACAGTGAGCCTGCACAGTGAGTTTGGAGGAACTAAGGATGTAAGACCTTGTGCGCTTTTAGATAGGGTGTGTGTGTGTGTGTGTGTGTGTGTGTGTGTGGGTGGGTGTGTGTGTGCGTGTGCGTGTGAATGTGTGTGTGTGTGTGTCTGCACATTCTCTCGTCCTTGAGTCCTGCAGTGAGTGCAATATCAAATGGCAAATAAATAAATAAATAAATAAACAAATAAATAAATAAAACTAACAACCACAACAAAAAGCCCAAAAGTTAGAGAGATTCTGATCATCGGATTAATTAATTCAGCACTGCAGCTTTTTGCAATGACCTGGCAAAGAGCTATGAGGTATCTGCACAAATACAATGAAGTCCATTATGCTCTCTCTCTCTCTCTCTCTCTCTCTCTCTCTCTGTCTCTCTCTCTCTCTCTCTCTCTCTCTCTCTCTCTCTCTCTCTCTCTCTGTCTCTCTCTCTCTCTCTCTCTGTCTCTCTCTCTCTCTCTCTCTCTCTCTCCCTCTCTCTCTCTGTCTCTCTCTCTCTCTCTCTCTCCCTCTCTCTCTCTGTCTCTCTCTCTCTCTCTCTCTCTCTCTCTCTCTCTCTCTCTCTCTCTCTCTCTCTCTCTCTCACACACACACACACACACACACACACAGCTCTGACTGATAGCTAGCCTTGTCCACTGTTGCATTCTCTTTGTTTCATGGATTTCATTAGGCTCACACACACACACACACACACACACACACACACACACATTCTTCCAGTGCTTTCATTAGATGCTCGGTGGAAATGAATTATATTATTATAGTTAGATAATATCATGCAGACTTTGTCTTGGAGTCGGTTTTGGAGCTGATGGGGGGAGGGTGTTACAATGTCATGCAGTCCCTATGGTCAAACAACCTTGTTTGTGTGTATGTGTGTGCTCACTATTTGCAAGTGTGTGTGTGTGTGTTCATTAAAAAAAATACTTCAGAGGGTCACTGATCTTTCCTGGAGATCTGTGTGTCTAATTTCTCACTGTAAACAATAAATCATTTGAGAGAGAGAGAGAGAGAGAGAGAGAGAGAGAGAACTAGGTCATGCCTACAGGCTTCGGTACAACCCGTGGTTGATAATAGACCCTTACCACATTATTCTGGTGCACCAGGTTGATTTCACACACACCCAGCTAGGTGCCGTGGCATCATCTGTCTGACAGGGGCCTTGAAGTGCACAGAAAACACGGGGCGAGTTTGCGACACGCCTTTGCCATTTACAGTGCGCTAAAGCGCACAGTCCTTAGCCGATGCCGGTTTCCGCACGGATCGACTGTCTGTGAGGTACCAGGTAGTCAGCAGAGCAGACAGGTGTATGGTGTCAAATATATAACTGGAGCTTTCACATTTGTAGCCGAGGCCTGTCATCTCTACCCCGCAAAAGCAACAGTAGAGTTTCCCCAATACGGTCTGTATCACAGGCTGTGATAAAATACCACAGCCCCAAGCACAGACAGTTAATTCAGTTTATTTAATAAGTAATTAATTCCGTTCCATTCATCTAGTGCAAATATAGGTTTTATTTCTAACTGATCGCTAATGTGCCTGATTCAGCTCATTACAGTGTTGATCTAGGAAAGTCACAGTTTGATTGCTTCACTCAGCTGTAGATATTTTATGAAAGAGCCCAGATCTACATATACACGGTCTGAACGGGGCTGTGGATGGCGGTGTGCTCAAACGACAATGCTGACGCTCAGGTTGGCGAGTTGAAATCTGGATGAATGAATAAGGAGCTTTGTTGTAGATTTCCAATCGGAGGTTTGTGGACCTTGCGTCAAGGAATCCCCACTTCCTGTTTACCACTGTCCAGCTCTACATCCACTTCCTGTGTCCATCTCTCACCCATATTCTGTGTCTACCAGCCAATGCTTTAGTCCAGTGAAACCTTTCCATTTGTACCAGTACTGGATTGCTAGCTTGTAGATGCATGGACCACATGTATGTATGTATGTGTGTGTATGTCTATGTGCATGTGGAGTACTACAGTGTGTTCATGTGTTGTTGATGGACAGCTCTGTTTTGTAAATCATCAGGGGTGCCAAAAATGGCGTTGTTTAGCACATATACCAATTTACTGAGAATGTATCCTCAGTAATGAGCTTACACTTCACACCCCATGTACAGAATCAATACTGCCAATGCTGCCTTCAGAATGCTTGGCTGGTGCGAGTTAAGACATTCAAGTATCAGTGATGGCGATTATTTGCCATGATCAGAAGGTGATATTCATCATAATGACACCATGACATGGGGAATTTCCAGATTTGTTGAACATGGCCCTGCGCAGCGATAACACGGAGACACCAGTGGGCGCACGATTTTCAGTCACTCTTAGTTCGTGGAGCTGCTCCATTCTCCGGCGAGGCCCGTTAATCAACACCGAGGGGAAGTGCAGCTCTCCATTTGACCAGCAGCTGTGCTGTAAGTCACATAACGTCGACACATGCACTTAGAAGTTTTTTAGTAGGAGATAAATATATATATATATATAATTATATAAGGGCCTCAATAGAAAGTGCCGGGCTAATGTGTAATGAGTGGATTTGAGGGACAAGCATTTTTAACTTCCATCAAGAGAGACGGCCTTTGAAAGTGCAGCGAGCAAATGACATTCATAATTATCCCCCGGAGAGCGTTTATTGGACCTAATGGCCCTCCGCGCGACTCACAGAGACGCTTTGAATACGCGTGCGCTTTCCCCTTGTAATTTTGGACAGCAACATCTCTGTTCAGCTGTCAGAGCCCAAATCTGTGCCTATTGGTGCCTATCGGTGTCTATTCCTGGTCCACCATCATGCAACGGGCGTTTACATTACTGGCGTCCAGACATGTGGCGTGTCTGAACCTGCAGCATGCAACGAACAGGTCAGTAGCACCAGAGAGAGAAGAAATGCAACAACATTTAAAGGGGGAGCAGGACTTTTATTGTAGAATGTATTTTAGATATACTCAATAAATCAAATAAAAAACAAACAAACAGATATTTGAGGCAGCATGACTGGAAAAAACATGTGTAGTTTGAAATTGTAGTCTGGCCTTCCTGCATGTCTACCTACCTGCCCACAGGCTGCGTGTTAAGGTAAACAGAGAACAGCAAGATTACGAGCAAAAAGAGGTTGGATAAAGCAAGATGATCATTGTAGTTTGTAACTTCATTCTGTATGTCGCTCTGTATAAGAGCATCTGGCAAATACAGTAAATGTAATGCAGAGTGAAGGTCAGTGGCTTTCTAACGTAGGTTAGTTATCTGGACACTAGCTGTTTTGGCAGCAAACCTTGCAGTTGGAATTCGCTAAACTTCCAAAACTTTGGTGTATTTTGCACCGTGTGCTTACAGGGTCATGCTCCCAGACAGCTCTGCATGTGGATTATTATTCTGGTGAGGTAACTCTACTGTGTTTGGCAAAGGATTCGCTCATAGGACCTTTAACAATGAATGTAAACACAAACTGCTACCTCATTACTGTATTTTCAATAATAATAATAAATCACAAGTGAAACCAAGACTGCCGTTTTAGGAGTGTAATTTGTTACACTTTGAGAATACGCAGTTCCCAAATAGTAACAGATTAGACTCTTAAAGCAGTATTCTTAGCATTACGTAGGAAGAGAAGAAACATTTATTTTGGCAAATTTCTCGCTCTGTTTGGTAAATGAGATATATTTAAGAATCTGTGGACATTTGATCATGATTAAGTCCTGATAATGAATGTTAAGATAAACCATGGATGAGAATGTAGAAACTGTCGTCATGCTCAGTTTTCACCTGAGTTGGAAGATTGGTGCGCAGTACTCTGGCCACTGGCCCCTCCTGAGAGAGAGAGAGAGAGCGAGAGCGCGAGCGCACAGGAAGGGCACAGCGAGAATGCCCACATCACCACTCGCATCCCTGCAGCCTGTAAACTATGTAAAAATCAATGTTATGTTAATGTTGTTCAGATGTGTTGATTTGGCTGTAAGTGCTTTAATTAGCTTGTCTGTCCTCCAATTTTCTTTTAGCATTTTTAGGCCCCTTATCGCTCGTGCTTTTCTCTAAAGTTACCTTCCCACTTATCGCGTGTGTGTCTCTACATTTCCCTTCCCTCTTTCCCCATCAGTCTGTAGTTTTGTCTGTTGCTGCGTTCTGTTAAATAAACAGTGTGTTGCTTAGCATTGAAAATAGCACTCCCTGGGTCTTCTACACAGACAGTATACAGTGGAATAAGAGGATGTCAAGAGAGACACCCACAAAGGCAGCAGGCTGATGCAGTGGAGAGAGAGAGCAGAGGTTTGGGTTGCAGGGTTACAGCAGAGGCGGGCCCGGCTATCGCTCTGAAATAGATAATGATCGTCACTCTTTTATCAGCCCCTTAAGAGAAATATCAGTGTAAGCTGTAATCTCATACAGCAGGAGTCACACAAAGCCTCCGTGTTCTGGGTCACTACCCAGATCTGCAGATCTGATCAATCATCTAATCATATAAACGCACACATGCGCGCGCGCACACACGCACACACGCGCGCACACGCACACACAGCCAAATTTCTGTCACCTTGTATTTGCACAGAGGTCGAGTACAGAGAGAGAAACTCTATATAGCTATGTGTTCCTCTGAGACATTACAGTGTATTTCAGTGGCACAAACTCCTCCACTTGTGATATTAAAGTGTGTGTGTGTGTGTGTGTGTGTGTGTGTGTGTGTGTGAGTGCACCAGAGAGTATATTGTGTGTCTGTGCTCTTATGTTCTCCACACTTCTATAAGAGGCAAACATACACAGGTTGTCCAGTCCTTCAGTGGTTAGGCTGTATCTCTGTCTGCATTCCATGTGCATAAGTAATATTTATTTATAGAGCACATTCCTACAACTGCAGTTGATCCAAGACAATGTACAACAATGAAAGTCTTTAAACAAGGTTATTAAAAAATATAAAACACTTCAGACAAAGAAGATATTTCCTAGAATGTCACCCAAAAGCTCGCTATATATGTCATCCAAATGTTGTCTCCAAAATCTAGTACACAAAAGTATATTTTGAATTTTAAAATTTGCCAAAGAAGCGTTTCTGATCTCCAAAGGTACAGTGTTCCAAAGCCTTGAGGCAGCAGCGGCAATCTACTTTAATTTAGCACAAGGACCAATTAGAAGCTGCTGTAAAGGTGACCTCAAAGATCTGGGAGCAGAACATGGACACCACAGACCTAAAATATGCACACAGCCAACCCGTTTGTTGAAAACAAACAAACAAAGTTTTGCGCTGAATTCTAACATACTGGTGAGCTGTGACATGCAGCTAGCATTGGAGTAATGTCCTCTATGTTTTTACACAACTAATTACACATGCAGCAGCATTTCTGCACCATTTCTGCACCATTTTGCATACCATTTTGCATATATGCTGTGTCTTTGTATAATGTTGGAAAAATGATGTGCTTTTTCAAATTAAATCAAGTGGATGAATATTTTTTGCCACTTAAAAGCACTGGGCAGACCTCTCTGCTTGGTCTTCTCTCTGTCCTAGTAATATCAGTCCATCCATCCATCCATCCATCCATCCATCCATCCAATCTTGTCTGTTGATGGTTTAGGTTCTTTGTCGTGGTGCAGCATTCATTAATTCTTTACATATACAACCCACTGTGTGTGTGCGCGCGCGTGCATGTATGTGTGTGTGTGAATAATAGAAAATAGACACACAGCGTATCTATGGGTGGTGCCAAAACACACAGGGAAGCATCTACATTCCACACATCTGCTGCATCTAAGCTCAAACTAACCCTAAATGTTACACACACCCACTACAATACAACCTAAAGTTCCATTCAGCTCTACTCCATTAGAGCAGCTCGACTCTTGAGTGGGCCTCACCGCTGAAGCCGCCGGGCTGATTGTGTGTCAGCCGTAGCGTATCTCTGCATGTGCTCAGTGGATCATGAGCTGCTGCAGTGCGTTTAGCTGTAATCAGGAATCCTTGAGAGGGAAAAAAAACTTTGACTAAGATGCATTGTGTTGTGTTTTTGTGTGTGTGTGTGTGTGTGTGTGTGTGTGTGTGTATGTGTGTGTTTTATCTTGGTTTAATTAATTACGTTGATGATATCGAGTTTGAGGCAGAGGGTCTGAGCTCCCCTGAGATGCTTTTTGTATAAGGCCTGAAATTCTTTCTATTCTCTTCTGCAGGTTGGTTCATTATAGAGGTATGATGGGATTGAGTTTAACTCCCACCCCTGCAAATAGCTCTATTATGGAGCACCACGCTGAGGTAATCAGAATGGGACACTGGGATAGTGAGGTCATTAATCTGAGACGGAGTTTGTGGATGGTGATTGATAACAATGAAAATCCAAAATGGCGGCAACAGGGTAAGGCGGCTAATGTCCGGTGCTGAAGGGGAAAAAAAAACATTATAGATTTCAAGGCCGCAGAATAAACATTAACCTGACTGCTTTTTGACAACAGAAAAGACCACCATGGAATAATAACATATTGGTTGTTGTTTTTTTTGTTTGTTTGTTTTTATTGGGTGTTTTTTTTGGACAGGCATGCTTTCAAACACACACGTGACTGTGCACCAATATAAGCTTTGGCTTAATGTAGTCAAATTAATTACTGTGATTGTCAATTGTAATTGTAAAGTTTTCTGATGGAAATACCAAAGCAATTTGTATTTTTTTCCCTCTCAGTGCTAAAAGAGTTTCATACGATGCATGTTTCAGAAGTCAAAACTGCTCTGTCTGTCTGTCCACATTAAGAAGATGTCGGTTTTGTTTGCCATGTTCCTTCCCCTCGCACAACATACTTCAGCGAGGACATCCCGCCTCTGTGGTCCCTCAGTCTTTTTTCATTAAACTTGGTTTTGGTTCCCCCTCCAGAGAGCGCTGTTCTGTTCTTGTTGGCAGATAAACCCTGATTATGCAGCAGCAAACAACCCAGACAGAGGGATAGGAACAACCAGACAGAAAGGTCATGAATATGCAATCAAAGAAAGCATTCGACTCATTTCTGGAGCCAACTGACATGCCGATTTCCCAGCTATGGAGGAATTATCTGGAGAAATTAGTGTATCCTTTAACAGGGGCTCCTGACTCTGGGAAGGTTGTTTTAGTCTGGGCTTTCTGCTTACATGTCCATATTGGTTGAAGAGTGTAGGATTTGCAGGCTTTGGTATTTTATAGATTTCCTGTTGTAGGAGCAGGTGACTGTCTTTTGAATTGTGTCTTGTGTTGTCTCATTGTAAGTTATACACTGAGAGAGCTAATAAAAGCTTTAGCATTGACGCGTGATGTTTTTTTAGAGTTGTTGTTTCTCAACATAAAAATGAAAGAAGTGTTAAAACCAGAGGCTGAAGTATTCGGGTCATAGACATTGTCAAGCCATTACGTCTGTCGAAGTCGACTGTCAGCCTCATTGTTAAGGGTCGACCAATTCACTGGTGATCTTACCAAAGCAAACAATCTGGCTGATTAATGAAGACCACAGTGATAGCTGATCATAGAATAATTTCAGTCATGAAGAAAAACTGCTGAACAGGTAAGGATCACCATCCGGGAAATGGACACGCTTGTTCAAAGACTACCATTTAGTTATATTAAGTCCAAAGGAAGCTTTTCACCTTTTTGTTGCCACCATGGTTTGACATGCTTGGAGTGTTTTGAGATGTTTGTGATGTTACAATGTCCTTTAACATCACAACTTGGTTACATCCTTGGACGTCCCTCCAGTTGTTACACTGGTTGTACCTCTGGTTATTCCTCCAGTTGTCCCTCTGGTTGTACCTCTGGTTTTCCCTCTGGTTGTACCTCTGGTTGAGCCTCCAGTTGTTCATCCAGTTGTTCCTGAACATGAGGATGTATTTCCTCTATATTTCCCACAGGATATTACTGATCATTCTGATGTGGCGACATATTTGGACAGCATAGCGTTCCCACCACAACCATTCACAACAATGGCTTTCCCAAAATAAGATAGTTGTGGACTTCGCCTTGTATGATATATGAATTTTTTGACAGTGTCCTGAGCTTTGGAAAACATTTTACCGGCAATGCACAAGGCAGGATACACACTTAAAAAAAATTATATAAATTAAAATTGAAAAGACTGTGGAGTTCTGGGATAATGGTCTCTGGGCAGATGAGATGAAGACCACTCATCACCCCAATGATGGAAGGAGAAACTGTTCATCATTCAAAGTGAATCACCTCATCTTTGAGCAATGGTGGCATATATATTAGCCAGTGAAACATCATGTCTTTTTTGGCCTGATTAACTGATGGCTACAGCAAGATGAAGTCTGAATGGTGCAGAAGCTGGGATCCAGCCAAATATTTCCAAACTCAGATCTTAGTGAACACCACTTCACCTGTCACCAAAACCATGGGTATCATACAAGAGCAAGTGTAGATAGTTTTCAGGCCAAAAAGTTCAGTGTTCTTGGGGGGGCCAAGTTAATGATCTGACGAGAAACGCCCCACAGTGTGCATTTTACTTACTGAGACCCTGGCAAGCCAAAGTCCCAAAACAAGTAGGAAATGAAAATGATTGTACTACATGCCTGGCAGAATATTACCAGGTACGATGCCCATTGCCTGATGACGTCCATAAGTCGCACACTTCAAGCGTTCATCAAATTGGGCTGAAGTAAGATTATATGGATTACATTAGTCTGTCAGATAACTGCTGGTCTCTTAATATATATAGGAAAAAGAGGTCTGTGATTTCCATGCTGATCGCTTAGTACAGATGTAAATATGCACATATTACTTCATAATGGTTGTCCCAGTCTGGTGTGCCGAGAACGAAAATCTGCACCTCTGCCTGACCGCTTCCACGATGTACGCCGCGTTTAGACGCAGACTTGCGTAAAGGGATTTTCCGCATCAAGCCTCGAGACAGTGTTTAATCTAGCGCTCGATGTGGGAACTCTATGAAGGAGAGAAGCTGGGACCAGTCTGCTGCATTTTTAAATGTTTGCACAGGAGCCCGTGAGGTGACTTCAGGGAAGGGCTTTGATCCCACACCCACCCCCCTTCATCCCCGATATTTCTGGAGCACGTCATTCCGGGGTCCGTGCAGGAATCATCTCCTTTGATAAATGCATTACTTTACATTTCTGTCGAATCACGTGCGGTTGAGCATTTCCTATTGATACGTAATGACGTTTAAGGAGGTTTCAATATGTTGCCTAACGTGTACATTCAAACATGATTTCTAGCAAGAGAAGCAGTCTTGGCTATGTCATTATTTTATTGCTGGGCACAGAAATTGGGGGCAGTGTAGAATGCAGCCATCTGTTCTAAATGCAGGACGTTCTTTCACATTATGTGTTGATGATGTGCGCAGTATGACAGATATACACTCCATTCCAGTCCAGAAATTAAAATAATACACTCGCGTACATACAAGTGCACACAGATACACACTACTGTGAATGACAGCATCTCTTACTTTCCTTTCACAATGATTGATCTTGAGTTGTGGGCCCCTGGGATATCAGCGGTGGGGACCTCTCCCCTGTCGCACACCCTCATCTCAGGGAGCTCAGCCACGCTGTGCTGGCTCAGGGCCCCTTTATTTTTCGGAAAGGTTTTTCCTTGAAGGCTCTTCTTTCAGACTGTCTGATCAGCGGAGAGAGAGAGGGAGAGAGAGAGAGAGAGAGAGAGGGAGAGAAATCTTATATTCTCTGCAGGGAGTCTGGCCATGACTCCATCACCATATCTATTGCTCACTTTATAACTGTGTGTCCCTGGCAGTCCCTGCTTACAGGTTAGTGTGTGCGTGTGCATGCGTGTGTGTGTGTGTGTGTGTGTGTGTGTGTGTGTGTGTGTGTGTGTGTATCTCCCCCTTTTCATTAGAGATTAATGTTTGAATCCACTTGTAATTATTTTATGATTTTGTGTGTGTGTGTGTGTGTGTGTGTGTGTGTGTGTGTACTTCTCATCACACACAGGAGAACAGCAATACCAGATCACTTTTTATTATTTGGGAGGAAAGTGTTTTGAAGTGTGCTTTACCTTCCCCCATTCCCGCTAAATCCCAATCCGTTCCATTCAGGAATGGCAACATTCCCAAACCACGGCACCCACCTCAGTCCCAACTGCTCTGCTCCTACTCCTGGAAGCGCCATGCATCCCGTTTCCCATTTGGCCAGATGTTTCTCCCGTGGTCACTGACTCATTCGCCACCTTAACAAAAATAAAAGGTACAGGTCAAGGTGGCGAAAGGCACGTATGTCGGACTACATACGTGCACGGACGCTGCTTGCAGTCTTAAGATGGAGCTCTATGTGGACCAAATGGAGAGATTTAAACTGGGACAGCACGGACCAGGCTTCCAGGGGCCGGGTTTCTGCCCACGGCACAGCTGACCCTGACACTTCTGTTCTCATGGAACTATAAAGCCGAGGACACTGCAGACCAAAAAACCCCCAAAACATTATAAATAAATGTTGTCAAGATGTTTGAGGAAGCAATTCATAAACCTGTCAGTAACAGCACTCCTTTGTGCATGAAACTCTCTGGTTCCGGCACAGTGGGGTGAGTGTTGGGTCAATACCTTCTAACCTGTGTGTGTGTGTGTGTGTGTGTGTGTGTGTGTGTGTGTGTGTTTCTGGATTTTGCACTCCTAATCAAAGCCTCTTCATTCTCTCACTCATTTTCTTGCTCTTTGTCATCGTGCTCAAGATTCGTTACGCACACCCATAAGTGTGACGTTTCCAGATCGTTACTGTGTTTGCGCGGTTGCGAGCACGCATATACGCTCGCGTGCGCATGTGTGTCGGAATAGTCACTGCCACACGTAGTGCATTGGGTGTGAATTGCCCTGTTAAGCATGCTGCTTCGTCTCTGTCTCTGTAATGAGCAAGATTCTTTCATATGTTATCCATTGCCACCCCGAATATCTTTGTGTTGGGAGCAGGGGGGTGGGTTACTTTCCGCCCTCATTTAGCAGAGCAGCAGAAGGGGGATTAGAGGCAGAGAGAGACAGACAAACACGGAAGATGCTCTTCTCTCTCCCCCATCTCCTGTCACTGCCTGAAGGATCTGAGGGTGCCTTCAGTGTTCCATTTCAACCGCCCTGCCTGGCGGCGAGAGCCAAACGAGGTGCCGGGGGAATGCTGGAGTTTCCCGAATGCCACGTCGGACGCTGCGGCCCCGGCATATTCCGGTCGTGCACGTATTCCTATTATAGGCAGCGGCGCAGGGAACGCCAGGACCTCTGGCAGCTTTTACCTCGTTCCCAAATCCGACATGAAGCGTGACGCCGGAACCAGCATCGGAACTTGTGATTTATCATCATCATTGTTATTTTTGCTCGGCTTTCCCCACGTTCTTGTATTTTCCTGACATGATGTGTTTTTTGTTTGTTTTTTTTCCCTCTCAAGTAACAGATATCTGACGTGAGACCGCACCTTTTGTATCTGAGACGTGTCTGGACAGGTGTTACAGCAGTGCACGCAGGGAGAGGAAGAGAGGATGATAGAGCGGATTCAAGCCGTCACGGGGTGTGTGTGAGAAAGCAGACCGAGCTCATGACCCAGTCACGATCACAATAGATAAAAAGACAGACAGATAGACAGATAGATAGAGTCATCTGTGCAAGCAGAAGTGCTTATGACATCTGTAAGACAGGTGCTCTTTTTATGTGCTACATTCTCTGTATTGTTTTACTCCCTGTCTGTGAGCCAGAGCATTTTTCCAGACCCGCCCTGCTGTGCAAGGGCTAGGAATCTGGTTGGAGAGCCCCTGGTGCACGCTGGGGTTATTTTGCGACCTCGCGCAAAAGCCCACGCATCCACTGGTCACGGGAAGGACGCCTGAACGTCCAGCCCCCTGGCGTAAGGTCACCGTCCCCGGCCTGCCCCTGGGGTCGAACCTGGTTGCCTCCTTGTTCCACCGTGCTCCAGTTCCTGGTGTGAGTGAGTGTCTGTACCTTCACGTTAAAGTAGCCAATCAGAAACTTCAGAATACACCTTATACCATTTATGCGGTTTGTGCAACTGCATCATTATCTGATTGATGGCTCACATAGTTAGTTATATTGGCTTATCAATATAAAAATGACATATTTCATGTGTAATAAAGTACACTGTGACCACATAGTCACAGTACTAAACTTCTGCCTTCCAGTTCTGGTGGGTTCCCGTTGCAGAGTTTCATGGGACTTTCTGTAGGGGACAATGTGTGGTGACATCGGTGCAGCTTAAGTGCGTATGGCCCATTTTACCATCACTCCCTCAGCAGAGAGGTGAGTGAGGAACGTTCCACAACCTTCCTCTCATCGCTGGGCCACTCACAGGCTAGCACAGGTCAAACATCAGGTCTTACATCATGAAAAACCCTCAGGGCATCCCGTTAGAAGCACACGCACACACACACACACACATAGATATGCACGTGTGCACACACAGCCTTAAGCACCTAGTACATTATGTGGGCATATGTTCGTACACACACACACACACACACACACACACACACACACACACACACACACACACGCACGCACAACTGACCAGCCTCCACCCCTTTCCTGAGTGGCCACAGCGGAGTTCGGCTACGATGTGAAAGATGTGGCTTTCACAGGTCACCTAATTATTCTCGTGCTGTCAGAACTGCAGTGGAGCACAGAGGGGTAACCTCTGTGTAATCCCCAAAACACATGTGGCCCTTACTTAATTTTACATCTCACACCTTGGGTGACCAACCAGCACCTACATGTCACTGTGTGTGTGTGTGTGTGTGTGTGTGTGTGTGTGTGTGTGGGTGTGTGTGTGTGTGGGGGGGGGGGGGGGGGGGGGGTTAAACTATGGAAGTAGAGAAAGCAAAAGGATAAGCTGGAAATGGGCATTTTGAGATCAGATTGTGTTTCCCTTTCAGTTACTGTGGTTTTGGTTGTTGAAACTAGTGGTACATAACTGGTATGTATGTGTAAGAGTAGTATTTGTGTATGGGTGTATGTGTGTATTTGTGTATGTGTTGTATCTGTGAGTGGTATTTCTGGGTGTTTGACTTATAAAGAGTAACTGTAAACTGAAATTTTTATTTGGTACTTTGAAGTTGTAATGAAAATTATATATTAAGTAAATGCAGGGACCATGTTGCAAGGTACACTCTCTCTCTGTTTCTCTGTCTTGCTCTCTCTGTCGGTCTGTCTTCTCTCTCCTGTATAACTGACATGGGTTTTGTGTGCTTGGTAGCCAGATGCTGCTGTGTGTTTCTGAATCCTGGCACAATGTCTCAACTCTCTGACTGCACCACTACACACACACACACACACACAAAGAGTACACAGCTTAGAGATGAGCCACTCAACCAGGTGGCCAAGGAACACATACACTCTCTCTCTCTCTCTCTCTCTCTCTCTCTCTCTCTCTCTGTCTCACACACACACACACACACACACACACACACACGCACGCATTCTTCTTCTTCTTTTTAAAGGTTTTTTGTTTCATTTTTTTTTCTCTTTTTTTTTTTTTTTTTCTTTTTTGCTGCATTATGAAATTACCCCACCAACATTATCATATTGCAACCCCACTCCTCCCAAATGCATTCTTCATCTCTCCAACTCAGATTAATCTCCTCACTTTAATAAATGACCAGAAACTGAGGCCTTTTTCCTGGCAATGGGGCTACAGTGCCACCTAGGGGACACCTTTGGAATGGCAGCCAGCGAGAGGGCAGTGCCCCAGTGTAACGCCCAGACTTAGACACTGGGGGAGACACAGGGCCTCGGAATGAGCAGGCCTAGGAGAGCAATAACATCTCGGTAACAGACGAGAAACTCCCAGCACTCCTCTCAACAGATGTGTGTAGAAACCTCTGGAGCCAGACTGCAGGGCCTCAACGCACCACAATCAATCTCACAGAATCAATTCACAGGCTCGACTGGCTTCGAGGGGCGAATGGCTCTGATAATGGCATCTATAGAGGTGGAGTAAATCAGAGTGGAGCATAAACGCTAATGCTAGCGAACGCTTCAGGGATAGAGTCTAGTTTAAACAGAGCATGCACACCTTCACTGCAGCAGAGCATGTGAATCTGTGTGTTAAAGGCGCTGTGTGGGTGTGAGTCCGTGTGTTAAAGGCGCTGTGTGGGTGTGAGTCCGTGTGTTAAAGGCGCTGTGTGGGTGTGAGTCCGTGTGTTAAAGGCGCTGTGTGGGTGTGAGTCCGTGTGTTAAAGGCGCTGTGTGGGTGTGAGTCCATGTGTTAAAGGCGCTGTGTGGGTGTGAGTCCATGTGTTAAAGGCGCTGTGTGGGTGTGAGTCTATGTGTTAAAGGCGCTGTGTGGGTGTGAGTCCATGTGTTAAAGGCACTGTGTGGGTGTGAGTCCATGTGTTAAAGGCGCTGTGTGGGTGTGAGTCCATGTGTTAAAGGCGCTGTGTGGGTGTGAGTCCGTGTGTTAAAGGCGCTGTGTGGGTGTGAGTCCATGTGTTAAAGGCGCTGTGTGGGTGTGAGTCCATGTGTTAAAGGCGCTGTGTGGGTGTGAGTCCATGTGTTAAAGGCACTGTGTGGGTATGAGTCCATGTGTTAAAGGCGCTGTGTGGGTATGAGTCTATGTGTAAAAGTGTTGAATTGCAATGGCCTTCTGTAATGTTTTCAGAATGCTTTGCCTTCCGTAAGGTTTTCTCAATACTCAGTTGGAATTTTTTGTTAATTCCTGGAAGAACTGGTAAGTCCGTCTAACTGTGAGCCTCCTTGCAGAAACGGGCCTTATCTTTTTAGTCAACCAGTTTATTCAGGCCACACCAATATATTTAAACTGCTATGTATAATGTTGCCATAACATTGGAACAATGCTTAGAATCAATGTCCTGGTGGAAGACCTTCTGGCTTGTGTCTTGAGATGCTGCTTCAGCACTTCTAGACAATGCTCCTTCTACATGATGTAATCTAGACAATGCTCCTTCTATATGATGTAATCTACTTCTACATGGCCTAATCTATTTCTTCATGATGTAATCTTTTTCATGACATAATCTATTTCTTCATTATTCTTTATGACAATCTACTTCTTCATGATTTAATCTACTGCTTCATTACATAATCTACTTCTTCATGATGTAATATACTTCTTCATGACCTAATCTACTTCTTCATGACATAAACTTCTTCTTCATGATGTAATCTACTTCTTCATGAACTAATCTACTTCTTCATGGTGTAATCTGCTTCTTCATGATGTAATCTGCTTCTTAATGATGTAATCTACTTCTTCATGATGTAAACTACTTCTTCATGTTGTAATTTACTTCTTCAAGACATAAGATACTTCTTCATGATGTAATCTGCTTCTTCATGATGTAATCTGCTTCTTCATGATGTAAACTACTTCTTCATGTTGTAATTTACTTCTTCAAGACATAAGATACTTCTTTATGATGTAAACTACTTCTTCATGATGTAATCTACTTCTTCATGACATAAACTACTTTTTCATGACAATCCACTTCTTCATGATGTAATCTACTTCATGACATAATTTATTTCTTCATGCTGTAATCTATTTATTCACGACATAATCTACTTCTTCATGATGTAATCTACTTCATGAAAAAAACTACTTCTTCATGATGTAATCTACTTCTCCATGATGTAATCTTTTTCATGACATAATCTATTTTTTCATGATTCTTTATGACAATCCACTTCTTCATGATGTAATCTCCTTGAAAAAAATAAGCAATTAATGTCTAGTCTAGTTTTCTAGAGGTCCTATTCTTATAAAATAGGAGTGATGTTCTAGTAAAAAGTCTGGCGGCTGCATTTTGAGCTAGCTGGAGCTTGGTTAGGCTGTTAATGGTACAGCTAGATAGGAAAACATTACAGTAGTCCAAACTTGAACTGATAAATGCATGGACCAGCTTTTCTGCATCATGTGAGGAGAGCATGTTCCTAATCTTTGAAATGTTCCTGAGGTGGAGAAAGGCAGTCCTAGAAATATTATTTACATGAGCTTTGAATTAGAGATTGGGATCCATAATAACTCCAAGATCTTTAACTGTTAGAGAAGATGTGATTGGGAGACCATTGAGGTTCATAGAGTAATTAGAGAGTGGGGACCTCGCTGTCTCTGTGTCTAATAGAACACCTCTGTTTTGTCAGGATTAAGTGAGAGGAAGCTTCTCAACATCCAGTGTCTGGTGTCCTTTATGCATTCCTCAATAATACTAAGATGATGTATGTCCTCTTGTTTGGCTGAGACATATAGCTGAGTATCAGCAGCATAGCAGTGGAAACTAGCACAGTGTTTACGTAGAATCTCACCTAGATGTAGCATATATAAAGAAAAAAGAAAACGCTCTAGAACAGATCCTTATGGGACACCATAGCTAACCTTGATGTATGATGATTCTCCATTTATTTTAACAAACTGGTAGCGACCAGCTAGATAAGATTTAAACCAGGAAAGGGCTATTCCCCTAACACCAACAACATTTTTGAGTCTATCTAGTAAAATGCAGTGATCTATAGTGTCAAATGCTGCACTCAGATCAAGCAATATATGGAGAGACATAACCTTGGTCAGAAGCCAAAAGCAGGTCATTAACTACTTTAATCAGTGCTGTCTCTGTACTATGATGAGGCCTAAACTGTGACTGAAAAACTTCATGTATCTGCTTCTGATTCAGTTTAGCTGCTGAGCTACATCTTTTTCTAGGATCTTGAAAATAAATGGAAGGTTTGATCTTGTAGTTTGACAGCTGACATGGGTCGAGGTTAGATTTTTTGATAAGTGGTCTGAGTACTGCTAATTTGATTTAGGTACATAGCCAAGGTTCAAGGTGGAGTTTATTAAACATAGTAAATGTTCAATTACTTCAGTTAGATTTCCTTAAGAAGATCTGTGGAGAGCGAATCTAGTGAGCAAGTGGAGGATTTTGAGTGCGAGATCAGAGTTCTGGCTCTTGGAAAGGTGTAAAGGATTCTAGAGTCTTTTTTGGCTTGGTTGTTCTGATCTCTAAGTAGCTGCACAATGTCACGTTAATATTCTTAATGTTATCTCTAATGTGCTTAATTTTCTCAATAAATAAATTCATGAGCTCATTATTACTGTGTGAAGTTGTAATCTGAGCATTGGTGTCAGTTTTATTCCTAGTTAGATGTGCAATTGTACTAAATAGAAATCTGGGATTACTTTTGGGTAATTGGATGAAACCTGGGTGAGAAAAAGAGACAATTGATTATAAACTGCTCGTTCAAGGGCTTTTGAGAGAAAAGAGAGAAGTGATACCGGTCTGTAGTTGGTAACGCTGGAGCTGTCAAGTGTGGCTTTCTTGAGGATTGGTACCACCCTGGCGGTTTTGAATGCAGTAGGCACGTATCCAGAAGATAAGGAGTTGTTGATGATGACAGAGATGAAAGGAAGCAGATCTCTTGCGATTGTCTGGAACAGAGCGGAAGGAATTGGATCCAGCGGACATGCAGTCGGATTGCTGGAAGTCAGGAGTTGAAGAATGACTTCTTTTTCTCCTCTCTCCACAGATGACAGAGAGTTGGATGTTGGTTGGAGGGGTGGGAACAGTGGAAAAGGACTGGTGGATTGCCGCAACCTTCTCCTCAAAGAAGGTGATGAAACCCTCCGGAGTAAGAGATGAGGAAGGAGGGGGAGGGGGGAGGATTAAGGAGAGGAGAAAAAATAGTGAACAGCTTGCGTGGATCAGATGATGATGATTCGAATTTCTCTCTGTAGCAGGATGACTTTGCAGATGTTACTTCCAGTGAGAACTTGTAAAGGAGAGACTTGCATGAGCTGAGGTCTGAATCTATGTGAGATTTCTTCCACCATCTCTCAGCAGTCCTTGGTTCTCTCCTGTGGCAGCGAAGTGTTTCTGTTAGCCAGGGGGCAGGTGGGGAGGACTTAGCGGGTCTAGAGGAGAGAGGGCACAGAAGATTCATTGATGAGGAGAGTGTAGAAATGAAAGTATTTGTAACTGTATCCAAAGAGAGAGAGGATAGATAGTCAAGGTGAGGAAGGGTGGACAAAATATTCCCTTAGAAGTAAGGGAAGAGGGAGTTATGGAGTGCAGATTGCAACAGAGGAAGGAGGAACATGTTGGAGAGGACTGGATGGAAAGAGAAGGAAGGAAGAGAGAGAAGGATAGAAAGTGATGGTCAGAGAGGTGGAGGGGGATGACTGCGATTTCCCGCTTTGTGAGGAGAGTGGTTGAGGGTGAGGTCAAATGCTGTCAACAGCGCAAGGATGCAGGAGGAATGCAGCTTGTCTGTTGGAAGGTTGAAGTCACCAAGGAGAATGAATGGATTTCCTTCAATGGGGAATTGACTCAGAAGGATGTCGAGCTCATCAATTAAGTGATCTAGGGAACCTGGAGGGCGGTAGATGACAATGATAAAAAGTTTGGTGGGGAAAGACACTGTAATGGCATGAAATTCAAAAGAGGAGATGGAAAATGTAGAGAAGGAAAGTGGAGTGAAACGCCACTCTCGGGACATTAGTAAACCTGTGCCACCACCCCCGGCATGACGCCTCGGAGAATGGGTAAATGAAAAGGCAGAGGACAGGGCAGCCGGAGTCACTGAGTTCTCAGGGGTGATCCGTGTTTCTGTCAGAGCCAGGAAGTGTAGGAAGTGGAGGGATGCTAATGCTGAGATGAAGTCAGCCTTCTGGACAGCAGATTGGCAGTTCCAGAGCCCTCTTGCCACCACGATATGTGATGGTGCTGAGCATTGTGAGTCAGTGAGGTTGCTGAGATTGCGACATCTATGATTGTGTCAAGGAGATCTGTGGGATATGTGGACAGGAATTGTGAAGCACATTTCAGATGCTTGATTTGTGGATGTATGAGATAAAGGATTGAGATAATATGAGAAGATACTTAGCTGAGTTTGTGAAGTCCTGTAGGTGAGATGTAGATGAACTGATTGAGAACACCACCAAACCTCCTCCAGATGTTGATAACCGCTACAGACATAGCGGAGTTGTCCTAATCTAACTCAGTTCAATAAGTGCTGAGCCCATCCCCTCAATTCACACCTAAGGTCAGGGCGAAACTACATCTGTAGTGAGTAATTACCGTTACCAAGCAACTAACAACTAGGTTTAGACAACAAGCCTTGAATTTCACAGAATCTAATACAAAAGTAAGTGAACTCAGAGCCTACCTTAACCAACCAGATGATAATCCAATGAGACAAACGAAAGCACACTGAGTGTTCTGTGAACCAGTTACTCTAATACTAATTAGGTTATTAATACATTTTTCTTGGTTTCCTGCATTTCTGCTTAGCTCAGGGAACAGACACAGTATCTAGATGATGAACCTCAGATGATGTCACGTAGTGACCAGCAGAAATTTGGTTTCACCTCTTTGTCTGCTGCCTGGGTTCTGCTCTGGTTTGTGAACTAGGTATGTCATGAGACTGTCTTTTTACAGGAAAGGAGAGCAGTGCCCTCCCTGGTAGGATGGATACCATCCTGCCCTAAAAGGCCAGGTTTGTTCTCAAATGTGTTCCAATTATCTATAAATCTCACATTGTTTTGTGAGCACCACTTGGACATCCAGCAGTTCAGCGAAGATAACTGGCTGTACGTTATATCGCTGCGCCACATTGTGATGGGATCAGAGCATACTACACCATCGGACATTGCCTTCGCTAATTGACACACCAATTCAATATTATTTTTAGCAATCTCTGACTGGCAAAGGTGTATATCATTGGTGCCTACATGAATAACTATCTTAGAAAATGTATGCTTGCCTAAAACCTAAAAACTTAAGATTACCTGCAATGTCTGGCACCCTGGCCCCAGGTATACAGCTAACTGCTGCTGCTGGTGTCCCTAAAGGCCTGGCTAATTTCACGTGTTGCAAAATAGAGTTCCTATTACCAGAGCTCTTTCAACAAGCTTCTCAATGGGTGCCTCGCTGAATGGGGCAAACCTGTTGGACATGCAAATGAGAGAGGTGTGGCGCTCCCGTGGGTGAGCCAAAACTTGGCTATTTTGTGGTAGTCACCCATTCGCCCTTCGCCTGGGAGGGCTGTAGTGCTGGAGTTGAGGGCTTGCTAACATCCCCTAAGGCTTTCAGAGATTGTACTTTTAGTTTTTTGATAGGCCTAACACTTTCTAAGGTCTGGTTGTGCACTTCTTGCTTTAGAATATTTTCATTCAGACTAGCAATTCATCTGCACTACTCACAGATAAAACTGTCGCTAACAACCAACAAAGAATAGCTGAACATGTTGCACTCAGTGCACTGAAGGAGCACAGAAGCGACCGTAATAGAAAAGCAAAATGTTATTGTTACTTACGTTTTTGGTATATATTCGGATGTTGTTTGTGGGGTTAAAGTTGTTTTTGATGTCTGATGGAAGTTGCCGGTTTCCAAGTCTCCAAGGAAAAAATGGATAAACAGCTAGAGAGCAGTAGGGACCAGTATGCTGAAACAGTGGTGTTAGTGCGATTCAAAAACAGCAAGCAGCTTCCTTTTTCATGACAAAACACTTCTTCATGATGTAATCTACTTCTACAGCATTTTGCTGACACTTTTATCCAAAGCACTTTACAATTATGTACCACTGCTCTACTTCTTCATTATGTAATCTATGCCTTCATGATGTAATCTACTTCTTTATTATGTAATCTATTTTTTCATGACGCTCCACTTCATCATGATATAATCTACTTCATGATGTAATCTACTTCTTCATTATGCAGTATACCTTCTTAGGTACATCAGGAGTGCATCCTGTTCAAACAAATTATCCTATGACATGATACTGCCAAGTATCCCAAGATGGTCTTCCTTGGGTTAAAAGTCTCACCCTTTTTCATATATACATAGCACTGATCATTGTGGCCCAACATTTTTGTTTCATCTGTCCATGGACCACTCCTCCAAAAGTTGAAGTTTTTATTCCAGTGGTCACCTGCAAATTTCATGCCTGCCTTAGAATAAGGGCATTTTCCTTGGAATAGCTGTAAATGTTTGATCTGCATTATAAATGATACACAAAATGCAAACCAATACATTCCTAAAGTACATTTGAAAGTAAAAATTCATTATTTGTCATGCAGATCTTTAGAAACTAAAACATAAATATTCAACCACTTCAGCAAGTACTTGGTAGAACCTCCTTTTGATGAATTAACAACTTTAAGTGTATTGGGATTGGGGTTTTACCAGTTTGGCATATTACATGGGACTGGTTTACACTCATTTTCTTAAGGTTGTTCATGTTGGTTCACCCAGGCTTGTGCGCTGCAATTTTCAAGTAGATTTTACGATTCTCGATTAGATTAAAATCTGGTCTTAGACTTTGACTATTGTAGGAAATTAAACATTTTTGTTGTTCAACCAGTGTTGTGTTGCTTCGGCCTTGCGATCACTCTCCTGCTAAAAGGTAATCTTTCTCCCAAGCTTCAGTTTTTTGTTTTTATGGGACACTTTAGTAGACCCTCCCCCATACTTGACTGTTGGGATGGTGTTTGTTGAGGAATGAGCAGTGTTAGATTCACACAATGGAGCATTTCGAATTCTGGCCCCCCAAACCTCCAATTTTGTTTCATCTGAACACAAGACCATATAGAACATTTTAGCTGGGCTGTCCTGATACTTTCTGACTCCAGACGTGGTGTGATGTAGTTTTTTTTTCTTTAATAACAGCTTACTTCAAGCCAGCCTCCCATACAGGCCGGTTGTACACAGAGCCCTTGATATCTTCATTCCAGCCTCAGCCACTGTGCTCTGTAACTCTTTTAAAGTGATCATTAGCCTCTCGGTGGCTTTCATAACAAGTGCCCGTCTGCTCCGGTGCGGAGTGCGGAGGGCAGGCCCCGGCTAGACTTTCCTTACATTTGATCCCGCAGTGCTCACCGGGATCTCCAAACACTCGGATATTATTTTTTATTTTGCAGCCTTTCCTATTTTGTGCATGTCTATAATTTTATAATTTTACCTTTAATTTCCTTAGAACATGTATCGGTTTTCATTGTACAGATCACTCTAAGAGAAAATGAAAATAACTCAAACCCTTGACATGAATTGAGTTTTCAGGATTGCTTCAGGGTCCTGCAAAGCATCCAACATGTCAACATTGTGCAAACATTAAATATATTTCGGATTTCATAGAGAACCACAATGTTACATGCAGTACATCCAGTTAACTTGTTACAGCACTGTATTAGATTTAAATTAGCAGGTATATAAAATGTGTTAGAATATGTGAAGTAAAGGAAATAATTCTGTTAAATGATTCACGCTTTGCACAATTATGCAAAAAGGAGAAAAAAAATCTTGCTTTTTAAATTTTATTTAAGCTCTTCACAATACTAGGGAACTTTCCAAATTCAGGAAATGAATCAGCTCTTTGTAAGAACAGAGGTTAAACAAACTCAGAAATTTGAAATCCAGAATACAGTTCTGCCAAATTTAGTACTTTACACAAACTCTTCTTGGGATAGCAAACTTGTGAAAACAGAGAAACAAAACAGATATAGTGCACTTTGCACTTGGTGCACTTTGGTTTACACTTTTTAAAATTATTATTAACGTTCATTTTGGTGAATAAATACACTTTCTTACCTTATTCATTCCATGCTGAATAGGATGTTGCCCACCAAAATCCACTCGTTTATGACTAAAATCTGTGTGTGAGTTGACAGATGTACATAAATCGCAAGTAACTAACAGCATTTGAAAGGGTCATCTGAGTCATTTTGCAACAATGTCATTTTGCAAGTTTGGCTGTGGTTTCTGTCCTAATTAAATGATACACTTGAAGGGCCGGATAAAAGGAGAATTGATGGAGGATAACGTCAATTTAATGCTTTGGTTGGTCTGATCTGGCAACTGTGTGATTTGTCTTCCAGTTTTGTTTTGTTTTTTTGTCCACTGCGTCAACCCAATAGCATGCCTCACTTAAACCGTCCTTTGTAAACATGAAATATTTTCCGTATTTCACAGGGAACCAGAATATTACTGAAATTCTAAGTACATGCAGATCACTTGCTACAGTGCTATATTAGATTTGTGCTTTTTTTTTTTTAAAAAAGAAACCACGGTTAGTTAAAATGTGTTAGAATCAGAGTTTTTCCTAAATCAAACATAAGAAAAACAAATGTCTGTAATAAATTACAGCGAAGTTTTCGAGCTCCCTTCAGTTCAAATTTAAGGCCAGCCAAAACATTTCCTTTTTTCACATAGAAGGCATATACGAACACACCTTACCATACAGAAGCCAATCGAACATTCGGATAACGTGGCGAGAACAATAACAGTAACCCAATGTTATGAATCGTGAGCCTATGCAGTTACGCTAATTCAAATTGCTCATATTCTACAATTTTCAATTTCCGGCTCCGGCTCATTCGTCTTCGTGATGTTCGAAGAACTCGTGGCAACAGATGGTGACCATGGTTACGAAGGTCATAAACTCCTGGAAGTCACATTCAGAGTCGCTGTCGGCATCCAAGCTCTCCATGAGACTGTCCATAGTGGCCTGGTCCTTCACATGCTGGAGACAGAGGGCGAGAAAGGAGAGAGGAAGGGGGGGGCATGGGGCAAAGACAGAGAGACGGAGTGAGGCAGAGGCAGAGTCGGGGCAGAGGGAAAAGGGGAGGAGGGAGAGAGAGAGATGGAGTGAGGCAGGGGGTGAGAGTTAGTCTGGCTGTCCCTAGGGCGTGACCGGTTTTTACAATGATTAAGAAACTCCTAAATGTTATACCGTCCCGCTGAAGGAAAAATAAAACATCTCGTTAACTCCCACATAAGTCTCATCCTGAGACTCACCCATCTAGTCGGATTTCAGCTAGGTTATAGAACGGATAACCCCGCGACTGAGTGGAGCGGTCTGGAGACGCGGCGAGACACACCCACCTCAGTTAGCGAGGGCAGCTCATGGGTTAGCAGCTCCTTGAGTTCGGTCTTCTTCAGTTTATGCTTGTCGCCCTCTTTCTCCGAGTACTTGTGGAAGACCTCGATAACGGTCGCCAGGCAGTTCTCCAGGTCTGTCATGATTTCTCTGGGAGCTGTCGTGTCCAGGTTGGGGGGTACAATGCATTTGCATGAGGAATTTTCACACATTTGCATGTACACAAGCATAAAACTCTCATGATAATGTGGCAATTACTGAATAGAGGCACAAAACAGTCAATAATGCTAGTTTTAAAAGACTGACATTACAATTTTACATTTATTAGCATGGGTATTATTATTATATATATATAAAATTTCATTTTGATTATCCCTGCTTAGTTACAACCTCCAGAAATGTTTGTACTAGTCTTGTGCGTCACCGCAAAGTTTCGTTTTGTTTCGTTTTTTATGTCCGTAAACCGTCGACTAGCATCCAAGCACTCTTTGTACTGCCTGCAGTAAGACAAGAAGACAAGAAAGTCAGGGGAACTTACCCGGGCAGCGAGTGTGTGAGCCGAGCGGGGTGTGTGTGTGAGGGAGAGGGAGAGAGGTTGACCGGGGGTCCGTCCATTTATATGCTCACACTGCAAGGCCCCGCGCAGTCACACGTGCCCTCCGCCAGCGTCCCGAGCGGACCAATGAGAGCTTGACCTCCTCTCACTCCACCGCGCGCACACGCACACCAGCAGGCAAGCGCGTGCACGGACGTACAAAATCTGTTTAGGCTCTGTAAATGCTTTGTTAGTCATTTTTACTGGGTTTTCTGTAAAAAAAAAAACAAAAAACAAAAAAAAAAAACACAACCCCCCCCCCCCAAAAAAACCCCTGTAATTTATGGTTTCAGAGCAAGAACCCAAAGAAGGTTTGAACATTTAATCCCACAGAATCGTTTGTAGTTGTGATGTTGGTAGGAGGAACGCAAACAAGCCAAAAAGGGGGGGGGAGAAGAAAAACCATAGTCATGCAAGTCAGGTCAATACATCTGTTGTTGTTGTTGTTGTTGTTGTTGTTGTTGTGTGTGTGCGCCTGTTAAAGAGGGACCTAAATAGAGTTTGTTTTCCATGTCCTCTAACCCACCCCCACCCCCTCCGGTCATTTCTGGTCATTTTCGCACACAGTCCACGAGGGCCACGTCTCCTTATGGCCTTCAGTTCTCCTTTCTACACCTCCTCTTTCTCCTCATCCCTCCCCTGCCTCTCCTTCTTCTCTTCCTCCCCAGGGCCTGCTCTAACAGAGCACACACAGGCATTTTGTTGACGGGCATCTCTGCGGACGACAATAGTGCGTTTGATAGGAAGTGAATGGTGCTGCATGCTAATGAGGGGGTCCTATTCTCTCGCCGAGCTGGCCAGACGTGTGCCGTGAGCACCAGTGGACTGCAGATCAGTCCCACTCCCCTCCCGCACCTTCCGACCTCCACCCGCGCCTCCACCACCACTAGGGTGAAGCCTCGGCTCGGCCCCCGCTAGGTGAGCTGCCGAAACCGCTTGTCGCTACGGACGAGTTTGAACCGCCCCGACTATGAAAGCATTGTTGAAAGAAACGAGCGCGTTTGCAAAAGCTTTTCTTCGCTCGGACGTGCCGTCACAGTGCCGTGTCGTTGCTCAGAAAAGTGCCCTTGTGTGGTTTCTCTGTTTTCTGTCATGTGTTGTGGTTGTGTTTGCCGGACCGGTTGCGGTCATGTGCTCTGTAAAGGCAGAGCCAGTAGGAAGACAGGAAGAAAAAAAAGAAAAACAGTATTTTTCCACTCATCTCCCTTCCACGCTTTGAGGTTTGACTCGGAAACATTTCACATCTCACTCTGAGGCATGATGAATGTCGCTTTATGGCGTCAGAACAAGAGCATTGTTGTTGTTGCTGTTGACAATAAATACAGCCTCCTGTGTGCTGGGCCCTTTCTCGCCATCTCGCCAGCGTCAGGTGGTTATAGCATCCAACTCACAGATCAATAATCCATCTGTCGCTCTCATTTCTCCTCTCTCTCCCTCACTCTGTTTCTGCCTCACTCTTTCTCTCATCGCATAGCTATCTGAGAGGCTCATAATCATCATTGTTGTGTTTGATTGAAACCCACGCACTTAAGTCTTTTATCCAATAATGATTGGCCTTGTTATAGGATGATGAAACAAAGATCATCTCAATCCCTGTGTGCATGTGTGTGCGTGTGTGTGTGTGTGTTCTGTTTGGGTGTGACCGATTCCTCCGTATGGACAGTGAGAATAAGCGGCTCATTGTCGAAGCCTGCATTGCTAAGCCTGTTCCTCCGCTTGCCCTCGACGCCGGCCATATGATGGCGGGCGCGGTGCTCGCTGGGTTAGCGGCGGCGCGGACAGAGGGGGCCTTTCTCAGAGGCAGCTGTGCTCTCCAGCGCACGCTTCCCATTGACTACGGCTGTCGTACTACGACCTGCCACGCCCATCGACACACGCCAGGACGCCGGCCCGGAGAGATCCCCGCCCGCGCACTCATGCGCCGCTTAAACGAACGCCGGTGGTCTGCGCGCTCTAGGACGGGCTGGGGAGCGCGGGGAAGGCATGCAGGACCTGCGGCATCTGCGAGCTCTGCCATTTTTACTAGCAGGCTACAGCCTGCAGATGAGAGATGTTTACGTTCAGTCACTTTTTAAAATTCTGTAATAAAGATGTTTGAATGAGAGAAATTGGGTCTCTGGGCAGTTTGTTTTTTTTTGTTTTTTTTCTGGTGTTTCGTAAATAAATTAGTGTTTATGGGTGTGTGTGTGTGTGTTCTGATACTCTAAGGCGAACTTTTCTCTCTGGACACAAATCAGCCTAAGCAATCCAGTGTCCTGCTCTCTGGCCGTTGGCATGGCAATGGCCCGTTGCCGTGGCGGCATGGTAACTTATCCCCACCTCTCGCTGGGCTGGAAAGGTTTGCCAAAATGCTGAGTCATCGCCTGGCAACGTGCCATGGCAACGCGCCATGGAAACCCTCAAAATCTTTACTCTTCTGTTTGAGGGTGTCCTGACTCTAACTGATCGGCAAGGAACGTTTTCGATTCTCCCACACTTGAATAAGGCCCACACCGCAAACGCTAGACATTTATCCCACTCTTTCTTTCTCTCTCTCTCTCTCTCTCTCTCTCTCTCTCTCTCTCTCTCTCTCTCTCTCTCTCTCTCTCTCTCTCTTTTCCCTTTCTTTCTCTTTCTGTGTCTGTTTTGCTAGCAGTCTCCTCTGCCTCGCCTCTGCTCTTTGAGGGTGGCTTGCAGACAAGCGCCTTTATACATAGCCAGTGACCCTTATTAGACAGTTGTTGATATACTGAATTATTTGCAGCGCACACACACACACACACACAACAGCTGTATGTAACACAGCCAAACACCACACATGGAGATCAGTGTGATAATAGCATTTAGTCTTCCTGGACAAGCTGAAGAACTGATCCTAGAACAGGCCCTGCTTGGCCACTGTTTCAGTCGCAGACGGGTTGCTACTGACGTGGTTACGAGTCACGTAACCCCAGAGTGCGCCCCTTCACCGCCAGAGGGCGCCAGAGTTGAACGAGAGTTGACTGCAAAAGGCCAAGCTAACTGATCACTTTCATTTTTTGATGAAGCTATACTGGTCTTTTAGCATAAATGTATAACTGATTTGCAGAAAGTAAATAAAAATAAAAGGAAATAAAAGCAAACGCAAATCAAACTAAAACAATCCTTCCCAGTCCCAACAAAGGAAATGACACATTTGTGTTTTCCTTCTCTAACACACCTTAGTAATAAGTTTTAGAATCGCCACATTAATTTACTCTGAGATGGGAGTGAGGATCACGGAACTAAACCATATCAATCACACGTTATAGTGCAACTTCAATGTGTTTTGATGGTAGATTCTCCTGCGCACATGCTGCATGTGGCCACCAGATGGCAGTAGCTACTTGTGTAACGTTACTTTCAAACTTGAATTCACTTGAATTTTATTTATTTTTTCTAACCACTGCTTACAAATTACATTTACAAAATAACACATTGTTAGTGGAAGCTGACACTCGAGTAACAAAACATCTGCCCAGCTCTGCCCACATTCTCAGCCTCACACGTTTTGCGAAACACTAAACTCCCTTCTCTCCAGTAGACACAGAAATCTAACATGATGTCACTTCGTTGGCATTTCGAGGCACTGCCTTCCAAAATACCACACCTGTGAAAGAACCGATCAAACACAGACGTCAGGTGTACGGTCACTTAGGTGCTTAATTATAAACTCATCAATCGGACATAATGCACTGCATTATTACATTTTGATAGCCGTTGACATCACACATGTATATCAACATATCTACATAGGACTGAGGGTCGAAAAAAACATTCTCAGTGGACCACAAGTTTCAAAATTCAAATTAACATTCTCGATGACCATAGATTTCTATAACATCTTTTAATAATTCAGGTCTCTATCAACACTGGGGCCGTCTTGTATATCCCATACAGATGAGATAACTCCGTGTCATTTGGAAAGTTCAGAGAGGAAAAGACTGACAGCGTGTATAAGTGGAGATAAGTCATGCAGTATTGGGCACTGCACCCAGAATTTTTTTTTTAACATGTAAATTTATAGCAGGACTATTTGGAACTACACAGTGTTGTCTTGTTTTCTGTGAGCTTGGTAAATGTATGCCGGAGCAATGAATTTATCCTCCTGGATGAGGCTGGGTTTCACCTGAGAGTAAGAAGAGAGAGAAACACCACTGGAACCAGAGCCGCTGTGAATGTCCCAGGCCAACGTGGCCGCAATATCACAACGTACGCTGCGGCCCCGCAGAACAGGGTCCTCTGTCTCCATGCCAACTTGGGTCCTGGCAACTTGGCCTTGGACAGCTAAACGTTCACATCGTCGCCTCAGAAGATCAAACGCATCAAACGGTTTGCCCTTCAATATCTCCCACCACGGTTTCCCCTCCTTGACCCCACTGAGGTGTGTTAGTGACATGCCGGTCATTCAAGCCAAGGAGAAGGCCTGCAACCAAATGGATTCTCACAAAGACGGACACTTTCAGAAGTTTCTTCCCTCGCTGTCTTGTGTGTGTGGTAGTGTGAATTGTATGTTTTTACAAATGAAGTCATTTTCAAAGTGTTGGGTGGGTAAAATGTCTTCATCTATTTTTGCTTTTGCATCAGTATTTTGATGAAAATGTGTGTAGTGTTTTACTTTTCGCTTTACTGATGTAAATGAAATTCTGTACAATTTCAGTCAACACTGCCTGGTTTAAAGTGTAGTGTTCGATGCGCACTCGCTCACGCAGGCCAAGTGGTCTCAAGTGGTTTGTGAATGGGATCAATCTGTGTGCATGCATGTGTCTAATCAGACACACACACACACACACACACACACACACAAAACCTACCAGTGGCTACACAAACACTGCACACGCACCGCACACACAACAATGGTTTGACGTCACTGATAACGAACAGTGTGAGCTACATTTGCGATTTAAAGGGAGTCCGGGGGATTTCTAGACAGAAGGAAGGACATCACTCTGTCCGCTCCAGCTTTGTCTTAAAATGGACGTGTGTGGCCCTCCATAACACCTCGTCCCCCAGACCTGCTGAGGATTCTAATAACCAGAATCTGACTCTCTCTCTCTCTCTCTCTCTCTCTCGCTCTCTCTCTCTCTCTCTCTCTCTCTCTCTCGCTCTCTCTCTCTCTCTCTCTCTCGCTCTCTCTCTCGCTCTCTCTCGCTCTCTCTGTCTCTCTCTCTCTCTCTGTCTCTCTCTCTTTCTCTCTCTCTGTCTCTCTCTCTCTCTCTCTGTCTCTCTCTCTCTTTCTCTCTCCCTCCTTCCCTCTCTCATGTTCTCTCTCCCTCTTTTCATCATGAACAGCTTCTCCACTCCCACGGTGCAGTGGCTGCTGGGACTGTTGTGTGTGTGTGTGTGTGTGTGTGTGTGTGTGTGTGTGTGTGTGTATTTCCCTGTTCAGCCTTGGACAGTGGTGGTTACCTTTAGGGGGAAAGCGTCTTTAAAAAGACCATTTTTGGCATAGGTGAACAGCATTCACTATTGTTCACTATCGTTTTATCAGCTCATATATCAGCTCGCACCAGACAGCACCGGTACTGAGCTCTTTCTAATCCAAGCAGAAATGTACGGTTTTTTGGGAGGGTTTTTTTTGCAACTCCTTTCGTATTGCAATAGACCGGTCAGGACTACCCTCAGACGGAGAGAAAAGGTCTCCAGACCAAACCATGTTCCTGTAGCGTCTTTGGTGGAGCAGGCAGCAGAAGGTCGTGACTTCAATTCCCTGCCGGCGCACACGTTGCAGTTCTGATAACTACGTAAGTCACCTCTGTCGTGTGCCGTGCATATGACGTTACTCTTTCCCCAATGTCAACAGAAAAACCAGTACCCCCTGATAATGCTCCAGTGTTGTAGGCGTCTCCGGTGTTGAGTGTCTCTTAAACACCTGCACATGTTTTCAGCTCACCCTACGCACAGAGCCCCTGTAAAGTGTGCTGAGATTGCGTCTCGTCTACCGAAGCTGCAGAGAAAGTCTGACTGGCTTGCAAAGTCTTGATAGCTATTGCCCTCATTTTTCTCCATCTCTCCGTATTGCTCTCTCTCTCTCTCTCTCTCTCTCTCTCTCTCTCTCTCTCTCTCTCTCTCTCTCTCTCTCTCTCTTTTCCTATTTCTCCCTCTCTCCCTGTCTTTTTCACTCTCAATAATGAGAAACAAGTGGATTAGCTATTAGCTCTTCGAACCCAAGATTGATGAGCTTTAATAAACCTGAGCACCTCTGACTTCACACACACACACACACACACACACACACACACACACACACACACACACACACAAACATATCACACCAGACTCTCTCTCTCTGTTTCTCTCTCTCACCCACCCACACTTAGATAATCATTTAAAAACATAGGGAAAAAAAGATTAAATTTACTGTCATTGCTCAGTTCAAGGCCACAAAATGCAGTCTTTGCGTATCTCAGCTTTGGAGAACAGGCACAGACATTGTACAACACCCCTTGAGCTGAAAGGGTTAAGGGCCTTGCTCAAGGGCCCAAAAGTGGTTACATGGCAGTGCAGGGCCTCTACTGTCTCGGGGGGGTCTACAGCTCTGCACTGCATCTCTAATGGGCTTCTGGGAAGCCTGCTCACGGTAGAGAGCTGTGTTGCTTTATTTCATAAGGCGAATCAGTGGTATGTTTCCTGAGTGCTAAAATTAAATTATCCAGTGTGGGTGACAGGGATTACACCCCCCTGCTATTGTCTCATTAAGGTTGTTTCAGTAAACAAGCTCACTGGCAAAAAACATAGTTGTAGTAATTAATCTGGATTATGGGGTAATGCAAGGGAACAGGTAGCATGCTGAGTTTTGCAACAGGAGGCTAATTTGGTTTGATTCCATGCCACATTGTCTGTACACACACGCACATGCACACACACGCACACGCACACACACGCTTTCACATATATACATGTGAAGAGTCCAGGTGTCTGTCTTCCCATGGTGTCAGGGACAGGGGCAAAAATAGCAAACACACACACACACACACACACATACACACACAAGCCGTACTGGTGGAGGTCAGTGTGATGACCTGCCCTAAGCTCCTTATCTCACACACACTCTCCTTCTGATCTGGCTATAAGGGCGAGCACACACACATGTGCGCACACGCAGAAACACACACACACACACACACACACACACACACACACACACACACACACACACACACACACAAACAAAAATGCACATACTCAGAGAAAATGAGCACACACGCACACACATAAATGCATGAATAATATATAACTAGGCAAACACTTTTTTTTTGTCTGGCTATAGGGTTAATCTGTATTTGGGAATTTTGGGAACTTGGCCTTCTGTTTAATTACTGTGGTTCCCCTGTCAAATACTCTCTCTCTCTCTCTCTCTCTCTCTCTCTCTCTCACACACACACACACACACACACACACACACACACACACACACACACACACACACACACACACACACACACACACAAACACACTAACACACATACAAATCCTTAGCCATTTAGAACTAAGCCTCAACGTCCAGTACCAGAAACATGCCCGGACATGCTTTATACCAGCACACAGCCAAAATACACATACACACACACACACACACACACACACACACACACACACACACACACACACACGCACAAGGGGATGTGTATCATGGCAAGGCCAGCTTTTAAAAGGTTTGGGGGCATGAAGGACCTTGCAGAGCTTAAGCACGGCAGTGTCATGTGGTGCTGGTCGTGTGTGATATCTCCAGCTGGTACTAACACCAGCATTTCACTTTTTCTTTGGCCTGGACCAGCATCTTCACTCCAACCAAGCACCGCCAAAATCCAGGAGGTCTGCTAATAACAGCATCAAGCATCAGTACTGAAACAGTAAAAACAACAACTCAAGTGACCCAACTCAAGTGTCTCAGCCACATGGGAGGAAGAATGTCTGTGTAGTGTCCCTCTGACATGCACACACACACACACACACACACACACACACACACACACACACTCACACACACACAAAACACACACACACACACACACACACACACACACACACACACACACACACACACACACACACACAGACACCCTATGGCTGTGTTTGAAATATCCTACAAAATACATGTGTACTGACTGGGCCCTAAATCATTATTCTGTATGCCATATGTGTTATGTGAATAAATTACATTTTTCAGTATGTAAGATGTACGTGGATGATGTGCTACTCCGGCTCTTTGTAGTGTGCTGCATCCCATCATGTGGCGGAAAATCTGAGCCGGAACCTTCATACATTCACGCGAACATATAGTGTGGTTTGCATTCTGCATATGACTACTGCATACTACTACAGGGACCAGTATGTATTATACAGTATATACTGAGTGCAGTATGCAGTATACAGTATGTAATATGCAGTATGTAGTATGTAGTATACAGTATGTAGTATACAGTATGTAATATGTAGTATACAGTATGTAGTATACAGTATGTAGTATGCAGTATGTAATATGTAGTATACAGTATGTAGTATACAGTATGTAATATGTAGTATACAGTATGTAGTATGCAGTATGTAATATGTAGTATACAGTATGTAGTATGTAGTATACAGTATGTAGTATACAGTGTGTAATATGTAGTATACAGTATGTAGTATGCAGTATGTAATATGTAGTATACAGTATGTAGTATACAGTATGTAGTATGTAGTATACAGTATGTAGTATACAGTATGTAAGATGTAGTATACAGTATGTAGTATGCAGTATGTATTGTGTAGTATACAGTATGTAATATGTAGTATACAGTATGTAGTATACAGTATGTAATATGTAGTATACAGTATGTAGTATGTAGTATACAGTATGTAGTATACAGTATGTAGTATACAGTATGTAATATGTAGTATACAGTATGTAGTATGTAGTATACAGTATGTAGTATACAGTATGTAATATGTAGCATACAGTATGTAGTATGCAGTATTTAGTATGCAGTATGCAGTATGCAGTAGGCTGTTTTGGACCTCATGGTCTGGTGCGACTCCATTGTCATAGGCTGAGAATCCTCACCATGCTGAGGTTATTTTAGTTGTTTTGTTGTCGGGGTTCTGACTTCACTCTCATTATTTGGGTAATGAAATCCACGCATCATTGGTTTTAAAGCAGGCGGCTGACTGGACTGGTCACAAACGCTGCATGCTTTTGCCTTAATGCTTGGCCTGGCACTGTTTGGGTCATTATTTCAGAGCAAAGACAATTTGCACTATGCCTCTTCTTTCTTGTAAACGGACCAAGGAATATACAAGTTTCAAGTCACTGCACTGTGGATCTTTAAGGTTGCATTGATAATAAACCTGACTGGATGAGTTTCAGCATAAATGTACACCCCCTGCCCAAAGCCATTTCCAATGAGCTATGCAAAACTGATCTATAGTCACTAGCAAACCAAAACCACCACATGAAGTGTTTTAGCAATCCATCAACCATCCTTCACAGGGTAGCTTAGATATTAATGTACTGTAATAATAACTGAATTTTCGCATTAATTTAGAAAGAGTTGGGCTGGCAACTGCTCTCAGTGGGGTCTACTAATGATGTGAAAACAGCCCAAGTCTGTGGAACTGCTTAACGCAGCTCACGAGGAATGTGGGAAAGCTGACCTGTGACTCCGTTTCATTAATTTCAGATAATCACCTCCGGGAGAGCGCTACGGCACACGTTCCAGAGCCAAACCCGCCCCGGTGTTCTGAGCCAACGAATTCCTCACCAGCCAGATGTCTGCGTTGGTATATCTCCGTGGTGACTTTGTGAACATGCTGGCCTGAAGAGGTAGGACTGATCTCAGATCAGGGTACCATGGTGCTCGTTATAGTTTCTAACGTAATTTGCTCCCCCTTCCTTTGCCTTCTGGCTATGGCTGTGTGTGGGAGTGTGAATTCAAACAATAGATACAGAAAAGACATGAAAAATGTTGCATTTGGGAAATCAAGCTTTCTTTTCAATATCAGTTTATATTCTCTCTCTCTCTCACTCTCTCTCTCTCTCTCTCTCTCCCTCTCTCTCTCTCTCTCTCTCCCTCTCTCTCTCTCTCTCTCTCTCTCTCTCTCTCACTCTCTCTCTCTTGTGACCGTTTCTTCCTTTCACTCTCTGTCTCTTCTGCCTCTGTTTGTGAGGTGACTCAGTGGTCTCCTGCATAGCTAATGGCTGCACAGCTTCAAGGTTCAGGATAATTGAAACAGCATGTCTCCATTGTGTGTGTGTGTGTGTGTGTGTGTGTGTGTGTGTGTGTGTGTGTGTGTGTGTGTGTGTGTGTGTGTGTGTGTGTGTGTGTGTGTGTGTGTGTGTGTGCGCGTGTGTGTGTGTGTGTGTGCTATTGTATGATATGCAATGGTTACCACAGAGACATAGAGCAATTTTTGACACAGATACTGTAAATAAGGCAATTTTATTATTGTTATTATTATTATGAATCGTCTGGAATCTGGGGTTTTAATATGATGTTGTAATAAATGTATAGTCTTCTGTATAAAGTAGGCTATTGTATCTTATATTCCAATTCCAATCATTTTACTATAGTATAATATTCAGTCAGTCTATGCAGAGTACTTGCCAAATTTATATTAGCTGTCATCGTCCCGGTTCCCAAAAAGTCTTACCTCTGGGATTATGAAGATGACTGGTTGAATGACTGGTTCTCTCCCACCTCAGAGCCTCTTCTGAACATCTCATGAACTGCATTAAGTTAGTGTACATCACTCTGTGAAGGCCACGGTTGATATGGGGCTTGCCTACATATCACAGCACCTGGATCAGCCTGGGGATCATGCTAGGGTACTGTTTGGCTTTTCATTCAACCCTTCCAGATCTTCTTTATAGTAAACTGACCCAGCTGAACATTGATACCCTCCACCTGGCAGTTGGTCACAAACCTTCGCACCAACAGGAGGAGGCACACCGGATTGGACCGGCCCGTCGCCCATCTGACTGTCTCAAAGTCGGCATGGGGCCTCTGCCTCTCTGGCCTCCAGGCTACTGAAATCATCAGTTTCGCAGGCGACCCCACGATGGCGAGTCTCATTATCAGAGGGAAGTTGACTGCCTCGTGCGGTGGTGTGTGAGCGACGACGTTGAGCAGTGGAGATGACGACAGACTCCCACCAGAATTCCCCGAGCCTACCTCTGCCTAGCGATCAATGGTGTCGCCATGACTCTGGCAGAGTCACTCAAGATCTGGCCTACTATTACCTCCTAGACACTGAAATAGGACAACGATACTCCCTCCTTAGCCAACGTACCTCAACGAATATTATTTCCATGACAGCCAAACATTCCACGTCATTCCACGCATCCTGGCCTAGTTTTAAACGGCAGTTACGGAGAGAATCCTGAACTCATCCATCACAGTCCAGTACGACTCGGCGCCATTCCAAGGCCGAGCTACAAAGGGTCGAGTGCATGGCTCAGAGGGTCATGGGCTGTTATCGGCTGCCCCCGACCGCTCCCAGCTCTAGAGGCAGTAAACGAGAGGATCATGGAATATCATGGAGCATCATAGAATATCCGGGCTGATTCTTTGCACCTGGCCCCCGGCCAGGACTTCCCCCCTGGATGACAGTACAGGTCTATTAAGTTCAAAACCACATGACACCAAAGCCGTGTCTGTCCCACAGCGACAGCCCTTCGGAACACATCATCTTGCACTGTTATATTCCTATTCATGGCGCACCACTGAGCTCGTGGCATTGACTAATCATTACTCACTATGACCCGCTGATGACTTTTATACTGATCATTTATGGCACATACCACTGGCCTACTGTAAAGTCTATGCACTATTTAATATTCAGTACTTATTTACCCAGTTGCATGTCCATCACCCTGTAAAGTCTATGCACTATTTAATATTCAGTACTTATTTACCCAGTTGCACTTCCATCCCTCTGTAAAGTCTATGCACTATTTAATATTCAGTACTTATTTACCCAGTTGCACGTCCATCACCCTGTAAAGTCTATGCACTATTTAATATTCAGTACTTATTTACCCAGTTGCACTTCCATCCCCCTGTAAAGTCTATGCACTATTTAATATTCAGTACTTATTTACCCAGTTGCACTTCCATCCCCCTGTAAAGTCTATGCACTATTTAATATTCAGTACTTATTTACTCAGTTGCACTTCCATCCCCCTGTAAAGTCTATGCACTATTTAATATTCAGTACTTATTTACTCAGTTGCACTTCCATCACCCTGTATTGTTGTATCGCATATCACTCTGTGTATTGTGTATCATTGAAAATGTATTGTACTGCGTGCAGAACACCAAGAAAATTTCTAGTACAGGTATTGCATTTTGGTGAATAAAGGTGATTTGGATTTTGATTACATATTTTACACAACACTGGCACTGTGGTACACATAAAACCCAATAAAACCCAGTAATTACAAAGCCAACTACAGTACAGTAATTACAGAGCCAATGACCGTACAGGGATTTATAAGTTTGTCAACTCAAAATTGACATAGCCCATTTGATAGTGTCTTTTGGTATTAGAAGTTGAGGTGAGGTCAGAATGCCTAATCACCAGGACTGCTGAGGACACTTGACACAGATTTGGTGACCCAAAATCTGATATTCGAGATAAACGTGCACATGTATGCACATGCACATGTATTTACTGACCTGGTGATCTTCTTCTGTGGTCCTGTTTCGGAACAGACATCTTCCTCTTTTAGGCTACTGAGGTTCTTGAGGGGAAGAGAAAAAACAATATTAAATATGTGACATTAATAATATGTGACATTGTAATCGGAAGGTTGCTGGTTCAAGCCCCAAGTCTGCCCAGTTGCCACTGTTGTAATTGTAAGCTGCTTTGGATAAAAAAGCTCAGATAAATGCTGTAATCAGCCTTGTGGGCTTAGACAATACTTGCTACTGAGGTTAAGGCAGGAAAATGTCTTTTATTGTACTGTAGCTGAAGGACTCAAGTCAACTGAAGACCTGTGCGGGTTTTATTTGGTACAGTACTAACAATAACATCAGTTACAAAACAGAAAATTACCTCAGCTGAGTATGGATGTCAACTATAGCGCTGCTAACATCAAGTATGATACTTAATATTAGCGGTCAAGGTGACCGGTCGGTCTGACAGCCGAGAAGGTGCTAATTTTAGTGACCAGCACTCCTGCTGTCAGATGGCCCATTCCTAGCGTCCCGGTCACCTTGGCAACCCTATCTTGTGGCTTTGCTTACTTCCTGGTTTCTTCTCCATGTCCCTCCTTGTTTTGGTTGCGATCATGTAGTTTGTGTTCCTGATTGTAGCCTCATCATGTGTTTTTGTTCTTTTTTGTATCTCACGTTCCCTGGACCTGCTCATGTTGGTACGTTGACCCTGGACCGTGATGGCGACCCTCACTTTTTGTTTGCCCATAACAAAGGGCAGCGTTTTCGTCTGTCTCGTGTTCTCTCCATAGTTGTAGTTGTGTTTCAACTGAAACTCAGGTAATGCCATAACTGAGATTGCCATTTCTAAGTGTCCTTCATGTTTAACAACAGCTTTGTCAAGTCCATGTTTCCTCATGCCGGCACAGTGAGTCATGTCCCCGTGTTGACTTGTGAAGCTGGAGCTCCTTTTCTAAGGTGTTCCTCCACTGCTGTCTCAGAAATGCTATTCCTTTCAACGTACCGCAACTTCAAACTGGAAGTTTGTAACGTACTCATAACATTAACTACACTGTTTAAACTTTGAAATCATTTACGGTACTCAGTAAATCAACTACATCACTTACAATTTACAATAATACTGATAATTAAAGTACTGACAGCATCACCAATAACAGCATCATATTAGTATCATTGGTACTTATGAATGTTAAGATAAGTGAGTACACCTCATCTGGTCCTACACCTCATTTTCCCCCTTCACTCGTAGACTCATGTCTCATGTCGAGTTGAACCAGACTCTGGTCAGGTCGGCAGGCTATCAAACGCCAGATAGGCTTTTGTGTTCATATACAAAGCCACACAGTGGGCAGCAAAAGACCCAGGACAAAAGCTACTCTCCTACTCCGTTAAGGACCTGATCTCAACCTGCCAAAAGGCCCGGGCGTTCGTCACTGACACGGGCTGATTCTGAAAGGATAGGAAATAGCTGTAGGAGGACATTCTGCGTTTCCTCTTAAAGCTATTAGGTGACATTGTGGCTCGAGCTAATGGCCTCTGAGTAGAGGATGTGTTTCTGCTCATTCCCCATCACAGTGCCAGCGGCTTCTCTTTAAGAGTTTATCACTTACCAGAGACAATCAAAGGAGCAATATACTGGAGTTTTTGTATGTAGGCATGTAACAAATACATGCAAATACGTGTCTGCACACACTCAAAAGACATTTTTCGTCTCACACCCTTGCCTGTATTTTGTCATTGTATGTGTGCATGTGTGCATGAGAGAGAGAGAGAGAGAGAGAGAGAGAGAGAGAGAGAGAGAAAGAGAGAGAGAGAGAGAGAAATGAACAATATTCATACAGGAATTTATAATGATGCTACTGCTTGATAAAAAAATTAAAAAACCTAGAAAAAAAAGCTCTATCACTACAGCTATCACAACCACACACGTCTAATATTCTAATTAAACTGAAATGACACAAAAACACGTACAAATAAATCAAATAAATAAACATTTCTAACAACGAACACTGAACATTAAATTTAGAAACCTGTACTGGAATACATATTAAAATTTAAATGCAAACAAGGCCGTGTTACTGATTACTACAGTAAACAAAGCCGTGTTACTGACTACTACAGTAAACAAGGCTGTGTTACTGACTACTACAGTAAACAAAGCCGTATTACTGACTACTACAGTAAACAAGGCCGTGTTACTGACTTCTATAGTAAACAAGGCCGTGTTACTGACTACTACAGTAAACAAGGCCGTGTTACTGACTACTACAGTAAACAAGACCGTGTTACTGACTACTACTACAGTAAATACATTTAAGAAATGGACTATTAAAAAAAACACAAACCATGTATTCTGAAGCATATTATTAGTACTATTAGTATTAGTATTAGTATTATCACTTCATCGAAAGATGCTGGCACAGTGGAACTAAGTACAAATACAGTACTTATGGTGGACATCTTGGCTGGAACAGTCTACACCAGCACATCAGTTCATGTTGTATGTCACATAAAAAGTTAATAATTAAGACTTAATAATTTAAATGTATAAACATACATAAAAGTGGTAATTTCTGTCTAATTTGGCTATTACAATGTGGAATCATAAAGAGAATTCTGGAATGACATATTTTTAAAAAAAATCACTTCTCTAACACTAAAGCATATGTTTGAACTAAATCACACCATCAGCTGAAGATCTATATTTAGAAACATTCTTAGTCTGGCTGTAGGGTTAATCTGTATTTGAGAACATGGCCTTCTGTTTAATTACTGTGCTTCCCCTGTCAAATACTCTCTCTCTCTCTCTCTCTCTCTCTCTCTCTCTCTCTCTCACTCACACACACCACACACACACACACACACATTAGTCTGCTTGCTCACTATTCAGGAAGAGGAATAAGAGAGAAGGATAAACCGCAAAAGAGCAGTATCTCTGGAAAAGAGAGAGCGAGAGCGAGAGTCAGACAGAGAGAGAGAGAGTCAGACAGAGACAGAGAGAGAGTCAGACAGGGAGAGACAGAGAATGAGACAGACAGAGAGTGGGAGAGGTAATGAGAGAGAGAGAGGGACAGTCAGACAGAGAGAGTGATAGAGGGAGTGAGAGAGAGAGTGAGTGTGTGTCTTTGAGACCTGTCACAAAGGCCTGTTTTATGTGGTTACTTTCACATGATTGTTGCCATGTCAACCGGAGCATGCTTTCTACACTGCCCTCTCCTGTTTCCCTGGATAGACGTGCGTGTGTGTGTGTGTGTGTGTGTGTGTGTGTGTGTGTGTGTGTGTGTGTGTGTGTGTGTGTGTGTGTGTGTGTGTGTGCATAATGATTACTAAAGGGTCCTTCCACACTGCCATCATGTACTTTCAGAGCATTTTTGATCTCTGCAGAGAGAGAACTAGCGAGCCACAGCAAAAGTTCAAACCAAACAGTATGCAGCCTGTGAGCCACATGCATGAGAAGATACATCAGTAATGGATCTGAGTGCTGTAATGTAGAGTAATGAAAGAGCATATTGCACTAGGCCTGGACTGAGTGGTTAACAAAACTACAAGCAGGCATGTGCTGGGCTGTGTGCGCATGTGTGTTCATAGTATTGCCTCAAACTCCTAAACCCTGCTTTCCCCTTCACAAGTGAGACTGCATCCATATCAGAAACTTTCTAGCTTTAAAATACTTTTGACTGTGTATTGCTTCCTTTAAGCCTCATCCTCACACCGAACGCCTATGATATGAATCAGCGTTTTTGAAACATGCTGACTCACGTGTTTCAGAAACGCTGACTCATATCCACAGCCTACTCCACATTATGCAGTCTCTTTGTAATCATTACCTACACTACCTACAGTCTCACATGAACAGTTCCCTTCATCAGATACGCATCACATATGTAATAGTGCGAGCGTGTGGCCGGAGTATCAGCGGGAGGGGTGAGGGTAGCCACGACTCCAGGGAGTACAATTATTAGAAAAAATAGATTTCTATTTATAATTTCCATGCGTACCGTGTTCCCAGGTGTTCAAGTGCAAAGAAAAAAGAATAAATCAAATATTATTAAATCGTTCAAGAAGAGAACGCCAGACGGTCCAGGGTAATCCTATGGGTTACTCCAGGTCCAACCCGATCTATTTCTTTCTCCTGCCATTGGTTGAACCAATAACCAACAGCTGTACAAACATTAAAAGCTCTCTATCCTACCTATACATTTAAATGGTATTTTAACATAAACGATACTCTGCAATGAAAAACTTAGTGTTAATTGCGTAACATGTTTTCAGGTTTTCGTTTTGTGTTCTGTTCAGGGGTTTCTAGACCAGCGTCATAATTGAGGATGGGTCCTGCTCCGTCGCTTAGAGTCGAGACGCAGGCGCGCCTTCCTCCGTTGGACTCCCTTCTCCGTCGACTGTCATGGTGTCGCGTCCTATCCCGGGTCGTCGTGAGGTAAGTATTCTATTTTCTTTGTTTCGTGTCACTGCCTGTATGGCGTTAGGGTTGAGGTGCAGTTGATGGAGACTTTATCAGGGTGGTCAACACAATATACTTACTGAAAAAGTGCCCAGGCTGCCTTAAAGATTTTGGGTTCATTGAAATAATAACACATTATTGTTCTGTTAGTTTGTTTAACAAGAAACACAAGACTAAGGGTAAATACAGACATGAAGTCATCTGTGTGTTCTGGCCTGGAGTGTTTGAGTCACATGATTCCATGGGACCCATCCACTTCTGGGTTTCAGTGAAACGGAAAGTTTCTATTATGGGTGTTTACCTCTTGTTATATCCCATAATAAAAATTTAGTGTGTCCTGTTTTTTCTTTTTCTTTTTATAGCTGTGCGTAGCTCTTGTGTCCATTCTGATTGGCTGACTCTTTGCCACTGTGCCACGTTTCTGATTCACTGGTGTCATTTAAGATGGTGATATTTGGAGGCAGGATACACTCTCAGAACAAAGTTTTATTAAAATGACAGACAGAACAAAGGTAAGGTAGCGCTAATCACCCAAACAGGGAAGTAAACCAATGCCAGATAACAAAACCCAACTAAGAACCTACCAGCAGGGTATGAGAACACAAGATTAAATACACTGGGGAATTATGGGAAAACAAGACTCAGGTGAGAACAATGAGTAGTGGGAAAACACCAGACAGGATATGAAGGCAGACACAGAGACCAAAACCAAAAGAAAGGAGCATATGGTGCTAGTTGCCACGGGAACTGTAACTAAGCTCCCCCACCCCAGACGGGCAGCTCCTGAAGTGCAACAAATCCAAAAGTCTAACCAAAAAGTGCAACAGAACCAAAAACCAAAACAAATGACATGACTAGACAGGAACCGGAGCTGAAGTGAGAACAGGAACAGAGGTCAGGCCTTCTCTCATCCCAGATAAATAAACACAACTGAGGCAAACACAATAACAAACAAGCATAAAGCAAACAACATGACACAAATCTTTAACACACTCTAGACTACAAACCCAGCAACAGTGTATGAAAACACAAGGTTAAATACACAGGAAAACAAGACTCAGGTGAGAACAATGAGGTGTGGGAAAATGAAGGAAGAACCAAAACCAAAACAAAGGAGCATGGTGCTAGTTGCCACAGGAACCGTGAGGCCAGAGGAGGGGAACCGTGGCAACTGGACTCAAGTATCGTTCAGAGGTCTTCCACTTCTGGTCTCTTTGCTTCTTCCAGCATCTTCATGGTTTTGCATACAATCTGGCATAATGGGTGCGTTATGGATTTACACACAGTCAGGCCCAATGTGTGTGTGTGTGTGTGTGTGTGTGTGTGTGTGTGTGTGTTTGTGGGTAGGTGTGTTGGATTTGCATACAGATACCTTATGTTCTCTTCACTGCCAATGGAGCGAATTAGAAAATGTGTTTGAGAGTTTTAGCTGCCTGTGTAACATTAGTTGGGGAACATTAAAGTAAACAAAGAAATCTTGGTGTGTAATTAAAATGAGTTAAAATACTCGATGTGCCCTTTACTTACAGTTCATCCAAACTCTGTTTCTCTCATAGAAAAGTATTTGTGTGTGCGTGTGTTTGCATGAGTGTGCATGCACCTGCATTTGTGCGAGAGAGAGAGAGAGAGAGAGAGAGAGAGAGAGAGAGAGAGAGAGAGAGAGAGAGAGAGAGAGAGAGAGAGAGAGAGAGAGAGACCAAGTAAATAAAACCATTCTAATATATTTCATCTAGAAAGCTTCAGAGGTGGAAGTCTTAAAAAAGACTTAAAGTTTTGCTCCTCTTAGAAGAGAAAGGTTCAAGGGAGAAGACCAAAGCCACCTGCTTTAAACCTCTCCTCGCCTGAGCCGAATTTCAATCAGCTCTCTCCTCCCATTTGCTCACAATATGACTCGCCTTATTCTAAAACGTGCGTTTGACAGGCTCGCCAAATCCCGTGACCACAGCACCGCGGGGTGGACTGGATTCTAATCGAACAGTCTGATGGTAAATAAACACCTGTTCGCTCAGTTCCGCTTCACGGGAAACTCAGGCGCTCCATTGGAGGTGTTGGAAACCACACAGCTGTGATCGTTGTAACATGCATTTACCAGAAAACATTAGTTGTTATCAGCACAGCTATTAGCATATATTAATAGTCATCAACATGTTTAAATGCATTAGCATGTGTAAAAAAAGAAAAAGAAAAAAAAAAAACGCACAAAAAGGCTTTTTGTATCTGCTCCAATTACACACACACCTACATTTGAATGTGCTTGTAACTAATTAAGACTGAAAGAGTACCACTCATAGAACCTAAAGGGACTGTGAAAGGACCTGCATCTGGGCGGCATCTTGTTGCCATGGTGATGAGTGAACTTGCGAACGCGCTAACCCGAAGCCTCAGCTCTGACTGACCAACCCAATTAAGCAGGACGCCTCTTCCTTACACTCTGAAGTTCCGTGCTTCTGTTTTGGAACGATAAAATGGCAGCCACGGTCCCCCTCAGGAATCCGGCTCTACTCCAGACGAATACTGAGCAACCAAAAAATCAGTCAAGCTTTGCTCGGAATTTGGCAGGAATGTGCAGGAACGCTTCAAAAGTATGGGACGACTTTTGAGAGAGTTCTCATGCGTGGCTAATCGAGTGTGTGCAATGCACGACAACAGGGAATTCTCCAAACCTCTCAGGGCTGTTTGTTGATGCTTTCCATTAAAATTATATAAAGTAATATCATTTTAATAAACCTCTCGGGGATTTCTAATGTGCCTGCCTTTCTGAAAGACTGTTGGATCTTTTGAGGTGAGGCGAGGTAGCAGGTAGATCGCCTAAATCGCTTTTTCTGACTCAAACCACCACAGATGGTGAAAGGTGGGAAACACTGGAACACTCAAAAAGCAGAAGGGAAATTCTGATATGATTACGATTTAATGCTCTTTGCCATCACACAGAGGATTACTGGGTGACAGAACTTCAGGAGTTATTTAAAGGTGTTTGGGGAGGTGTCTGAAAGGAGCACCTAAAAAATGAATGACGGGCACATTTTATTTCACGGCTGCTCCTCTGCCACTACAATTCACAAACAGCACATTTCGCTTCGCTTACTCGCTAGTTTTCCAATCCGGAATGTTCTTTTGAGACAGGGTTGGAGCTCTGGAACCTGAGACTCGGGGACGCTCTCAAGATATGACTGTTAAACTCTGAACCTAGAACGAAAGCCATTCAATCTTTGCAACGGGTTTTGAAGCGATGCTGTGCTCTGTTCTCGATGGGTGACGTAGCCTTTTCTGGATCAGGCAGCAGCAGCATACGCCTGTTGGGTCCTCCGTGGTCAGGACACAGAGTCTCTTTTACGAGACAGACCTAGAAAGACCATCAATCTTGCCACCGCTCGTAATGCAAAGCAGACTGCCAGCACTCTTTTAAGGTGTTAACCCAATTACAGCTTCCACCATTCTTTTTCCTGCTGTTGCCTGGTGTAACGTATGTCTCTGTGCCTCATTCAGTCGTTCAGCTGAGGCCTCTCCGTTTTGTCTCAGTTATGACCTTGCACCAACGACATTTTGTGTCTGTATTGCTCCGATTGTCTCTGTCTACGGCTTTTTTTTTAGTCCCTCCCGGACCAATCCCACCCTCCCTTTTAAGCGGCTTAGGACAGTTCCCCTCACTGTTTTGAATCCCAGACCCCTACCAAATGCATGCATGTCTTTTATAAGCCCACACCATTCTTCCTTCTACACCCAAACACCAAGCTCCCGCTGCATCTATATAAATATACAGCTGAATGCCAAGAAGCTGGGCTGTACGTGAGTGCGTGTGTGTCTAATCACTGTGTAAGGCTCTGCATGCACACAGAAGCAAGAGCCTTAAAGCTGAACACAGGAGCTCCGTCTTTGCTGGTTTGTTTCACAGTTTACATTTGGCAGCTGAAGCGTCAGGCAGAACTTCACAGAGGAGGAGTCTAGAGCTTGCTGGGTGGTGCTTACTTTTGGTTGGACTATTATTGAAACATAAAGCTACACACACACACACACACACACACACACAATACTGCAGTTCAGCAGTACCCCCACCACTGTTATCTCTTTATCTATAGAGCCACGGTCTGTTATTCAGGTGTCGTCCTGTGCCCCGTTTCACGGTGTTCCCCCCCCAACCCACCTCTCTGTCCTGATAAGGCCAAGGGACTCTTCCTCATTCCACTGCTGAACAACAGAAAGGCCTGGATCAAGGGCCTGGAATGCAGTGCAAGCACCCAAGCCAGCAACCTGTGTTTGGAGATATACTCCAAACACAACTTCCAGAGCGCTGTATTGCTTTATTTTGGGAACAAAATGAATGTCTTTTAGTTCAAAAATGTTCTGATATCCACTGTAGCTGGGTCAGCGTTGGCTCTGTTAGTTGTGGGTGTTTCTTTGTGACACGGAAGCTTTAAAGCGAGACCGACATGAAAATTGGCCTGCAAATCTTTTTACCCTCGTTCCAACATGTCAGATGTCACAAAATGCACACACAAGCGTGTGCGTGCACGTGTGTGTGAGTGAGCGAGGCGCTCATGAATAGGGATGCCTGTCTTGTGTTATCGCCACGTGTCTTATGATTTCATATCAACTGACTGCAAATGAAAAGGAGGAAAAATTAAAGGGGGGAAGGCGAAGCTGTGGGGATTCGCCCAAGCCCGTGCTTCCTCCGACAGCTCGCGTCACAAGGCTTCTCGCAGTCCGTCTCACTTTCCGTCTGTCTGTCTCTTCTCTCTCTCTCTCTCTCTCACTCTCTCTGTCTCTATCACTCTCTCTCTCTCACTCTCTCTCTCTCTCTCTGTCTCTCTTTCTCTGTCTTTTTCTGTCTCTCTCTCTCTCACTCTCTCTGTCTCTATCACTCTCTCTCTCTCACTCTCTCTCTCTCTCTCTGTCTCTCTTTCTCTGTCTTTTTCTGTCTCTCTCTCTCTCACTCTCTCGCTGTCTCGCTCTGTCTCTCTCTCTTTCTCTCTGTCTCTCTCTCTCTTTCTCTCTGTCTCTCTCTGTCTGTCTCTCTCTCTCTCTGTATCTCACTCTTTCTCTCTCTGTCTCTCTCTCTCTCTTTCTCTCTGTCTCTGTCTCTCTCTCGCTGTCTCTCTCTGTCTGTCTCTCACTCTCTGTCTCTCATTCTTTCTTTCTCTGTCTTTTTCTGTCTCTCTCTCTCACTCTGTCTCTCTCTGTCTGTCTCTCTCTCTCTCTTTCTCTGTCTTTTTCTGTCTCTCTGTCTCTCACTCTCTCTCTCTCTCTCTGTCTCTCTGTCTCTCTCTGTCTGTCTCTCTCTCTGTATCTCACTCTCTCTCTCTTTCTCTCTGTCTGTCTCTCTCTTGCTGTCTCTCTCTCTCTCTCTCTCTCTCTCTCTCTCTCTCTCTCTCTCTCTCTCTCTCTCTCTCTCAGGACGCCCATAAGCGTTGCACTGCGTGTAAAAGCTTCCCCGTGTCCACGCAGCGCGCTGCTACGAGCTGTTTCTGCTACTCACCTTTCCGCCTCTGCCCGTGTAAAAGAAATAACGTAAAGAACCGCGTTCGGTCGCTACTTTGCGTACCTCACCAAACTTTCAGCCTTGTTGAGTAAACGTGAATGCGAGTAATCACACTCGCATAACCCTCGCACAACCCAGCGTAGGTCCCCCCCCGCCCCCCCCCGCCCCCCGCCCGTGACGTCACCCAGCCCCTGCCTGGCGCGAGCGTAAACCAGCCAGAGATCCACAAAGGAGTAGCAGGCGGAGTAAAGTCGACGGTCGTGCATGCTTCTATGAGTCCACACGTACTGTCCCGGCACTCCGCCGATATCTGACCGCGTAAGTATCGCGCTTGCCTGCGCTTTTCCTGCGTCTCTTTAGGGGTTTGTTTGTGTCCATCGTGTGTTTTGTTGCTTCTTATTTTTCCAACAAGCACCGAGCGGTTTTTTTTTTTGTTTTTTTTTCTCGAGCACGTCGCGCATGTCCAACATCCGAATGCGTTATTCCCAACTCACCGAGCGAGCGCAAAGAAAAGCTATTTGTTGCATCAGGTAACAACATCTTGTGTAACTTTTAGATCAAGACTGTAATTTAGAGCCGAAACGCAGCGACCCGCAGCAGGGAAAAACATCAACTTCCACGAACACTGTCCTGCTGTGCGTCGTGGTTGATTTAAGTATAATGACCGGGTTTCTGTGCCCGTCAGGAGATGTTCAACCAGTAGTTTCCCCTTTTCCGGTTAGTTAGGCATCTGTAACACCATCATTTGTGCTGTTTTTGTTTTGCTCTTGACGCCCCGTACATGAGATTGTTAGTTAAGTTACTACCGAACTTGAATAGCCTATTAAGCGCAGCAATATCAAATAATAATAATATCAAAAATATATATTAAGATATTTTGTTCGCTAAAGTGATATGGGGAGCAACCCGAAATTTAAACATCATTTAAGATACGGGTGTAGTCAAAAGCGATCGTTACTCGCCAGTCGCTCGCCGGCCGTTAACTGGTGCCTCTTCTGTAGTTAAATAAAAAGGTTTTATTTTCTGCGCTGTGGCGGACTGATGGTAACGACCGTATTCGTTTCAAGTGTCGGGACATCCTATACGCGCTGCCCGCTGCTCCTCCACGTTCCTTTGGCATTTGGAACGGAGGCGGTCGACCTGTGGCGCAGCCCGGCCCGTCTGTAACCTCCTCCCCACACGACGTAGACACACTCTTGGCTCCATTAACTATTTATCAGCAACTTGATAAACAATGTATTGCCTCGGGAATAAATAAATAAATAAATGTGTTCTGCTACTATCCGCAGTTTACGCAGTTTTGTTATAATCCAGGACGCATTCTGGCCCGTTCGCCTCTGTAGATCGCAGCGTCTGGATTTTCATCTTTTCTCGTAAACGCGCACTGACTGGATTGCAGAACTTTGTGTCTTGGAATAAATGTGTTAGTCTGTCTTGAAAGAGGATTCAATACATTCTGTAAGGCTAAATATTAACTAGGTGTGTGACATGGCATGGGATTGAAGGAAATTACAGACAGAATTCTGCATCATTTTTTCTGTTAGTTAAATGTTTCCGAGGGTTGTCCATTGGAGAGATTGTGGCTCGGGTCCAGTGAGGTTCAGCCCAAAGACAGCCAACATTAATCTTAAAATCAGATGCGTCTTGATCACACGCTCCGCGTTCATAACAAACGACACACGCTATCCCAGCCTCGCAGCGGTTTCCAGGCCAAACGCAAAACACTCGTGATTACAGACAATCTGTTACATGTCTCCTAGCGCCAAGAAAACCACTATCATCCTACATCCTAACCCGGAATTATATTCCCTCTGGCCTTTTCCTGCTCGTCTCTCTGTGGGCGATTATTGCTGCCAGCGGGTGTGGAGCGGCTCAGACGCGGAGCAGTACCGTGACTGGGGCGGGGTAGCTCGGAGCAGGGGGGATTTAATCTCCTCAACTGAGCTCGTTTATCCTCGAACTCAGCCACACAGGTGCTTGAACGCGATCTAGCTAGGTTTGGCTTACCTGCGGGGAGGCCTTTTTGTCCGTTCACATTTCGTTTAATTGCTGCGGCGTTTCGCTTATCGATCTAGTCGTGCCTTCGTGAGGAGATGGAGTGAACTGGACTTTATTGTTGCGCCTGATCCCGAGAGCTCCCAGCCTGGAGTTTATGAGTATTCTTGTGTTATTTGCGTAGTCACTTAAGACTGATATTAAACTGCATTCCAGGCTCTGGTAGCAGGAACTGCAGGAACCACAGTACAGATATGAGAGAAACATGGAAACATAGGCTACTCATCAGACAAGCATTTCCTCTCTCTCTCGCTCTCTCGCTCCCCCCCCTTCTCTCTCTCTCTCTCCTTCCCTTTCTCCTGCTTATAGAAATGTTCCGATTGATCTTTCAGGTCTTTGATCTTTTGGGTTCCTCACACCCTTTAACAAATGTAAACCCTGGAGATTCAGTCTCAGGCTTTGCTAGCATGGCAACCTTTATATGTGAAGGTGTTGGGTATTTTATACCCAGAAGGTCATTACAGATTTAATGTCCTTTAAATAAAGAAACTGTAGTAAAGTCTTAATTTTCCCATACTCATAACTTTACTGTCGAGTGCCAAGGAGGACGTGTCGCCCTTCCGAGCCTTCCTCCGTGCTCCTTAAGGAGGCTTTTCCACGTCTATGAAGCAGATAAGTTAAAACCTTAAGGCTTGAAGCGTGCAGTGTGATTCTGGAGTCTGTTTAAGGTGTCTGCTAAATGGCCTTTCTCAGACAGCCGCGTAAGGCTAACCGCCCCTGGAAAGGAAGTGTACCCATGGTGACATGGTTCCAAAACGGGTCTGTCATCCTGTTTGGGGTGATCGGCCATGTGACCTGTGCCTGACAGACTCCTGAGCATGTGCAGGGGAGCTTGGTGAGTGTTGGGATCAAGCGTGAAGGGGTTTCATTGTACTTAGGTATGTCTCTGTGCGACCTCTGACCTCCCTTGCACTCTGCCTCTCTCTCAGGTCAGCAGTGGTTATTTTACTGGAATATTATTAACATGACTTCTTAGGGAATTATTATATGGTAGCAAATGATCATTTGCTACCATATTATAAACCAAACCAAAAAGTAGTAGGTTTATGTACAAGGTTAATTATACAGGATTGGTTAGTCCGTCTCTCTGCAACACTTTCTTTATATCTCTCTCTCTCTCGACAAGGCCCTAAGGGCAGAAGTAAACCTTTCAGGGAGCAGCGATGCATCTTGCAGTGGTGCTGGAAGACACTGGGGAGAAGCTGAAACGCATCCGCAACCCCATCATGCCGGGATGCTGCTAATTAATCAGTGCAGATGGTTATGCTAGCACTGGGGGACTGAGCCTTTGCAAGAGCATGCTGTTGTTATTCGCCTCTTATTCCTGACAAAGTCATGTAATAAATGGTCTTTGGTGCTGTTATTATATGTGCCCGTTGCCTCGGAGAGCGAACGCCACTGGCGGGCTCTCTATCTCTGGTTTTGTTTCATTTCAGGGCACATTGGGTGTTAAATGTAAAATTGCACTGTGCCACGAACACATCAAGGAGAGAAAGATGAAGAGTTTTCATAGGTTTTCCATTAGTCTGGTCTCCAGAGATGTGTGTGTGTGTGTGTGTGTGTGTGTGTGTGTGTGTGTGTGTGTGTGTGTGTTGGTGTGTGCTAGCATGTGTCTGTAATAATTAGGTTCAAGTCACCATGGTTTCGGTTGGCTTGCTCACAGCGGGCTCCACCTCTCCTTCCTCATGGGCTCGACAATCACCCTGATATTCTCCCTCCCACACACACACACCCACTCGCACACATGCACACACACACACACACACACACACACACACACACACACAAACTAACTTGTGAGAGTTATGATGATGTATGATGTGCTGGGGCACTGGGACATCATCATGTCTTTGACTATGAACCATCTACCTACACACACATGCAGACACACACACACACACACACACACACACACACACACACACACACACACACACACACACACACACACACACACACACTCACCTTTAAGACTTGTTTATAAAGAGCCATAGAATATAATTATAGCACAGGCACAAAAAGCACAGTACTCTCTTTTTTTTAAACACTGTGCTGTAGAACTGAATCCACAGGGTGGAGATTGCAAAAGCCACAGTCTCCTGAATCTTAAATTTGGAAGACAATAGCAAGTGCCTCAGCCCTGTCTGTGTTTTCTGTGTCTTGGGAGTTGTGCTGAAACAGGCCCCTGCTCTTCTTCCCTCCCCAGAGATGAACGCGGAGTTTGAAACAAAAGAACCCTCGTCATCATTTTTCAGACGCGCCAAGCGCATCTGCTGTTTCTGCGCTCCGCGTGGGGACTCGTAAAGGTTACAACTCTGCGGAGAGAGGGAGAGACTTAACAGGAGTTAACAGGGTCGTGACAGAAAGTGATCAAGGCGGACAGCGAGGCAGAGGCAGGCTGCTAACACGCGTTCACAAGCTAGAGAGGGAAACAGAGGGAGAGAGACGAGGAAACGATCACAACAGCCAGGCTTGACCGTGGCTGAAGTTCATACGCAGCACAGGTAATTTACTGAAGGATTTGCTTCAGCTGTTAGTAATCCAGACTTAATTCTGTTGTGTGTGTGTGTGTGTGTGTCTGCGTGTGCTTTGTATATTGTTTAAACTTGGTGATTTTAAACACGTTGCCCAGTGTCTGATAAACTCTTTTGAAACTATCAGGATGTAATTTAAAGTACAGAATTAAATCATTAAATCCAAAGCCATCTGTTCAGTGCTGAATTCAACAAAAGGCTGTCTTTTGCATAAAGCCAGCTTGCCTGTTTCCTCTCTGTCAGTCATGAGATTTGGAACCTGTTTGGAACGCCGTTTGGAATGCTGCTTAAATAGAGTAGCCTATTTATAAACCTCAGCAAAACGCACTTGTTCCCACAAGAGCCATTCCTGTGGTTCATATCTTTTTGTAAATTTTGAAGTTTGTGCTAAAAAAAAAAAAAAAAAGTTTAGTTTGGTCTAAAAATTGCCCTTGCTAAAGTGACATTTTCATTCTTGAGGTTATAGGTTTTATGAACGGCGTCACCCTAATCTGTGCCTGTCTGTCCGGAGTTGGCACACAGACAAGTGCTGTGCTATCTTAAAAAATTAGCGCGCTTTGCCTTAAATCCCATAATCCCTGTAAGAAGCAGTCCCGGCAGCTACACCCAGGACTCTGGGCATCAGCATTGGGGGTGGATGCACGTTATCCCCTCCACACCCCCACCCATTTTTGGTCTCAGATTTGCTAAACGGCATATTTAGATGGTCCGGGTATTTCTGGAAGAGTCGACCAGTTGGTCTGCCAGGCTGCTCTGGCTCACTCCCTTGAAACTAGTCTGGTCACTGCCATAAAAAAAGAAAAAATAGCTTGCTCTGTTCTGACCCCTAGATGCCCTGCACTTCACCCGGGCAAACAGTCCTTTGTTCTAGATGTCAACGGGGCAACAGCCTGGGACGGAGGGGCAACAGAGGGAGAAATTACTTTGAAAACTAGAGTGTCAGGGGCAGTCATATTTACGCTGACCCGAGGCGCTGTTGCAGCTCTGACCAACCTGGATTAGTCAGGTGACCTCTCGGCAAAATAACAGGTACACCGCAATATCGCAGGAAGGAGAACCGAACCGATATCACGCTGTACGATTTCAACTTCTAAGGTACGAAATAATTGCTACTGTTGTGCCCATGCTAGTGCCTCATGGAAGGTTAAGTCTAACCTTGCAGATTAAACCACGCAGTTTAACAGGCTGTGAACAGGAGAAAAGCCTCAACAAAAATGAATACAGCCAAGTCTCAGTAATACAAGCTTCACTGGTTGGTTAGTTGTTGGCTAAAGCTGGCTGAAGCGTGCGAAGTGCTAAAGTACTTTGTCTTTTCCTTTGCTTGGCTTCAGCAGAGCTGACATCACATTTCAGAGCACTCAAAGCACTCCGTATATTTCGTTGGCATGCCCATCGTCCACGGTTAGCGTTCTTGAGACTATGATACTTTGCGAAGATTTGACACGGTTACTGCCCTGTGCTTGAGGCAGAAGAAATTCTGACCATTCAATACTTATTTCCTTGCTCATGTTTAGTTGTACGGAGGATTGATATTAACTTCATCATATCTACCTGCTATCACTGTATTACTTTAATGTTAGCGCTCAGTACTGAGCTCAGTGCTGGCCTGCCCGATAATCCTTCTACCGCATGGTTGGCTGTTGGCGTCCCAGAATGGGATCGAAACAGTTTGACATTCCCAAGGAAGAGTCAAAGCCTGCTAAACCTCCCGCCTCCCTCCTGTTGCTCTTCTCATCAATTTCGCTTTCCGCCCGTGGTCTCAGCATCAGAGGCACCAAAACTACTGAAGTGTTCATCGTCAGTAGCGGCAAACAAACAGCGTCTAATCGGCTCAAAATGCAAACCTCGGTGGCTGGAGGGAATGTCACGATGATGAAACTTTTTTTTGTGTGTGTGTTGATGCAAAGATGCGAGTGTCAGTCACAGTTTCTTTACGGGTATGACATTTCCACCTCAGCCTAGAAAGAACGTTTTCTTTTTTTTTTATCCGTGAATATATCCCTCAAGGGGATTTGAATTATGAATTACATGTGAAAGTAAGAGACGCTGAGGGGACTCAGAAGATGTGTGTTTTTGACCCACTTCACACCAGCCATTAAAAGTGTATGTAATGGATGTTGTGAAGCCGCACCTGTATGAGGTCGCAGAGGGTCCCCGTTCCCTATTTCTGTTTGAAAGCTTTTTTTAAAATCATGCCTGTTAGGATAGGACTGCTTATTTTGAAGGCTTCTGTAATCTAGCAACAGGTAGAAGAATAGAAGATGTGTTTAATAATATTACACAATTCCATGAAATATTTACTTTATAATGAGCAGTTTGAAGCCAGAAGTTTCAAGAGAGAAACCTAGCCATTTAATTGGCCATTTAATTAGTTATGCCAAGCAAACATAAGGTATTGCACGTAAGTGGTTCAAAATACCATGCCACAGTCTTGACCTTGAATGAGCAGTCTGGTAGTTTAGCTTCACTAATTAGAGCTTGGTTTCATCCTTTTGCTGTTCTGCATGTCTGTCATGTCAGAGTCAGATTAATAACACCATTCCCCTCAGTAACAATTTAAAGCAATCACACACAAAAAGTGAAATGTTTCTCTTCAAGGCAAACCACTGCTTACCTAAAGCACCTGTAGCCTGTGATGAGCACAGTGTGGCAGTGTATCTGGACTAATCTCATTTAAGTACCCCAAAAGGTCCTCGGAACCTACGACGAGTTGTGTATTTGGTAGAATGATTAAGTAACTAGGAATAAGCTGTGCACAATTTTAGATGAGTGTTCAGATGAGTGTTTAGATGAGTGTTCAGATGAGTGTTTAGCATTCCGGGGCTGTTGTGTGTGGTTGATTGTCACATCCTTCCACTGACATTGGAATTTTCAGCAAAGGCGTCAACTGATGAGTAATCAAGGTTTATGTACCCCCTGGACTGCAGGAAAGAAAGAAATGTACAATGTTTGAAAGCACATACTCAGAGACTTTATCAGTCATTCATAACACACAAAAGCCAGTCCCCATCTTGATGCATGATGCATTCTTATGTGTGATTATACACATTATATACATTAAAGTTATGTTCGTGTGTCTGAAAGTCATTTTTTTAGAAAATAATGGAAATACATGGGCTTTTCATGGAAAAGGACAGACACCATCGTGAAAAGAATGCGCTGCCAAAATGAAATCTAATTAACTGTCTTCTCTTCTTTCACTCCCATTCAGTAACACACCCTAAATGGTAATATTGTCCCTTGTTGTCATTGAAGTGAAACTCCACTACCCGCCCATTACAATCCTTCTAAGTTGTTTATAACTTAATGACCATCGAAATCTGATTTTGCTTGTCTCCAGGGATACAGCAGTGCAGCAGGCCTGCGTCCTATGAAACAAGGCTGAACAGGGTTTCCTGTATGTTGCTGCCTGTGCAAAGTAAGATGAAGGACCACCAGTGACCGTACCACCTGAAACAATGGGAGAGTGACGTGAGCACGACAAATGAAAACATGGCTGCCCATCGCATTCGAGTGACCAACAACAACATCCTGCCACGCTGCAAGTCGGAGGGCACTCTAATTGACCTCAGTGAAGGCGTGTCTGAGGCCAGTCTCACAGATGTCAAAGGTCAGTTTGTATGACCTTACAGTAATAAACGAAGTATTAGACCACTGTCTAATACTGTCAAATAAGGTATTTATTTGATTAAATGGGTACGGTAAACATGTATGTGTCATTTTCTTATTTCCTTTTTTTTAGTGCCTTCACCCAGTGCCTTGCGGCTGGACACCTCTGCCACTTTTGGAACTGCACAGGAAGTAGTTGCTATCAAGGATTACTGCCCATCCAGCTTTACAACACTGAAATTTTCCAAAGGTGACCACCTCTATGTGCTAGACTCATCTGGTGGGGAATGGTGGTATGCCCACAACAATACAGAGATGGGATACATTCCTTCTGCCTACGTTCAACCCATCAACTATAGGAACTCATATCTCAGTGACAGTGGGGTGATTGACAATCTTGGAGAGAGCTCAGATGAGGGGGCCAAAGAGTTAGATCTCCTGGGCGAGTGGGCAGGAGTGTCCCTGAAGCCACCTCTGCCTCACAGCAACAACAACCCTTTTTCAACCAATCCTTTCCTCAATGGCTCGGTGCAAGGTGCTCTCAACCAGAACAACAAGAAGATGTCCAGCCAGCATAACAGTATCGACCTGCTTTTCTTTGAATCTCTACCTTCTTCTTCTCCCATCACCACTACCAGTAGCAATGGCATTAATGGTTATGACAGTAGTCTTTTTGATGTTGCACCCACCAGCCAAAATGTAGAATCATTGCAGATAACCCGTAAGGACAACCCCTTTTTCCGGAGCAAAAGATCCTACAGTTTGTCGGAGTTGTCGATCCTACGGTCTCAGTCAAACCCTCCACTGCCTTCGTCAGAATTCTTCACAGGTCTGAAGGCACCCTCTCCAGAGCAGTTTCAGAGCAGAGAGGACTTCAGGACAGCCTGGCTAAACCACAGGAAGTTGGCACGGTCCTGCCATGACCTTGATTCCTTGGGTCAAAACCCAGGCTGGGGCCAAACACAGCCAGTGGAGACCAACATTGTGTGCAAGCTAGACAGCTGTGGCAGGGCAATCCAATTGCCAGACACTAGTATCAGTATTCATGTCCCTGAAGGCCATGTTGCTGTAGGAGACACCCAGCAAATATCCATTAAAGCTTTATTGGATCCACCACTGGAGCTAAACAACGATCGATGCACCACGGTCAGCCCCGTAGTTGAGATCAAGCTGAGCAACATGGAGATAAAGTCGTTCATAACCTTGGAGATGAAGGTGTCTGTAGATGTCAAGAAAGAGAGTAGGCAGATGGCAAAGGTTATATGTGTGAGGAGTGATTGCAAAGAGGGTCCCTACATCCCTGTCCCACAGGCTTACATACATGGTGACACAGTTCAGGTTCAGCTGGATAGTCTGGAACCATGTATATATGTTGCTGTTGTGGTCCAGTCCCAACACATCTTATTTAATTCGATGGTGTGGGATCACGTGATGAAGAAAGTGACTCTGGGTCTATATGGACCTAAGCACATTCATCCATCCTTTAAAACTGTGGTGGCCATTTTTGGACACGACTGTGCTCCAAAGACTCTGCTCGTAGGAGACGTTGGGACGCAGGCACATTCTGCACCCCCCGTTGCACTACAGCTGTGGGGAAAGCATCAGTTTGTCCTCAGTAGGCCTCAAGACCTACAAATAGGCATGTACTCCAACATGGCCAACTACGAGGTGAAAGCCAGCGAGCAGGCACGAACAGTAAGAGGATTTCAGGTGAAACTTGGCAAAGTGAGTCGGCTGATATATCTGATCACGTCTCGAAACGCAGACGAGATGTCCGATTTCACCCTGCGGGTTCAGGTAAAGGACGATCAGGACTGCATCCTGGCACAGTTCTGCGTTCAGACGCCACAGCCACCGCCTAAAACTGGAATGCGAACAAACGGGCAGCGGAGATTCCTTAAGAAGAAGGAAGTGGGCAAAATCATTCTGTCACCCCTGGCCATCACGACCAAATATCCACAGTTCCAAGACCGCTGCGTTACGAACCTAAAATTCGGAAAGCTGATCAAGACGGTGATCAGGCAAACAAAGAACCAGTACTTGCTGGAATACAAGAAGGGTGACGTGATTGCTTTGCTGAGCGAAGAAAAGATCAAACTCAAAGGACAATTGTGGACCAAAGAATGGTATATCGGTTACTACCAAGGAAAGACGGGACTTGTGCACGTGAAAAACGTCCTTGTTTTGGGTAAAGTGAAGCCCATCTACTTCTGTGGGCCGGACCTCACAACTGCGATGCTGCTGGATCAAATTCTTAAACCCTGCAAGTTTCTCACGTACATCTATGCCTCTGTGAGGACCGTTTTGATGGAGAACGTAGGAAACTGGAGAGCGTTTGCTGATGCCCTGGGGTATGGAAATCTGCCCCTGTCTTACTTCTGCAGAGCAGAGCTGGATAGTGAACCAGAGAGAGTAGCTTCTGTGCTGGAGAAGCTCAAAGAGGATTGTAACAACGTGGAGATCAAGGAAAAAAAATCCTTTCAGAAGGAGCTAATGACAGTAAGTTGTAAATATTCAGAAAGTGTTGCTCCGTATAAGTATGTGTCCATATGCCTGTGTGTATGTGTGTGTGTGTTTGTGGAAGGAAGAGTTATGCATGTGGGTGTGCATACATTTGAATGTGATTATGCTTGATTATATTATCCATATGCAAGTCCTGCTTCATACAAATGATGCAGTATGTGTCTGGATGCAAGTCCTCTTAGGTTTGTCTGCCTTATTTAAGGCCCCTTATCTGCAATTCACTGATTAGCGCAGAAGCCTTGCAGGCTAATTCTGATGAGAGTGCACTTGGCTGCTTTGGTCCAAGTCTCTTATCTGCACAACTGTGGAAATCTGCAAGGATAGCAGACATTTGCTTGGCTGGTTCAGACCATCCTGCCAAAGGGAAATACACTGTAATCACTTCTGCATATGTTGGCACTGTTAACTGCCAACGTCCACGGTTGGTACTTACTCTACTGTTTTAATCCTAAGAAATTAATAGAAAACGCAGGTGAGAAAACTACCCAATCATCGTTATAGCACTGCTGACAGCCAAAGGTGCCCCCAAAAGCACATTTTGCTGATCTTAGCCCTTTTAGCCACATTTTGCTGATCTTAGAAGAGAAACTGGGGACTTCACTATTGCAACCTGCAAAATGGTTCATGCAGTATACCCCACATTACAACATAGTTGTTCACTGACAACCCATTCACAAAGAAGCATGTGGTGAGATCCAGTTCTGTCAGCTTGATCTTCTTGGCTTTGAAGAGGCCACGTGTAGCGATCGCTGCATAGTGTAACCTTTGCCTCTCAGATGGGCCTGCATTTGGCACCCTGTGCCAGGGTTGGCTAGTTGGCTTTGGTTTGACTCTCTGTCACCTAGTGCAGCCTCGCGTAAAAAAGCAGAGTGCCTGCCGTTAAAGCAAGAGTAGACTCGACTCGCATCGGTGCATCAGCAGAAGTGATTTGAGGTTTGCTGCGTGAGGGAGCTCCTCAGGAGTTCCAGATGATGTAGCATTCTCTGTCAGCACTTTCAGCTCACAGAGTGAAGGTGCCTTCTGAATTTCAGAGCTGATGGCGGCCGAAAACAGACAGCAGCTCTTTGAACTGAAGCCTGCTGGGCTCGTCTGTCTGGGACAAATGAACAGGGGACATTTTGTTAAGCCTGTATGGCCTTTCGCATTGCTGATTCTATTACAGCAGAAGCTTCAAATGCAGTAAAAGCATTGGTTAGAAAGGTTATATGGCTTCTAGGAAGATCTATGGCCTCTGTGTCATAAGGCATCATTATTCCGATTGCTCCAAACCATCTTTTCCTAAAAGCAGATGAATGGTTTTCCTCTGCCACTGGAAGCTACCGTTCTGGTGGATTTCAGCAATACCTCCTTAAGGCATCTAGGTAACAGGAATCTACATTTGATCACTTTTTTCTTTCTTTTATTAAAAGTAAATTGTTCCACTAAGTTAACCTGAGTGGGTGGTCTGCCACAGTTTCGGGAAGCGACACCTCATTAATTTTTCATTTGCCCGTGAGAAGGTCTCGGATAGGGGTACATGGAAAGAGAAAGCCTCATTATCTTCGGCCTGTTGTACTTGTAAAACTGCCACATTTATCAAGAAGAGATGAAGCAATTCTTCTCCTGCTGGCATGCACAAGGATAGATGCTTGTCCTTTGTGAGAGTGAACTTATCTTTAAATTACAGCCTGTGCTTTCTTACACACTTTAGTCTCCTCCCTTTACTGTTCATTGTTTAGCTATTTGTTCGCCGTGCTCATATTGTTATAATGTTCATAGTCTTCGTGTCTGATGACATTTCAGAGGTATGAAAATAATGAAGCATGGGAATTTTCAGTGTGTTTAGCCTCGTGAGTTGCTACTGGTCTAGGCAATAGTGCTTCATAACCAGTTATTTTCAACGTCGGGTTCTCCTTTGCCTTCACCTAATGATAGTGGGTCTTGCTTTCCCTGAAGCTTACTGTTTATATGCATACTTAGAAAATAAACTTCGGAAGACACTGGTCTGTGACTGAAGGGGTTTTCTCTGCTTTTCACGTGTGTTAGTGAACATGATCGCCAATGCTGCAAAGTACATACATGAGGTAAGCACAGTGAGCATTTCTGAGCAGCTAGAGGAGAGAAAACCAGGTGTAAAAACCAGGTGTCAAAAGCTTCCGGTATAAACCGTAATGCAGGTATGATGCTCTCAGTCTAGTAGAATTAACAGGTTCAAGTGAGAGTGCCCAGTGCAGTTGGGTCTGTTACGTTTAGGTCAGGGGTCATTAGCAGCCAAGAACCAACTGCGTGCACTTTTTTTTGCGTTGTGAATTTGGATAACAGAATGGTGGATAAGAGAGGACAACACCACCATTTATGAAATACTGCTGTAAGTCACCACTCCATCAAATGCCTGATTTTCACAGTATCCCCCCAAAATGAACATCGATTCTAATACAGTTTACCTCTATAGACCTGTTCTAGATGAATGTTGTAGTGTTTTGAGGACTGTGCATGTAATGGAGATGAATGGTCAGTAGGTCTTGGACAGGTGACCTCTGCAGACATGTAATGGTGTATGTATTGTCAGGAGTTGCACCAGAACGAAGTGCTTCTTTCTGCTAATGCAGCTCAATGTCCCGTGTGGCTGTACACGAGAGACTTCAAATTCATGAAACTTCAGAAACTCCCTTCTTGTTGTGATCTGCCTATGCTATTCTCATTTTCCATGCAATTTGCAAGTGGTGCAAATAGTTAAAGGCAAGATTATTCAGTATATTTTGGTTTATGGAGAGGATTCCTTTACACATCAATATACAATGAAGGTTAAATGATTAGATCATCAGGAGGTTAAATGTTTACTAAAATACCTGTCCCAACTTTGGATTTTGCATGCAAGTCAACAATCTGAGCAGTTTCAGTTACTCTGTTTTCACAGCCTCCAATTCTTCTTCAGAATTCTTACTTCCAAGCAGTGGTAGCTTAGTGGTAAAGTTACTTGACTTGTA
>NC_137519.1:3167500-3170000 GCF_041902795.1 Electrophorus electricus
ACAACCAAATGAACATGGAGAATGGCTACATGTTAACAGTGTTATAAAAAAGAAAAATAATACCTCAACCCTAGAAATCGGCCCATTCACAACTTAATTTAAATCGCTGCAGTTGTGAATACAAAACACAAATACTCGTTGGCAGGATTGGCTGGGGGAATACAGTGGTATATTTTTGCACGAGCACTCGGTATTGCTAAAAAACTTTCAGTCGGTACGTGCAGGGCAATGCTACGTGAATCAAAGCGTGGTTTTTTTACAATTAGGATTCGTTATGTTTTAAATCTCCATTGCACTCCCACTGAGATTTACCAGACCACATGTTGCAGCTGCAAGAAAGGGGTCACGCGACAAAACAGGCCATGGACCATTGACCTGGCTTCTACATAACAATAAAGTAACAAAACAAAACCAAGAACGTGATAAGACAGCATTACTGCCCAAGTCTGCTGTCCAGTGAGGTCAAATCTTTTCAATCCATTTCATTTTTAAGCATGTCTATTAAAATACCATGACTAATATTTTCAAATGCTGCACGCTCACGCTTTTTGACTGCAAGTTATTATATAGATAAATAAGAATAGACTGTGTCTTCCCTGTGTTAGCTTTAATCCCCCCACCCCCGCGCACCTCACCTCAAAATGGTTTGATCCGCCTGCACACAAATCTATTGTTTGTTGACTAGAGACAAGTTAGCAATTCAGACCTAGTTAAAATTAAACCAAAATCAGGATTTCAGAAATGAGAGAGAGAGAGAGAGAGAGAGAGAGAGAGAGAGAAAGAACGCACAAAGAGGGCAGACAACTTCTGACTCGTTAGCTATTAGCTACATTGTCAGTCATTTCTAAAAAGAGCAAGTGGATAAATAAGCACAGGAATTTCATTCAGTAATCACTTTTTCAATTGTTAATTAACAGACATTGTTAGTGCATCCACAGTCTTTGAGGGAGAAAGAGCATGTGCTATTCCTCTTCTGATGTTCACTTCATACCAACCATCCCTCATAATAATTATTTTTACATCATATCATTTTTCAGTTTGTTTTTGTCATTACGGGCATACTGTGCTTGGGCATTTATACCTCACGAAGCTGAAGTGAAATTCAAACTAGAGCTATGCGATAAATGAGATTAGGATTCAAAGCTCCTCTGATAACTCAGATTCCCCTGGTGCTTCACACGGCGCGCTATCAGAACGTGTCCGATGACGGCTGTCAGAGGTTTCGCGGCAGATCCACTTGGTGTCAGACAGGAGCAGAAACAGAAGGCCCAGGTGATCCCTACCGCACCCCCTTCTTCAGTCCACTACTGATGTCACAGGGAGACGGACCTACAACTCCAAGAGACACGGCTTATGTTGATGTGTCCGATATATATCGGGTGTGCGTTCGGAAACAGTGTTTAAGAAAGGGTTTGATGTGTGTGCATTACATGTACTGTATGTCCAATAAGGCATGTGTGGAAGTGTCTACTTAAAGCAAGACACTGCTCCGCTCACTATTAAGCAGTAACCATGGACAACAAAGTAGTCAGTAGCTTCCATAAAGACGTGACAGAGGAACCAGCACATACTGGCCAGACAAATAGTAAACAACAACAACAACAATAACTACTAACATTTATGGTAATAACTAAACTACTAGTAGAATTGGATTTCTCAATGGTCTTCACATTATACATTATATGAATTTATGAATTGCGTATAGTTTTGGGGGCTTTTTATTTTTATAGCAGATTTTACAATTTCTATTTTGTACGTTCAGTACAACAAATGTCTAAAGAAAAAGAAAGAAAAGCAAGGAATCAGACATAAAGCAACTTTGAACAGAATGTCATAAGCACCTCAGCATTGTTGGGCTCATGTGATTGGCTCTGCTAATGTTGATGACGTTTGGCTATGAGATGTCAGCCATCAGCAGACCTCCAGGCCTGTAGGGGTCACTGCCCAAACGTCCCAACAAATGCCCCAACGGGCTCTTACTGGCAGGAACCCCCGTGCAAAGTTATCAAAGCAGAGAATGAGCAAAGTTAATTCAGCCAGTGAATAGAGTGTGTGTAGAAAGACCGAAGGAAAGATGTAAAGAGAGCGAGAGAGAGAAAATAACTATTGAAGCCAAAGTAATAGTTGAACTATTTTTTTGTCAGATTGCTACCTTTTTAGAAATAATGAGTTTGCATAATTTGCACCTGCATTTGCATATTGTCCATATTACAAGCATCAGACTGATAAGGCGGTGAGAGAGTGATAAGACACCGATTTGTCGGCAAAGCTCAGCTAATTATGCGCCTCGTCATCAATACACAGATTAATGCTCTTTCTGTTTAAAGTGCCACACCCCCAGGGAATTACAGCGGCGCTCTTATCAGAAATTCTTTATGTGCCCTGAAATCCAGGAGAAGACTAATCCAGAGATTTGAAGTTCATGTTCATTAGTTATATCTACTGGCTATACTGACTCCAAATGACTTTGCAGCCAGAGCAAGAGAGAGTGAGTGAGTGA
>NC_137519.1:3172500-3175000 GCF_041902795.1 Electrophorus electricus
CGCTCCGGGATGGTGGACAGCGAGGTGAAGGGACACATCCTGCAGCTTCAGAAATGCGCACCCAAACAACACTTTAAGACTTCCCAAAAGATGAATGAACAGGGGATCATGCACCCTGATCATCCAGACTTTTGTCCACTCAATAATAAAGTCTGCTCACAGTGAAGTACTCTTTTCACTCAAATGGAACAATGTCCTGAAGTCCAGCTCTAAGCTAGAGATGTATTTGAAGTATTTTAGTATTAAACATTTAAGTGAATCACTTAGGTAAATTTACTGGTGCTCTTATAGCTCCCGTGATAGAGTAAGGTGCTAGTAACATCAAGGTCATGCCTTTCATTGCCAGAGAGTACTATAAATATAAATATGCAAGCCACTCTGGATAAGAGTGTCTGCCAAATGCTGTAAACCTCTGGAATAAATTTCAGATTTGCATCTCCTAAATATTTCTTCCACTTTCTCTCACTTGAACAGCAGTCGTGGGATATGTGCTGGAGAAACGCTTACGGAGACAGTTTGACAGTTTTGCAGTTAAATATGACCCTACTTTTGTGGTCTCCACGTTGCTGAGAATGCCCGCTGTGCCCGACACAGGAAACATTTTAGCCCATGCCTGTGTCTCGAGCAGCTTCTGTCCCAAGCATCCATCTGTAGGGACGCTTTTTCACCGGGGACATGTTTCCCCAGAGCAGCCTGGGATCCTGTTTGTCGCTACAGCTTTGTAAACTTTGACATACGAACTGTACGACCACAGCATGAGTTTGACCGCTAATCTGGCCCCCCGTGTTTCCAACGGCAGGCTATGTGGAAGCCCGCGTACGACTTCCTGCTGACGTGGGCGGCGCAGATCGGCGACAGCTACCGCGACGTCATCCAGGAGCTTCACCTGGGCCTGGACCGCATGAAGAACCCCATCACCAAACGCTGGAAACACCTCACAGGTACCCTCATCCTCGTCAACTGCCTGGATATGCTGCGCAGCTCCGCCTTCAGCCCCACGCCCCAGGATGATTTCGCCATCTAGAAGACATGCCGGACTCACCGCTCACCAGGTCCGGAATCTGGATAATAGAAGGAATCGTTTCTCTGTCTGCACACTCCTGGAGGACTTTGAACTTTGACTTCTGGGGTTCCTTCTGATTGGGTGTTGTTAAAAACAGTGGTGACTCCGCCCCACCCCACGACTCCACCTGAATCTGTATAGTTTTCCTCAGTCCAATCCCTGCGCGGATATTTCCTGTGCCCTCCCACCCATAGCCCTGATTGGGCATACAGTCAGCAAGACAAGCCAAAACACCAATGTGGTTTCAGAATAGATATTTTTTTGGAAGTCCTAAACAGTGTTTTTATCAAGCCACTAGCAATACATATATTTTTTATATGGAACAGAGAATTTTTTTAATTAAATCACTTTGACACTTTTCAAATAGATTGTTTTGTTATCAGTAACAGATGAAGAACGTCATTTTCTCTGTAATATGATGTCTTAAATTTTCTTTTTCAACACCACCCTTTCACCTGTCAGTCCATCCTTTATACCTTGCCAAATGTGCACTGTAAGCCTCCTGCTTTAACGGCATGTTGTTCCACCGCTAAATTTCACCTCAGAATCATATCTGCTTTGTTTCAAAAGAAACGACTTCAAAAGACAAGCGTTCACGTTGAACACCTTCGTGTGTCTGCACTGTTAAAGTCAAACGTAAAGCATATATGCGCAGTTTGTTCGAAATACCCTATGCTCTGGCTCTGTGTTGCAAAAAAAAAAATTGCTTTTTTAAAAAGCAGCGAAGCTAGACAGGTTCATTTATGATGCTGGCAACTTAGTTTGATTTTCTGCTTCCCTTGAGTCAACAACATATAGGTGGGTTTAATAAGATGAATAACTTTATTGAAGATCACCTGTTTTGTTTTTCAGGCCTCTGAAGGGGTCATCAGTCATGTCAGGCAGTTTTCTTTTCTTTGTGTTGGTTGGTTGGTTGGTTGGTTGGTTGGGTGGGGGGGGTCAAAGATTGGGGGCGCCTTAGTGGACAATGGCGTATGTAGGAATGGTGCAAATGCAGACCCGTGTGCCTTAGCCTATGACATTTCTCTAGGGCCGCACGCTGCCTTCTCTGGCTGTGCGATCAGCCGAGTCCCCAGTATCTTTGGAGAGCTAGCCGTCTAGAGACCTTTGCTTTTATCCACCGGTGTAGGTTTCATTTCAACTCCGAGGGTGACGCTGCTCACACCCCCCAAACTAATGCATTAGATGATTAGTGTGACTACACACTAGCAACTAGGCCCATCCTTTTATTCTGTCTTGTCTTTCTCAGTGCTTGTGTTCAAGCATATCTTCACCTACACAATTGTTGTCAAGTGCAGGAACACTCCGGAACAGTTCGATAACACCTGTAAAGATCTTTATGAAGTACCTTATGTGAGCTTAACATAAACATTAGTCTTAGGTTTAAGCAAAATGAACAAATGCTACATGTAGCATAGAGCTTTGGTAATGCTACGT
>NC_137519.1:3180000-3197500 GCF_041902795.1 Electrophorus electricus
AGCTGGAGACGGCCTGGCTGAAGACCCGGAGCTTCTGTCTTCTTCGCAGGTTTTTATCTTGCACGACCTTCGCAGAAACTTTCGCCTGTATTGAACTCCGCTCTTAAGTCGCAGCACATGGTTCCTGCCCACCACAGAAGTCTCCGGCGTCCCACCCGGGTCTGACCTGCCTCACGGGAAGGACTGATGAAGAGGATGAGAATTATGATGGGCCTGATTTCCAGCTCATTAGCAGATGGAGACAAACAAGTGTATGAACAAACCAAAATCTCCCTCTGTGTGTGCGCGTGTGCGTGTGTGTTCTCGCATACTCAAAAGAAGCTGCGAGACATCTGCCGTGACCGTGCTAATGCCGGTGCTTTTATGTAGCGCTGATCTCCATGGAAACGTCTCTCCACAGTCTCCCTCATACGGGCACCCACCCCCCAGTGAGAGAGAGAGAGAGAGAGAGAGAGAGAGAGAGAGAGAGCGAGCAGTACATTACACACCGAGCAAGAGGCCTGGTTCATTGAATAGGCATGAACACCAGAAGAAGCTACAACACACCAGTGATTCCTGTTACCCACGCAGAGCAAGGACGCTTTACTCATGTGCAGCGTGACCTATGGATGCTATCCATCGCACATTTGCCATTTATTTACCGCAGTGGTCAGCTCCGTACGCGTGAGAGAGGTGAACCTTTCAATGGCCAAGGCGCTCCTGTTTCTCCTCTTCCTCTTCCTCTTCCTCTACCCCTGTCTCTGCCCGTGCCCTGCTGTCCCTGCGGGGTAGGGAAAACATCGTCAGCAGAAAAAACCCCGAAGCAGGGTTGGAGAGAGCTGGGGGTAGAGTTGGGGCCGGGGAGCAGACATTGAAGCACCTGAAGCAGGGAGTAAGAGAGGTGGGTACCGCACTAATAAATTAACACTCAGGTTTAATTGCAGCTGCTCCCAGGACATTTTAGAGGCACATTAGTTGCACAGCTGCTGACCATTTTCCTGGCATAGATTCAGCACGGTGCTGGATGAAAACATTCCTCAGATGTTTCGCACCACGTTGACGTGATACCCTCACGCGGTTGCCGCAGATTTGACGGCTGCACATCCATGATGCGAGCCTCCCGTTCCACCACATCACAAAGGTGCCCTGCTGGGTTGAGATCTGGTCACTGTAGTGGATATTTTGAGTACAGTGAACTCAATGTTATGTTTAAGAAACTTTGTGACATGGTGCGTTATCTTGTTGGAAGGAGCCATCAGAAGACGGGCGCACTGTGGTCATGAAGGGATGGACATGGTTAGCAGCAACACTCAGGCAGGCCGTGGCGTTTAAACGATGCTCGGTTGCTATTTAGGGGCCCAAAATGTGCCAGGAAAATATCCTCCACACCACTACACCACCACCACCACCAGTCTCAATGATTGATACAAGGCATGATGGATCCATGCTTTCAAGTTGTTTTATGCCAAATTCTGACCCTACAATCCAAATATCGCAGCACAAATGAAGACCAATCTGACCAATCTTCTATTGTCCAGGTTTGGTAAGTCCATGTGAATTGTAGCATAAGCTCCCTGTTCTTAGCTAACAGGGGTGGCACCTGGTGTGCTCTTCTGCTACTGTAGTCCATCTGGTTATTTGGTTTTGCGTTGCCTGTCTATCAGCTCCAAACAGTCTGGTCATTCTTATCCCAGCACACCTGTCACAGTTTTGCTCTGATCTCTGGCCTCAACGAAGTGTTTTCACCCACAGAACTGCAGCTCATTGAGGAGCTTCTCTTTTTCGGACCATCTTCTGGAAACCTTAGAGATCTCAGTAGATCAGTTTCTGAAATAAGACTAGCCTGTCTAGCACTGACTAGTTTATTCTGGTGCGCAGCGTGTGTGTGTGTGTGTGTGTGTGTGTGTGTGTGTGTGTGTGTGTGTGTGTGTGTGTGTGTGTGTATATATATATATATATATATATATATATATATATATATATATATATATATATATAAACAAATATAGTTCCCCCCACCTACTTCATGTCTTCGTTTCTATGTTCTTTTGAATTAAGGTTGCCATGGTGGCTAGATTCATAACAGTAGTGAGTGAGCCTTTCACAATTTGTCTTGCTTGAACTGGAATATAAAAGTGTTGTGTGTGTGTGTGGGCTCTCTCTCATCTCCATAATTGCATGGCATGCTGGCAGAGAGTCCTTGCTGAAAAGGTACACTCCTGGCAACCCACTGTAATTTCATCAGCAACGGGGACATGTGAAACAGCCGCTCCCCTCGGCATATGAAAGCTGTTTAATGTTAAAAATTTGAAACGCTGTAAAACGTCCGAAGAAATAACGCCAGGGGGATGACTCGCTGTGCTATTGACTGTCACCTATGCTGATATACTACTAATACTAATCCCATCTACAATTTTTCTTGCAGCACTATATGAGCTTGCAGCATTAATTAGCCAGAGCTTGGCTGCTCCTTCTCTAATCGCAGGAAGAGGCGGTTGCCAGGTCTGTCCCTGCGAAATCCGCATGCCCCTTAGGTTTGCCATTTTGCCCTGCTCATTCCCCATTCATAAAGCGATTATAAAGCCTGCTGTGAGACAGGGAAGCAGGGAGGCTCTGTCGGCCACGCAGGGATCGCTGCGTCTCTCTGTCCAGGAAGCGCTCTCGTGTCGTGGGCTTTAAAGAAGCTCTGGGACGCCCTAGAACGCTCCGTAATGCGCGCACCCTCGGTGTAGTTCAGCCCGGAGTTGTGGCTTTCGCTCTCTCTCGATGTTTAAGTGACGGGAACAGAGAGGGTTTTATATGGGAGACTTCACATCATCGCAAATGCTAGAGGGATGAAATTAATCCGATAAGGCTGTTCCAGTAGAGAGCTCTTTCGGTGCGGGCGCGGGGCGGAGGCTTCGATACTGCTACAGTTTCCTCAAGGGCCACAGCACTGCAGGATTTAGAACTTAGCAAATGCTACTGCACCTGAATTAGCTCATGAGAGAGGCTAAGATGACCCCAACGCAAGAGATCAATAAAAATCATACTCAGTCATGAATTTATGTTTATATATGTTGGTGGTAACATATATTAGCATGCAACTCTCTTACAGTAAGGTCATATACCATTCTCTTCTCCATACACTTTGTATTTGATGCACTGTGATCTGATAATGTTTAATGACGGTTTTAGGAGAAAGACCTGGTGATTTGAATGCGACCATTTGTATCACAGACCTGACTAAACCCTGGAGCTGTGCGTATCCGTTGAACCTCCTGGCTCTGCTCTAGGAAGTGTCATGTGTGTGTGTTTGTGGTTCCTTTATGTGTGATTGCACATTTCCTTTTTACAGATATGCTAAAAAAAAAAACATTTACATTTCTTTGCTTTTTTTTCTATCACAAGTAAGCGTTTATCACAAGCAGTTGTTTGCATGCGTGTCAGAGATGGAGAGACAGATTTTCAGAGAAAATCAGAGAAGAGTGATTGGCACTTAAGAAGAAGATGGACAGAAAATTGGGAGCTGAAGTGAACACCTGGAGTGTGTGAGTGTGTGAGTGTGTGTGTGTGTGTGTGTGTGTGTGTGTGTGTGTGTGCATGTGCATGTGCGTGTGTGTGTGTGTGGCTTGGCTGTGAAAAATACACCATGTAAGTGCATAAATGCTTGTGGGTTACCTGGTGGTTGGTAATTATGTATTACCTCCTGAACATGTAAAAGATACACTCAAATAACCAAATAACCAACCACTACGTGTCATTTCATGAGGGTTGCTTTGAGTGACAGCGATGAGAAGAAACCTACAGTCCTGTTTATCAGTGTATCAGTAAAATTTCCTGACTACTGAGAATGGGCCTGAGCCACGCCTGGAAAAACCGAGTGCTTCCAGAAATTCCCGTCCGGATGTACTTAGCACTGATTCCCTGGCTGCGTCCTGGCAACCCTGATTAACGGTCTCAATTAAAGCAAGTTTCTTCCCAGTCAAGGCCTGTTTGTGAATGCCAACATTAGCCGGGGGGTCCGGGGAGGAGAGGAGGGGTAGGGCATTTGTTAAAAAACAGGATGATCAGGACGGCTGCTCATGTGACAGACAGACCACATGTCACCTTAGCAAATGACACAGACTGTGTGTGTGTGTGTGTGTGTGTGTGTGTGTGTGTGTGTGTGTGTGTGTGCGCTCTTGTGACCCTAAGCTATGGAGGAGGAGCGTTGCCTAAAGACAAGACGCAGTGAAAAAAGAGGAGGTGTGGGAGAAAGGAAGACAGAGAGAGAGAGAGAGAGGGAGAGAAAGAGTGATAGAGAGAGGATGGGAGAGAAAGACAGAGGTAGACAGAAAAAGAGAGAGAGAGCGAGAGAGAGGGGGAGAAGATTGAACCGGGGTCCCTGTGCGGGTGCCGTCGGATTGTGTGCAGTTCGCGTTGTGTTCACCTGAGAGTGCTGCTCGTCTGAGTTATTGATCTCAGGGCCACATCACTTACCAAATCAATGAGAGCCCAAGCAACACCTGGGCCAATTAGCTTCCAGACCCGGCTGGCCCTGCCCACCCTGCTGCTATAGTTACATGCTCCCCTTACATCATAATGCTATCAACTCGTCTTCCTCTCATAGTCCTTGAGACAAGGGCATTCTTCAAAACACACACACACACACGCGCGTGCGCACACTCAGCGTGTAATAGCATTACATTACTCTCATAGACCATGACATCTTAACAAGTAAAAGATCCTTGAATTTAAACAATTTAAAACAAACCAAATCCCTTCTTTTACACAGTTATTATGACCCCTGCCTTCTTTTTGTACATTGTTTTTATGTAATGTTTGCTTCAAGCTCTTAAGTTTTTTTTACTGCTTTATCTTTTTTCCAAAGAAGCAGCATGTAGCAAACAGATCGCATAGAAACCACCGGGGCTCCTCGGTGGAATACATCCCAGGACTCCATGGCGAGGGTAAACAGTTCCGCTCTAACAGCAGGGTGTGGGGATTAGGGTATTTTAGAGTCTGTAAACTTGTGAAACCGTCACACAACCAAAATCCTGCATTCCCCCCTGTGTTCTACCCGGCAACCGCAGTCTGACTTAATAACTGAGAGCAAATCTCTGAAAGATTCATTTAAGGGCATTCCAACCATGAACAGCTACGGTTTGGAAATGGGCAGTTTGTTTTCTGTTTGGCTGTGTGTGTCTATAAAAAAAAAAAAAAATTTATATATATATATATATATATATATATATATATATATATATATATATATATATATATATATATATATATATATATATATATATATATATATATATGTGTGTGTGTTTGTGTGTGTGTGTTTGCTGGCTTGCTTGTTTCTGTCTTTGTGTGCATGTGTTTGATGAGAAGAATTTCCCCTGGTCCTGTGTGCGTGTGTGTGTGTGTGTGTGTGTGTGTGTTTAATGACAAGCACTTCCTGATGTTCCTTCCCTATTGGGTGGTAGTGCAGCAGACTGTGACCACACACTCCACCACACTCACTGGCCCTGACTCACTCCACCACACTCACTGGCCCTGACTCACTCCACCACGCTCACTGGCCCTGACTCACTCCACTACGCTCACTGGCCCTGACTCACTCCACTGCGCTCACTGGCCCTGACTCACTCCACCACGCTCACTGGCCCTGACACACTCCACCACGCTCACTGGCCCTGACACACTCCACCACGCTCACTGGCCCTGACTCACTCCACTACGCTCACTGGCCCTGACTCACTCCACTGCGCTCACTGGCCCTGACTCACTCCACCGCGCTCACTGGCCCTGACACACTCCACCACGCTCACTGGCCCTGACACACTCCACCACGCTCACTGGCCCTGACTCACTCCACTACGCTCACTGGCCCTGACTCACTCCACTGCGCTCACTGGCCCTGACTCACTCCACCACACTGACTGGCCTTGACTCACTCCACCACGCTCACTGGCCCTGACTCACTCCACCATGCTCACTGGCCTTGACTCACTCCACCACGCTCACTGGCCCTGACTCACTCCACCACGCTCACTGCCCCAGACACACTCACTGACCATGTCTGACCCTCCACAGCACTGACTGTTTGCATCTTACACACTCACTGACCGCATGTTACACACATAATACTCCTCACTGATCATGAATTACACACTCCATACTGCTTGCTGACTCTGCATTACATACTCACTTACTGACTGCGTAGTACACTCTCTTATTGACTGTGTAGTACACACTCTTACTGACTGTGAGGTACACACTCTTATTGACTGTGTGGTACACACTCTTACTGACTGTGAGGTACACACTCTTATTGACTGTGTAGTACACACTCTTACTGACTGTGAGGTACACACTCTTATTGACTGTGTAGTACACACTCTTACTGACTGTGAGGTACACACTTATTGACTGTGTAGTACACACTCTTATTGACTGTGTAGTACACTCTTACTGACTGTGTAGTACACACTCTTATTGACTGTGTAGTACACACTCTTACTGACTGTGTAGTACACTCTTATTGACTGTGTAGTACACACTCTTACTGACTGTGTAGTACACACTCTTATTGACTGTGTAGTACACACTCTTATTGACTGTGTGACTGTGCTATTTCACTGTGTTACACTCCTCTTCCTGTCATATCCTTCTCTGGAGCTCCTACCTCACATGGTTTACAACACAGATAACACCTGTCTGTCCTCCAGAAGTTTCACTCATTCGTGCTGTGACCCAGCTGGATTTCACCGCCTGCCCAGAAGGTTATTCACCACAAGCCTGCGTTTCTTCTGCATTATCTTTAAAAAGGCTACAGCACTGTAAGAATTTTTAATCACACAGAAAAAACATGATTTGGGAATCACCTTTTTTATATGACTGAACTGGGTTTTTTTTTACTCAGACCAACAGGATTTTGGTTTTCTTTGGGAATAAATTCTCCACTGAAGCAAAGTAAACAAGTAGAGCCAAATAAATAAAAGATTAGTTTACCATGTCTTAATATTTATGAAGACCCCTATACATTTCATTGGCTGCAATTGAAAACGTAGTTTTCTGTTTATTTAACCCCCGAGGTCTAAGGACATTTTCTTTGTTTTTGCATATTTTCTTAAATTCACTTTAAAGGTTCTTGCTTATAGCACGATATCCATATTTTTCATAGTCATGTGTTATTTAAGAGAAATTTTGTAACTCTCAACACTGGGGGAGTGTTAACTCATCAGCTCAACACTGCTGTGTTTTTGTATCTTAGGCTTTGGGACCCCGAGAGGTTTTGCGGTTTCTGTTGGCATAGAAAGGCTTGAGTTGGTATCCCTTTTGGTACCATATGTGAGGTGCGTTCAGGATCTGTACTAGAAGTTCTATTTTATGTGAGGGAAAAATCTATTACCAACTGGGATATTCAGATCCTCCTCTCAGGGGAGCTGTGTTGTCTAAAATTATATCTGCTGGCCTCCACGCCCCACATCTTTACTTTGAATGTCATAATCCTTGAAAATTGGCTGGGAATGCAAGAACACCCCCCCCCCCCCCAATGCTTTTGCTGAGTGTGGCCGTGCCCCTAATGGGGCAGACGTGATATTCCTGTCATTATCATTTCCACCCCACCCCCCCTTTCCCTGTTGGACATGCCTTGGATGACAATTGACCTGTAATAGCAGGACTGGGATTAGCCAGTGTAAACATCATACCTCTAAAATGGTGTAAACAGCATATACAGTGTTAGCACAGTACAGAAACAGTGTAAACTGTGTAAACATGATACCTCTTAAATGGTGATGCATGTTAACACTTGAATGGCGTGTGGTGTAAACATGATCCCTCCGAAACAGCGTGAACAGTGTGAACAGGGCAAACATGAAACATGATGGGCCAGATTCATAAAATTCAACAATAACCACGCTACGAAATGCAAAATCTCGGCGTGATATTTAATTTCTATTCATAAAGTCACCGTGGTGACAATTACACTGGAGTAAACTCACCTGTGCTAAATTCACCTGTGTCCTAGGTGAAAGCCAATCAAAACTGACATGTAAATGAGGCCATACAGAGATACAAATGAGTGACTAACCCCAGTCATGAGGCCAGTGGTATGTTTAAAACAGCCAGTTACTGCCAGTAAGTGGCAGTAACACATTTGTAACGCATTTGTAACTTTCACGAACACTGGTTGCGCTGCCGTGATGACTTCAGTACTTCTGCAAAATCACAGCAGAGAAGCAAAACTGTATCGTTTCTGTCTTTATCTGTTTATTGTTACTTCCTCTGTAGCACCAAAACTTGCATTTCTTATGGAAACCGTTTGTCCGTTCTGAGATCGTCCCAATCGAGTCCTGCTCCTTGTACTCTTACAAGTCACAAAGTTTGATCACACCAGAACGAACCTTTTAAACAAATGGGGCAATTAGCTGAATGGGTGTGCGTACAGGATTTGATGACTTGCGTGTGTGACCAAACCCCGTTAGAGGAATGATCATCCAGTTTCTTACCTGGACATTTCCCATCACACAGGTTCGGGTGGAGTGACGTTTGGTCATGGAGAATATGTAAAAAAGGACAATATCGCAGCACTGTTTGCTGATACGGTCACGTTAAATGTGAGGGCAGGTTTTCTGAACTTGGCCCGATACCTCCGAAATGATGTAAACAGTGTGCAGCGATCCCTGTGAAATGGTGTAAATAGTGCATATGACATAAACTCGATCCCTCTGAAAAAGATTGAGCTTTTTTTTCCCTCTCCAGAATAAAAAAGACTTTGATCTGGCTTCACTGTTAAAAAATACATTCTTGGAAAATATGCACACAGGCATCCACACGCACACACACACACACACACACCTTCCTTCCTGTTTCCTTCCAGCTTTAAGGGGAACAGAATGGCAGGAACTTTGGCTTTTGTTTCCTCGGGTAGACTCCTCCCTCTCTCCCTGCGTCGCTCGGCGGCGTGTCCGCCTGAGCACGGACGTCCAGTGACCTCTTCAGAATGAGACTTCACCTCCTCAGGAGGTGTTGATGTCGGTGCCACGACCCCTTCAGCGTAATCCGTAGAGCATCACAGCACAGATATCACCATGGCAGATCAAGCATAAATCTATGTGATAGTTAAGGTCATGCTGATACTTTTTAGAAAACGGTAACACCTTATTCTGAGTGGTCCTTTTCAGCTGGTCCTTTCTAGAGTGGTGGCTCAGTGGTTAAGGTACTTGACTTGTAATTAGAAGGTTGCCAGTTCAAGCCCCAACACTGTGAAGTTTCCACTGACCAAGGCCCTTAACCCTCAAGTTGTGCTCAGTCATAATTGTTATAACTGTCTGCTAAATGCTGTAAATGGATTCAGTGATATTGTCATGAATTAATCAGGGGGGAGTTTGGATGCAATTGTTGTCATGATTACTTATAACTGGAACAGTTCATAGGTCACACACCAGTGGTCAGGTCTCAAACCAACCCAACTACTTTTAACTTCAACCCAAAACCTAATCGTACCTCTCACTCGGGCCTTAATCCTGACCATAACCGTAACCAAAAACCAGCTGAAATCCAGTCACATGATGTTGTCAACAGCATGTCTATAACAGTGTGTTGGGTATGCTAGTGCGGTATGCATTAAATCTGTTACATTGTCAGTGACTTCTCAGGTTAACATCTACAGATATGAACTTTGACACTCCAAATAAAGTGAAAACAACTGAATTCATCAGATTGTAAACAAATCTTATGTACACAGTTATTTACAAATCTCTTGATTACTGAATCTATTCAGATCATATTGCTACATAGTTGATATATTACTGAGAGTCTGTTAAGTGTATGCTTAATCTAAAAACGACCGTTCAAGATAAAGTCTCACCGAAATGCTTGATAACAATTTGCTGTATTTACTATATTATTACAAGCATATGGAAGCAGAAACAGTTTATATGAATACTAAATCCTTCGTTTACTTTAAAAAGTAACAGAGATCTTTTTGTTGTTGTTTCTCAAATTGCTGCCAGATTGCTGCCAATTACTGCCAGTTCTGCAACAGAACGTTTCCATAATTGTAATTTAACCCAATGCTGCCATCTCCTGGATGACGCATGAAGTTACACTTGACTGAAGTTGAAGTCAACATAACATCCTATTCAATATATACGGAATTTTGAGTATTCCTCAAAATGCACCTAAGTCTATACTGTGTTTAATTCTGTGTGTGCTAAAGTTGCGTCTCTGGAGTTAAATGACAGATGCATGTTTAGTTTCGCTGCCATTCTTCCCAACTTTTCCCAGTGAGATCTGTAGCTCTCTGTTACATATGACAAGTGTCACTTCGATGTTTTATCCTCTTGCTTATGAGTTCATTTGAGTTTGGGTATCTACAAGCCTACTGCATACCGGGAGATGGGGGGGGGGGGGGGGGGGGGGTAGATTCAGAGTTCATCCAGAACAAAACTGTTATACCGCTTTCAACCAGGAGGAGTCGTTAAACTAGAGAGAAGTCTAGTAAGATCAAACTTATTACTTCCTTTCGGTTGTCTTTTATTTTGAATCCTTAAGTGATATAACGCCGCAGATCGACAGATTGTCGTCAGCACAGGTGTGCACTGACGCGCGTACACTGGGGAGCTACATAGCACAATGTTGTTTTTTGCATCGAATTACTAAAAAAAACTAAACAAAAAACCACCACGTGTTTACAGACAAATTCAGGTCATTTGGACAGATCATTTGATACCTACAAGTCTTATAGCATATCCCTAACGTCTTTCTTTGAAATTACTGTTCAACGTCTGTCATTATTTGGTTGTATGTTCAGATTTGCTGGGTTCCCTTTACATTCCAGCAAAGCATGTAAGGGAGAGAGATGTCAGATTTGAATTAGAAACGGGGACAAGAGAGAGATTTAACTAAACCTCTGGTGCGCAGTAGGTGCATTCACGACGCCGAACAGAGGATGCGCCTTGCATCCACAGTCAGGGAGCGTGACCCGAAAGCAGCCCACAGCACGAGCCGGCGCGCGTCCGCCGTGCCCCGTTCCGCGTGGGAGGAGTTCTGATACTCTCGCGCGTCGCTAGTAGTCAGGTCTGGCAGCGCAAGCGCGCCTCCGCTTCGGCACCAGACTGGGAGCCCCGCGCCTGGCGAACGTGCTGTGTGTGTGTGTGTGTGTGTGTGTGTGTGTGTGTGTGTGTGTGTGTGTGTGTGTGTGTGTGTGTGTGTGTGTGTGTGTGTGTGTGTGTGTGTGTGTATGTGTGTGTGTGCGTATCACGCCGACGAGCGCCACGGGTCTCACGCGGAAGGTGCAGCGTTGCAGAATATCCGAACGGGGATTTACATGGTCCGTCGCTGCAGAGGCGCCGGCTGGCAAACAGGTTTGCAGTGCACGCAGCGGACGGCGTTTCCCCCGCACCTTAGCCTCACCCAGACCACGTCTTACTCTCGGTTCTCGCGAAACGGGAGTGCAAAACGATAGCGTTTGTCTGTTTTTTATACGGGATGACCGCAGGATCCACTCGAGACTGACACGCTCTGCGGTCGACTGGATTACGCAGCGGGATCATGCGTGCGACTTGCACCCGTTATCCAACGTCATTTGGACCGGCTGAATAACTGAAGTAACCGACAACATACCCGCTGTACCCATCACCGCATACTAACTGGGGGATGCCCGACAGCTGGTGACGGCGTATCCACCTGATCCACATGGTACACTGATATTCCTCTAACCTACAATCATGGGGAACAGTTTCTCCAACCTCGCCGCGTTCCAGTCTCTGCACATCGTTATGCTCGGACTGGACTCCGCGGGGAAGACGACGGTCCTCTACCGCCTCAAGTTCAACGAGTTTGTAAACACGGTTCCGACCATCGGCTTCAACACGGAGAGGATACGACTCAGCAACGGCGCCGCGAAGGGAATCAGCTGCCACTTCTGGGACGTCGGTGGGCAGGAAAAGTTGCGGCCGTTGTGGAAGTCGTACAGTCGCTGCACGGACGGGATTATTTACGTCGTGGACTCAGTGGACGTCGACAGGCTCGAAGAGGCCAAGACGGAGCTGCACAAAGTCACCAAGTTCGCCGAAAACCAAGGGACGCCGCTGTTGGTCATCGCGAACAAACAGGACCTTCCCAGATCCCTGCCCGTCGCTGAGCTCGAGAGGCACCTGGCCCTGCACGAGCTGGGCCCTTCGACCACCTACCACGTCCAGCCCGCGTGCGCCATCATCGGCGAGGGCCTGCACGAGGGCATGGACAAACTTTATGAGATGATTGTCAAGCGCAGGAAATCCTTGAAACAGAAGAAAAAACGATAAGCGCCGGTGCACTGGAGCGCCCGTGGCCCTGGTGCGCTCTGGCACGCTTCCGCGCTCGACGTTGATGGATTTGCGACCCTGCCGCTGCGTTGCGTGTAAAGACGCTGCTGCTGCGTGCTGATTCATGTTCTGTTCAAAATAATTAACCAAATTACTAAAGGCCGTTAAAAAAAAAAAAAAAAAACGACGTGAAACGCAGCCAAACTGAAATGCAAATGGAAAGCAAAAACGGGCAGGCCCCCGTTCTGTAGCTGCTTGACTTATTCTGTAGAATGTAGCTCAGTGATTTAGTTAATGGCTTGTAACAACTTTATGAAACCCCACACAATGCTTGAACCCTCTCTGTGATAATGACGAAGTTATTATTATTATTATTATTATTATTATTGTATATTTTGTTTTTATCACATTAAAGAAGACACTTTCAGTAGTTAACCAGTAGTTAACACCAAACCCAGAGTGACAAATGAAGAGAAACCTATGAAGACAGTCAGCAGGTGTCTAGAACATACTCATCCTGATTGGGTAATATGCAGTAAGGATAATATTTTTTATGTTAATAATGCATTTCTATTGTTTTATTATTACTTATTTTATATATGCACCATTGGATATGAGGCCATGTATTATTGATCCAGGTAGCGGAATGGATTGCTTACGCAGAAATGAAGCTAAAAGCTTAATAAATTGACCCAAACTATTGCAGTTTTATTATTTTATTATTCTTATTAGTCTTTTGTTGACTTGTATCTACTACAAAGATTCCTTTCACGTTTAAATCTTCAAACGTGAGCTTTATTGTCAAACTATGTGCTCTCATAACTGTTTGATAATGTTACATTTCTTCTGCAAAGTTTCCTGTAAAGTAATTTCACCGAGGCCTGAACCATGGGAACTGGAGATTTCACTCTTAATATGGTCAATGTGAATGGCTGGTCACGGGCTGATATGAGCTCGTGTGTGTGTGTGTGTGTGTGTGTGTGTGTGTGTGTGTGAGAGAGAGAGAGAGGGAGAGAGAGAGAGAGAGAGAGAGAGAGAGAGAGAGAGAATGCCTCTGTTCTGATCTACCTGAGGGAATTGGATAATGGACTCCTAGAGCTCAACTAGATTGAAAATGGATATTAATAGCAGTCTTACATATTGTGTAATTAGTAAAGCCACCGTGGGCAGGAGGAATCCCATGGTGGAAAAATCCAGACCAGGTCACACACGCGAGCACACACACACAAGCACACACACACACGCGCGCGCACACACCTGCATGCACTCCTGCACACAGACAAGCACAATGCCGATTTTGGATGCCCTGTTGGTAATAATCTGAATCTTGAAAATAAAAGGGGGTGGAGGTGTGGTGGGCTACAGCAGGGGGCATCAGGGGGTGGTGGGAGGAGCCATGGCAGCTCAGACGGGTTGAGGCTCTGTAACATCATGACATCAGGGGTAGGTGTACTTAGGCAGAAAGAGAGAATGTGTTATTAGGCATGTGCAGGTTTGAGGGTGTGTAAATAAGGGAACTATAATGTGCAAAGATGGACTCCGGCTGGTCTCGCTATGGCAGCACAGCTAGAAGGAAAGAGCCAGAAGGAACCACAGGCACGAGGCTCCCTGGAACATCAACATTCCGCTGCTCTCAGCCAACAAACTCGAGTGACAAAAGAGAGGTGAAGTGACAGCATCATAACATCCCCGTTTACCAGAACTCTCAGTGCCCTTGGACCACCAGATCTACACCTTTACCTAAGATGGGAAGTAGTTAATAAAATGCCTGACTCTACAGACTTAAATATTCAGAGTGTGTCTGAGTCATTTACAGGAAGGCTATTCCATAGTGTGGGAGCTTTATAACAAAAGCTTTATACCACCCCTGAGGTAGATTTTCTTATTCTTGGTACTAGTAAAGAGCTGCACATTTGATTTAAGCAGATGTGGTGGATTGTAATGTACTAAAAGTTCTCTAAGGAACTGTGGGGCAAAACCATTCAATGCTTTGTAGGTCATTAGAAGTATTTTATAATCAATACGAAATTTTACTGTGAGCCAGTGTAAAAGGTATTTAGAGGTTATTTTGCATCCAAGGTTCTGTTCAGCCAACATTTGACCTGTTTTAATGCTGCATTCAACAGGCCTAACTGATGCAGGGATGAACTACTATTATAGTCCTCTCTCTCTCTCTCTCTCTCTCTCTCTCTCTCTCTCTCTCTCTCATCATACCTTCTCAAAAGCCATCATGATTTCAGTGGATGACAGAGTTATTTTGGGTTTTCAGGTAATGGGAAATCTATATATGTATATCAATAATTAATCCCTCTCTCATCTAAAGTCCCAATAGAGAAATGGGTACTTTCTGAAATCACATAGAAAGATTAATGTTCATAAATAGCTCATAGCTCATCATGCACAGTGAGGCGGCTCTCTGCGCGCGAGGAGGTGGCAGAGTTCAGCCCTTTTTCACTGAGCAGTGGTTTTGACATTGGGGTCAGTGTCTGCACGAGACAAGTTGATCATAAACCAGGCACTTATGATGCAGAAACACAGATAATTCATAGTTCTTTGTATAAACAACTTATGTCAAGTTATGTCAATAACTTAGTTACCAAGGCAACAGTCTGACTTAGATCAATTATATATATATATATATATATATATATATATATATATATATATATATATATATATATATATATATATATATATATATATATATACTAGGTATTTTCATAGTTGCCACAAATTAGATTTAGGTCCGGCCCTCCTCTAAACAGCTCATTCTACTTCATCCCAGAGAGGGATATCGGATTAAGATCTGGGGACCGTGAAGGCCGAGGAAGCAAGAAAACCTCATGGACACGATCCATGACTGTACATGGTGCGTGGTGCATTGTCCTGCTGTGAGTGGCTGTCTGCTATCGAGTAAACAGCTGCCGTGAAGGGAGGAACTTGGTGGGCCACGAAGCTCAGGTAAGCCTGCCGCCCCAACGTCCATCCGCAGGTATCGGAGGACCCAGGGTGTGCCAACACAACACTCCCCACACCTCCACCAGCCTGAGCCCTGACAGGAAGCTTTCATCCATTCATGCCGGTTGTGCCCAATTCTGACCCTCCCGTCAGGATCGGTGCAACAGATATCTGGATTCATCTGACGCGGAGATGTTTCTCCACTGCTCAGTGATCCAAGTTTTGTGCTCTTTTGTATAGTGGAGTTTTGCCTTTCTGTTTCCAGACCTTATGCATTTTGCTCTTCTAGGTATCAGCATTCATCCCTGTATTCTACAGTATTTGTGTTTAATTATATGTTTAATTCTAACCTACTATACTGTACTTGGATATATTCTATTAGTAAATGGAATAGAATAGAATATATTCTATTAGTAAATGGCAAAGCACTTTTGTAAGTCGCTCTGGATAAGAGCGTCTACTAAATGCTGTAAATGTAAATGTAAATGTTTCCCGTGGGCAAGTTGATATTTATCTCCTATTTTGACACTGGTCTGTCATGTTATTTAATGATTGTTCTATCACTGCTCCACAAAAACTTACATCTACACAAAGAGATGATTACATATCTGATTTATTTGAATTGCTAACCAAGCCATGTTTTGATGCCTTTAATAGAGTGTTTGTATCTTGAAATAGGTAATTAAATGCAAATTGCATGTTTGGTTTGCAAGCTTGTTTGGAATTTACAAAGCGTCTTTGATGACAGTGATGTTTAAGGTGTGCTATCATTGTCTGTTTGAAATCTTAGTCATTTAACACAATAGATAAGCAAACAGAAAACTCTGAAAATATAAACCAGTTTATAAATACAAACATAATTAAAGTAAAATGGCAGCGTTCAACCAGGCCAGTACTGTGGAGGATTGGCTTCAGGTAGTCTGGCCTGTGTATTGCCTAGCTTTGGGCCTCGGTACCATCCAGAGGACTGGTTCTGGTGCTGCGTAGAGAGCTCGAGTCCATGTTGTTGTACAGGGGACTATTCCGTGACACTGTCAAAGTGTGCACAGTGTCCCAAAATACCGTCATATTCTTGCTCTCCTTCTCTCCCTCTCTCCCTCTCTCCCTCTCAGGCAGCTGTGACGTGCAATCCCTTGCTTCCTGTCGTTTTATATGACACCTGCCCAACCCCCACCGCTTCTTACCTTATTCCTTCTCCTGCTCAGCGAGCACCTTTTTTTAACGCTCTTCTCGTCCCTTCCTGTCTGACTTCCTCCTCTCTCTGCCTGGAAGTGTGTTCGACTCTTTCTGCAGATAACCTGATTGAACGAGTGCAGATATCCACAGAGAGAGAGAGAGAGAGAGAGAGAGAGAGAGAGAGAGAGAGAGAGAGAGAGAGAGAGAGAAAGATGGAGAGAAACCTGATATCATAGCAACACTTTCTCCGAAACCTCAGTCGGATTTTGATTGCAGCTGGTAGGGCTGTTTCTGCTAGTACGGTACCACAGGCCGTCAGCTGGAAGTCGACACCCACGGGCACATACCCATGTGCTGCGCACGGCGACTGGGCAGAGCCAGGAGAGCAGGAGCAGCTCTGGCGTTCCGACTGGAACTGGTGGTTGGGACCAGGAAAAGGAGTTTAACGTGCTGCAGGAAAGTGAAGTAGCCACCAAATTAAGGTGGCTCTCTCTGTCTCTCTGGCTCTCTCTCTGTCTCTCTGTCTCTCTCTGTCTCTCTCTCTCTCTCTCTCTCTGGCTCTCTCTCTCTCTCTCTCTCTCTCTCTCTCTCTCTCTCTCTCTGGCTCTCTCTCTCTCTCTCTCTCTCTCTCTCTCTCTCTCTGGCTCTCTCTCTCTCTCTCTCTCTCTCGCTCTCTCGCTCTCTCTGTCTCTCTCTCTCTCTCTCTCTGTCTCTCTCTCTCTCTGTCTCTCTCTCTCTCTCTGTCTCTCTCTGTCTCTCTCTGTCTCTCTCTCTCTCTCTCTCTGTCTCTCTCTCTGTCTCTCTCTCTCTCTCTCTCAATCTTCAATTCAATTCAATTCATTTCAGTTCCATTCAAGGTAGCTTTATTGGCATGACTGTACCAGGTACAGTGTTACCAAAACCAATAGTTTGTAAGTAAACATGACAATTGCCAAAAATGTAAATAGTAATAAAATGTTAAAAAGTGGCAATAAATTATAATAAACTAAATTCTTTTAAAAATCAGTATTAAAATCAGTCAATATATTAATACACACTATATCCAAAGTACTGGGACACACCTCTAAATCAGTGCATTTACAAACATTTGTCATTCTAAAGCACTC
>NC_137519.1:3205000-3207500 GCF_041902795.1 Electrophorus electricus
ATGATAAAGAAAAACCGAGCGGCGAAGGCTTTCTTCGCGTGAGAGCACGAGAATGACAGCGAGCGGAGAGGAAAAGAGCTCATGGATCAGGCAGAAGTGCTGAATCACCATGAAACAAACCCTGAGTCATTAGTTTAATCAGATCAAAGGAGGGAAGTCATAAAATGTCAGCTGGAGGGAGCAGTAAGTAGTGTAACTTTAGTTATGAGTCAGGATCTATGGTGCCAGACCACATCAATAACTCAAAACATTCTCTTTCTCTCCCTGTGTGTGTGTGTGTGTGTGTGTTTGTGCGCCCATGAGGACAGCATCAGGTGGATCACACATTTCAGGGATTAGATGAAATGAAGCAAGGACAATCTGCCCTTTGTGTGTAATATGTGTGTGTGTGTGTGTGTGTGTGTGTGTGTGTGTGTATGTGTGTGTGTGTGTGTGTGTGTGTGTGCTGTCTCCTAGTCAGCAGGGCTATAGGATGTGACACAGGTGGAGATCACAGCGAGGTGTGTTTTCTGCACTGGTATGTAGCAGTGCCGCGTTAGGCTGAGGGAACGCCTACTCCTCCTAACACAGCAGAAACAGCTCAAAATAAACCACCCCAAAAACAACCCAGTTACCCCAAACCTGTGCTGTTCTTGCCTTTCTCTGGGTGATATGGTTTTTAGCTTGTGGCATGTGATCAGAAAGCTATACATAAAAAATGCAGTTACCATCTAAGCATATACTTATAATGAAAAAATAGAAACTTAAAACACATAATATATCTAATATTATAGCAGTCTAATCTAATAATATCTAATCTAATAATCTCTATCTAATAAAACAGCAGTATAATCTAGTCATCATATCTGATAGAAAATGAGCAATTCTCTTTCAAGAGAGCATTGGTACCAAATACTGTGATTTTTGGTATTAGACTGTATCCATCTAGTTTGTGATCATTATTTCAAAGGTCAGCATTTTTATGGTTCATTGAGACTGATGTCTCGATTTCTAACATGATCTGATCTGTTTTGTGGTTAAGTTACTGTAATATTTGCAAAACAGCTGTGAGCTCAGATCAAATGTGATTTAAAAATGACTTATTTACAACAAAAAATCAGCAGATGTCAAAACAAAAGAAGATTACACGATCTTGCAAGATTCAAACATTTACGTGTGTGTGTGTGTGTGTGTGTGTGTGTGTGTGTGTGTGTGTTTGTGAAGAATAGTTTTAAGTGCTTTTAAGTGCTTTACTTTTAAGTGCTTTTTTACCCACTACGTTCTTATGTGTACAGGTTACACTATACACTTTACACACTTTATCTGGTGTTATATAGTTTGTGGATCTGATGTGATTTATTTACTCCACTGCCTTCTTATTGCATGGCCTTTTATAGATAGCTTAGAATCTCTTAGAATAAGTTTCAAAATATTTATTTGTATATTAATAGGTGTGGTTCTTATTTCATGTGCTATACATAATACATATCACATAACACTAAAATCTAAATCAAAAATCTATATGAAATTAAGAAGATTAATTATAGTAGTAGTCTGACACATTTTTACTCTGTATGATGACTTCTCTCTAACTTTAGCTTATAAAAGTCTGCCTGCACTCTTTTCTGGGTATGTGTCTCTTCTTCTGAAGGCGTTTTGATGTTTTGATTCTCTCCTGCATAAAGAACCACCCAGAGAGAGGAAGCCTGCTCTGCCATTGAGAAAGCATCTTAGATGTGCCAATTACCACCATATAGGAGGCATTCTCTCTCTCTCTCTCTCTCTCTCTCTCTCTCTCTCCCTCTCTCTCTCTCTCTCTCTGTCTCTCTCTCTCTCTCTCTCTCTCTGTCTCTCTCTGTCTCTCTCTCTCTCTCTCTGTCTCTCTCTCTCTCTCTCTGTCTCTCTCTCTCTGTGTCTCTCTCTCTCTCTCTCTCTCTCTCTCTCTCTCTCTCTCTCTGCTCCCTTTTAGTTACCCCGGACCTATGAAGGAGATGGATAACAAGAGAGAGACGAGATCAAGGAGTTGATGAATGGAATCTGATTTGCTGGGATGAGACAGTTGCTCTCTGGAAGACTGTGCAAAAGCAGCTGGGTTTTGGATGAACTCTGGAGAGATTGGGCTTTAACCTGCGGGGAACAGAGTGCCCCCCCCCCCACCCAGACACAGGCTAACCTTCCCCCCATGCATGTGACATTCTGGGATTTGCTGTAATTTGTTAACTTGAAGCCTCATCAGAGCAGATTAGGATACTTAAAAGGGAACGATGCAATTGGCTTTGCAGTACACACGTTCAAAGACGTGTCAGCCAATTGGGAGAACAGGGATATGACACAAAGCCAATCAGAAGCAGTTGTGACAGCCAATTAGCTAACAAGAGGAGACAGGGTTCTAGAATACCACTGGAGCTTGTTATAATAGTAGCAGGACCAATTACAGCCTGCAGCCCACACACACACACTGCAACACAGAAACCCCCCCCCCCCCCCCCCCAACCCACCCACACACACACCTGGTACAACA
>NC_137519.1:3210000-3215000 GCF_041902795.1 Electrophorus electricus
TCATATAACTGTGAAAAACAGGTAAGGTGTGTTCTGCTTCTCAGCCTGCTTGTTTCCTGAAGAATGTGGGAAGGGTAATGACACACTTTAGAGTAGAAGGCTGCAGGTTACACAGCTACTGTACGGGCTTGCTGGGACAGCTGTTCAGTTTCCCTGGGTGGAGAGATAGAGAGAGAGAGAGAGAGAGGAGAGAGAGAGAGAGAGAGAGAGAGAGAGAGAGAAAGAAAGAGAAGTATACAGCATTGAAATACACAATACATACACATCACACACATAGAAGCATCTTGATCGATTTGTGCTCTGACCGAAGTGGTATTTATAATTGCCATCTACAGATATAAAGAGCAACTTGTATTTCGGAGATCAGTAAATACGACTATAGCACTTAACGACTATAATTTCAAAAGTGGAATTTTGAGTTGAAAAAAAAAAAAGCTTCCCAGCTTGTGCAGGCTGTAATTGAAGCAGTTACTTTATCATCATACATATACGTTTGCTATGAAAATAAGAAAAAAAAAAAAACTTCTCCCAAGTGGTCAAGGGAAGACATACGCAAGAATAATCTCATGTGAGAATAACGTGTGTTGCATGGTCAGGCATTGCAATGGAAGATGTTGCTCTGGACAGCAATTGTCATCAGCATCATGAACTGCTACACTAAAAGACACACATTCATTTTAACCGAAGACTAATTTGGTGTCGCGGTCCCCACTGCAACACCTGCCTCGCTTTTGTTTTAGTTTACTTCCTGGTTCCTTGTTTTGGTTTTTCTGGTCTGCCACTCGTCTGGCTTTCTCCGTCATGTATTTATTCTACCCGTTCCGTGTATTTAAGCCCTGTCTGTTTCTCATCTAGTTGCTGGACGATGGCACTGCCAGATCCATACAAAATGACCTCCAGTGGGCTACTTGTGTGCTTCTAAATCATTTGTCAGAAAATGACTCCTGGACTCCGTTCGAGACCTGGACTCGAATGGGAAATAAAATGGCCAGAGAACACCACAATCGACAGATCTGCCATTAGCACGCGGTTTTCTTCACAAATGAGAGCAAGGTGAAACCAAACACATGGGAAAGAGTATGGAGACCCCTTGGTTAACATTATGCTGCCTGCAACATCATACATTATCCAGTTTGGTGGTGGGAGGAGATCCCCCAGAATATTGTCAGGACATAGAGGCATGACACACTACTGACTCTACTGATTTAAGTTTTCCCAGGTTTTTTTGTTTGTTTGTTTGTTTTGTAGCAGTGTAGCTTGACAGCACAGTAGAGTAAAAAGTGAAATACTAGTGTCAAACATAATAATCGCAACCTGATTAGCATACAGTGCAATTTGACAAGTGTATTTTTAAATTCAAAGGCAAATTTCTTCAAGATATTTAAATACATATATAACTCAAGAATCTATTAGTCATCATATTAGTAAATAACTTGTATGGCAGATCTGGTCTGCTCGTAAATTGTCTTAGCTTAAGAGAAATTCTAAATACTAAATAAATAAAACTTATAAATGAGACAAGTCCTCTTAAATCATTAATATTTATGGAGTTTAGCAGATGCTCTTAACTAGAGAGACTTACAAAAGTGCTTTGTCATTTACCCATAGAATACATCCTAGTACAGTATAGTAGGTTAGGGTCCAAGATACCAATGAACTACAATACTGTTGAAATACAGGGATCACTGCCGATATCTAGAAGTGCAAAATACATAATCTCTATCTCACATAACAATCAGTGCAATATACAATAACTACTATAGTTAGTCAACATCAGTGTAATAAACAATACCCTACAATAATTAGTAGTTTAATTAGTCAATATAGGAACAGGGTCAGTGGTCATTTAAATATTCCATGAATAGATGGGTCTTCAGTCTGTGTTTGAAGACTGCAAAGGACTCTGCTGTCCGGAAATCAAGTGGAAGTTCGTTCCACCATCTAGGAGCCAGGATAGAGTATAGTCTTGATGTTTGTCTTCCATGAGACTAGAAGCATAGTATTTCAAGCTGAGCAGTACCTTAGGTTCAAAATACTCAAGGTACAGATCGGTCTTTGACAATTGACCTCATGTATGGAGGGGATGGTCTATTTTTGGTTTTGTAGGCGAGCGTCAATGTTTTAAATCTGATGTGTGCAGCTACTGGGAGCCAATGAAGGGAGCGCAGCAGTGGAGTGACATGTGTGAACTTCGGAAGATTGAAGACCAGTCATGCTGCTGCATTCTAAACAAGTTGTAAAGGTCTGATGGCTCTTAGAGGAAGACCAGCAAGTAGGGAGATGCAGTAGTCTAGCTTTGAGATAATAAGAGACAAGTTTCATTCAAAATCCTGTGAGAGAAAGGAACATGAAATTGACAACTGGTTGTCCAAAGCTATTTCCAGGCTATGAGCAGCTTCAGATGGTGATACCAGGGAGTTCTCAAAGGAAGCTGTGAGGTCCCGGTAAGGGCTGGGAGCTCCACAGATGTACAGAAGCTCGGTGTTACTGAGGTTCAGCTTCAAGTGTGGGCTGTCATCCATGGTGAAATGTCAGTCAAGGATGCTGAGATACGTCTGGAGACTTGTGTGTCAGAGGCGGGTGAAAGATAGAATTAATTGGGTGTTATCAGCATAGCAGTGGTAGGCAAAGTGGTAGTCAAAGTTGTAGTCAAAGGCTGCTGAAAGGTCCAGCAGAATCAAAACAGATGACACCCAAGGTGGTTCACCTGTCAACTTTAGCAGCATGAAGTTTCTTCGCCACTGCTATGAGGGTTGTTTCTGTTGAAAGTGCCGGTTTGTAGCCAGACTGATTGGGCTCATGCAGCTGGTTCTGGGTGAGTAAAATAGATAATTGATTACAAATTTCTCGTTCAAGAGCTTTTGAGTGGAAAGAGAGAAGTGATACCGGTCTATAATTGGTTATGTTGGAGTTGTCAAGTGTGACCTTCTTGAGGATTATTACCACCCTTGTGGTTTTGAATGCAGTTGGTACATGTCCAGAGGATAAGGAGTTATTGATGATGACAGAAATAAAAGGAAGCAGATTTCTTAAGAACGTCTGGAACATAGTGGAAGGAATTGGATCCAGTGGACATGTAGACAGATTGCTGGAAGTCAGGTGTATCATCAGAGTGAGAATTTTGTCTAAGGAGAGAGGAGAAAAAGAAGCCAGAGAGTTGGATATAGGGGAATGAACATGGGTAGGAAGAGTGAGGACAGAGGAAAAGGACAGGTGGATTGCTGCAACCTTCTCCTCAAAGAAGGTGATGAAACCCTCAGGAGTAAGAGATGAGGAAGGAGGGGGAGGGGGGAGGATTAAGGAGAGAAGAAAAAATAGTGAAGAGCTTGCGTGGATCAGATGCTGATGATCCAGATTTTCCTGTGCCAGGGGGCAGGTGGGGAAGATCTCACAGGTCTAGAGGAGAGAGGGCACAGAAGATTCATTGATGAGGAGAGTGTAGGAAGGAAAGTAGTAGTAACTGTATCCAGAGAGAGAGAGAAGACAGAGAGTCAGGGTGAGGAAGGGAGGACAAAATAGTAGAAGTAGGGGGAAAAGACTGACGGAATGCAGATTGCAACGGAAGAACGCGTTGGGAAGGTATGGATAGAAAGGGAAGGGACGGAGAGAGAGAAGGATGGAAAGTGATGGGCCAAGAGGTGGAGGAGAGGTGACTGCGATGTCCGATGCCGTGGTGGTTTGGGTGAAGATCAGGTCCAGAACATTGCCGGCTCTGTGAGCTGGAGGAGACTGGTTGAGGACAAGGTCAAATAACATCAACAGCAGAAGGATGCAGGAAGAATGTCACTTGTCTAATGGAAGGTTGAAGTCACCAAGGAGCATGAATGGACTTCCTTCAATGAGGAATTGATTAAGGAGGATGTCAAGCTTGTCAAAGAAGTGATCTATTGAACCTGGAGGGCGGCAGATGACAGTGATGTGAACTTTGGTAGGGAAAGACACTGTAATGGCATGAAATTCAAAAGAAGAGATGGAAAGAGCAGAGAAGGAAAGCGGAGTGAAATGCCACCTTCGAGACACTAGTAAAGCTGTGCCACCACCCCTGCTGAAACGCCTCAGAGAATGAGTGAATGAAAAGGTAGAGGACAGTCGCCAAGTTCTCATGGGTGATCCAGGTCTCTGGAGCCAAAAATTGTAGTGAATGGAGTAATACTAGGGCTGAGATGAAGTAAGCCTTCTGGACAGCAGACTGACAGATATTAGGTTATTTAATGAAAGTTTGAGAAAGTGTGAGAAAAAAGATACTTAGATGAGTTTGAGAGGTCCGTTTTAGTGCAGATGAGGGACCAAATGAAAAGCGCAATTAAAGCCTTCTACAGGCATTGATCACCACTATGGACGTATATGTCTGAAGCTAGAGTCGTCCTAATTTTAACAGTTCAGTAAATGCTGAGTCCTCCCCCTAGTTCAGACCTAAGGCCAAGGCGAAACTACACCTGCAGCGAGTAATTGCAGCTAACAGCAAACACGTAACTAGGTTCAGACAAGAAGCCTTGAATTGAACAGAATCTAAGGCAAAAGTAAATAAACTCAGCCTACCATAACCAATCTTAGAGGACGAGCCCAGAGATTAAACCAAAGCACACATATAATCATTCATATAAGCAATTTAAGAACAAATTTGTGTATAAGAGTGGCTCTGGTATGAGGTCCGTTGTTTGAGAGGGCAGATTGCTTCTCCTCCCTCCAACCTTTTCAGAGTGATTTGAGTGCAGAGGTAATACTCATTGGTCACTTGTTCCCAAGGTGGTTCACCTGTAAATTGGATGGAAGAGATTTATTCAAGAAGAAGAAAGATGGACTGGTTTCATTATAATCATTATAATACAGATCTATTATAACTGAAACTGTATGCTTTAGCAGAACAAAAATGTCTTCTGAGAAGCTTGAGGAAAATTTTTTTACAGCCACTTCAAAATCCCTGAACATATACTTGAATCATCTAGTGTCTTCCTCATTGCCCTGTGTATGTTAATACCAAGAGCACAAGTAAAGATTGT
>NC_137519.1:3225000-3250000 GCF_041902795.1 Electrophorus electricus
GTTCTAGATACACTGGAGTGGATCTAAATGGCTCTGCTTGTCGGATGCAGAACCGATTTGCTGAAACAGCGCATGCGTGGGTATACAAACGGAACCGATCCAGTCCTGCTGCCCGGATCATACGTGATCAGATATGATCAGTGTTTGGATAGCGTGGAAGCAGCTGCCTCCCTGACCACCTGTCTGTCTTTCGAGTGAGGATGATGAAACAGCATGGGGGTGAAAGTGCGGTAGCATGCAATGTTACAGCTAACATGTCTCAGTGGCTCCCAGCAGATGAGAAAGGAGGAGCATGTTACTGGGTGGTGAAACACCTCCCATTAGTTTTCTCCTTGGAAGGTTACCGTTTCACATTCCTGCACCCCTGTCAACTAGTAACTGCTCGGAAATATAATCGGAGAAATGATTTCGTATATTTAAGTACCCTGAAGGACACTCCACACCCCTCGCGTCTCCACGCCGCTGGTTTGGGAGGTACAGGAAGAAGTGGAGCCCCGGGACGTTTCAGCAGGTGCGCCCTCGTGTGGTCATTGTGCAGACTTGCACGTAAGTGTGTGGTTGCGTGTTAGCTAATCCCACGGTGCCTGCTGGGGTGAATGTCTAACTGTACCGGGTATTAAGTCATCCGCGATGTCTGCAGGGGTCTAGCCCTTTCTCTGATCATTCACGACAGGGTGTCAAACGCACACAGGCGCATTAACGCAGTCATATAATTAACACGGTCACCTACCGGTCCCGGGACTCTGTGTTGATGATGTGCAATAACGGCTTTTCAGTGCAAGATAGAAAGCCCAGCGCACGAGTTTGCTGTTTCTGAGAAAACAGACAGTGGAGGAGAGGAAAGACTGTTTTTGGTGTGGCAGATCAGTAAAGCATGATTAAGATGAAAAATTGATGTACCAAAAGATCTGGCTCTTGGTCATCTTTCTACTTCATGCAGATGACAGTGCTCTCCAATATGTGTTTTTATTATTGTTTTGTTGTTAGTAGTCATAATCTGATATTTTATGGTTGACATTTCAGAATTCAAAGGTCACACGTCGGTTCACTATAAGTCTGTTTTTTCCATAAATTATACTGTAGACTGGATCTAGGCTGTTCATAAATTATACTGTAGACTGGATCTAGGCTGTTCATAAATTATACTGTAGACTGGATCTAGGCTGTTCAGTAAGAGTTTCCAGAATCTTCTCAGCCATCATTCATGTTTGCTTATATTCTCTCTCTCTCTCTCTCTCTCTCTCTCTCTCTCTCTCTCTCTCTCTCTCTCTCTCTCTCTCTCTCTCTCTCTCTCTCTCTCTCTCTCTCTGTGTTATTCCAGGAGCAGCTACAACAGCAATTATGCCTCTGGAAAATAAAAGGCCCCGGGTGGTCCAGTAGAAAGACTGCCAGTGAAAAAATGTGCACCTCCCATGTTGTGCTTGTACAATACAGCACTTTAATCCTTTACAAGAGGCCTGTACTGAGATGCCTTCACTATTAGTAGTCACTATTAGTCACTATTGCTTTGGTTTCGTTCTACATCTTAAAAATTAAAGGGAAAAAACTACATGTTTTTGGCCCAGAAGTCCAATGTGTCTGCATTTGCATAATTAAATCTACAGTTGCATTTGCAGCAAAGTCCATGCCTATTAATGTTACGATTAACAGCATATGATCATTTTGTCTTGCACGTGCTTGTGCTAAAACTACTGACTTCATGAACGAGTGAATTCTATGAAACTCTACAGCCATCTAGTGGTTAGATTTGTAAGTGCACTGTAAAAATAATTTCGCATTTGCAATCAGCTAAAATGATTCTGCAGAACTGTCCTCAACTGTTTATGTCACAAAGGTACACTTGAAAGTGATGACAGCATTTTAATTTGTAATGGAGTGCATAAATGGCAATGTAGAGTGGTTGTGGGAAACATTGCTGCTTTGTGGACACGTAAAATACAGAAAGAATTAAAAACAAACTTGGTCATCTCTTTGGCAGTTAATGGCCAGCACAAATAATACTGTAATTGTACAGAAATTACATAAATATTATTTATATCAGGCAGCCAGCACCATTTACAAGCTTTTTGTTTGATGTTGTTACACCCAAATTCTTGTAGTGCTATTATATGCTTCGTCCAATTGTTGGGCATTGGATTCAGGAGAAACAAGGCAGATTCCATCCTGGATGTGGAATGGTGGACCAGGTCTTTATCCTCTCCCAGATAATTGCCGTTGGACTCCACCAATGATGTGCCCTGTCTCCACTCGTATTTGCGATAATCATGAGCAGGATAGCAAGCTGTAGCCAATGAGACAATGGCTTCTGACGTGAGGTCCAGGAGGTTGCTGCTATTGTTGCTATTTGCAGAAGATGTTGAGTGCCTTCAGAACGGTTTGCAGTTGAGTGTGGAGCGGTCAGTATGCGAATCAGCACCTCCAAGTCTGAGGCCCTGGTCGTCTCCTAAAAAAAGGACAGCATGCTCCCTCGTGGCAGGAGGATAGAACCTCTTCCAAGTTTAAGTATCTCAGGGTCTTGTTCATGAGTGATGGGAAGAGTGAGATAGTGAGATTGACCATAGGTTAAACGCAGCAGCAGCAGGTCAGGTGCATGCGGTCACTGTAGCTGTAGTGTACAGGTGTAGTCACTGTAATCACTGTGGTGAAGAAAGGAGCTGATCTATAAAACAAAGCTCACAATATTCCAGTAGATCCTCACCTATGGTTCTGAAATCTGGCTAATGACCCAAAGAACCAGATCGTGGATACAAGCAGCGGAAATGAGCTGTCTCTACTGGGCAGCCGGACTCGCTCTGTGTGCTTTGGTGAACAGCTCAGCTATCTGAGAGGAACCCAGAGTAGACTCATTGCTCCTCAGCGCTGAGACAGCCTGATCAGGTGGTTCAGACGTCTGCTAAGGACGTCCCCTAGTTGAACTCTTACTGGAGGTATACTAGGCACGGCCAATGGGAAGGAAGCCTCGTGATAGACCCACTAGAGGGATAAGACTACATCTCCTAACTGGCCAGGGAACGCCTGGAAATCCCCCAGGAATAACTGCAGGAATCTGAGGAGGAGAGAGCCTCCTGGACATCTGTGCTCACCCTAGTGCCACCGGAACTCTGAAATGGACTGAGAAGCTAAGAAGATGAAAGACATGAAGAAGTCATTACATCCTGTAGCGTCTATGCAACATATGGAAGAACTCCAGTCAGCAAAGTGAGGAAACAACTCTGGCAACCTTTTAGAGGCAAGGCAAGGACAGACATGGCACATATCATAAAGTCGATTTATCTTTACAAATGTCAAAAAACACTTAGTGCTCCTAAAAAATGGGATTAGGTTTCATACTTGGATGTTAAATCCAGTTTCTTGGCATGACTAGCCATACATGGCATGACTAAGCTAGTTGCATAGAGTCTGCTGCAAGGAGCAAGTTTAATAGGATGGCAGTTTCAACCGTAGCCAAAAAGCACATTATTATCTCTGTCTAATCTAATATAAATATGAAAAAAATATATAATAGTGCGAGTTTGGGAAAAAAAAAGTTAAATGAGGAATTTTGTAGTTTACTCTTATAGCACGGTATAATTCTTTCAGGGTTTTGAACATTAATCAACTGAACACCAACTAATAGCTTTAGTTTTTTTGCTAAATATACAGGTCAGGTTGGGGGAACTTTTGTCCTGAAGTACCACTGAAATGCAGTTTAGTGTTTAGTGTTTCTATGTGTGACGATGAGCGATTGCAAGGCAGATGCCTTCACTGAGAAGAGCGAGATTTATTGCGGGCAAATCCAGAATCATAAACATTATCACAGTCCAGGGTCAGTGGGTCAATGCAGAGAGTCTGGGGACACAGTGTGCAAAATGAAACAAAACACTCGATGACAAAAGAGGAAGCCAGCTATAACAACAACACAAGCTACGGAAAGAGCAAACAACTAACATACGCGATAACATGAACAACAGGCAGAAAATAACACGAGGTAAGAATAACAAACGTAGGCTAGGAATCACAAGACAGGGCTGCTAGGGCCAACTGTGACACTATGTTCTCATAAATAGCATGACGAGTAGCGGATGTGTTAAATCAGAGGACAGTATTGTGCTGAGTCTGATGCCACTTGTGTACAGCAAAAATCATCATCATTTGTACATTTACCATTTTTTGGTTGATTTTAACAATACAGTAAGGACTTTGTACACTTTGAAATGTCAATTTTAAAGAAATAAAATATTGGCTGTTATTAGCTTTTGGAATACTTGTGTTTTAATCTCAAGCTAAACACTTTTTGTCAGACTAAACATTAATGACATGTAATTATATAAAGTAACAAATAATAATATAAGATGTTGTATAAGATGGTGTAACCCATATCCAATGTAAAATTCTGTATCATGTTTTTGTTATTAATTTATCATTTATAATATTATATTGCACTAGCTGATTAACATACTTGGCAAACATGTTAACCTTTTGTACTGATCTGAGGTCAGTTCTACTTTTTCTTGTAATAGTAAAGGTGAAATTTGGGTAGGTGCTACTGGTCCTAGATTTGTTTTAAAACAATTGTTTTGACATTTGAGGTGGGTATTGCATTTACTTTTCTAAGTGTCCAGTCTATGCATATGGGAGTTTTCAGATCCTTTCGAGTTTTGCACATATTGATATGCTTCAAAATCATCTTAAAATGGATTCATTTTTCAATTAATTTTCAACTAATTTGTTCCCTCATCAGTGAAACTCTCATGTAGTCAATGGGTGCCTTGCTTGGGCACTGTGAATGCCAGCATTACATCTCCTCATTTCTGCACCCTCAGTAGAAACCATATTAACACTCCCTCCATAGAAGCTGTAGGAACACTACAAGCACTAGGCCCTGAAGCTGTGGGGACCAAAACCATGCCAATCTCCTGGCAAATGGTTTAATAATCAAATTGCTGTCTTGTATTTAAAATGTATTTTTAGATATCTGAAAAAAATCACTGGTAAAAAAAATCTGTAACTCATTTAAACTTATATCAAGGAAATCTGAAAAGGACACTGATAAGCATGAAATCACTACCTGTGGGACCTATATTGATTTTTTAAGAGTTCGAGGTATTATTGTTTGCTTTTCTCTTTTATATTCATTTTACTGCAATAAATCCTTCAGGAGATATGTACACTTGTATTAAATCCACATTCATTCACATTTATCCACGTTTATCGGTTTTCTGATCACTGTCTTCCTATATGAACCCTCCCCCTTGAGGTCTTCGTGTGTGTGCGTGTGTGTGTGTGTGTGTGTGTGTGTGTGTGTGTGCGTGTGTGTGTGTGTGTGTGTGTGTGTGTGTGTGCATGGTTACGCCCTCTCGTGTTTCTCACCTGATCCTTGTTCTGTGTCATTATTCCTGCGCTTATGTAAGTCTCGTGGATGTGGTCGATATTTAAGCCCGATAGCCTGCCAGCTACGTCTTCTGTGTTGTATGTGCTAATAAACGTATGTCTCTATTTTCTTCAACTCGTCCCTGCGTCCTGCTCTGCCTCCTGAACGTTACAGAAACATCGACCGCTGAAGGATGGAAGGATGCCTGGGACGAAAGGCTAAAAGAATGGGAAGAAAGGACATAAACACCCTCCCGCGGTCCGCGCAGGAAAAACTTCCAGGACTGGTATGGTGATGACCAGTACCCAGAGTTGGACTCAGCAGGGTCCTATGATCCCTACATGGACGACCAGGATCAACCAGGATATATGGACTATGCGGATCATGGAGGGAGCAGGGAATTTAGTGACGTTAGTTTCTGGCCGGACTCGGAATTCGACCGTGTGGGGGATCTGTTGGTGGAGGTGGAGGTGGAGGAGGTCCTCCATAAGGATCCTCCCTCTGTTATGGATACCGCATCATCAGACTCCAAGAGCGACGAGCCTTTGGCACCCAAGGCTCCGCCCAAGGCTCCGCCCAAGGTGTCTCGTTCTAGAGCCAGTAAGCTGCCCCGTGTGAATCACAGAGAGGCAGTGTCATCATCTCATCAGGACACTCCCTTGTCTAAGGAACACAGCCACAGAGCTCGTGCACCTATGCCTAAGCCTCATAGAGGCAAGAGGGAAGCATCGCCAGTGCCTGTATCTGGTTGAATACATTATTTGTCTATAAGTCTGTGTATAGGACTACAACTGCCATTGTTTGTGTGTGTGTGTGTGTGTGTGTGTGTGTGTGTGTGTGTGTGTGTGTGTGTGTGTGTGTGTGTGTGTGTGTGTGTGTGTTTCCTCAGATCAGGTAGTTTTTCAGTCAACTTTGGGGCTTTGTTTTGGTCATGGTTGTGACTGAAGATGATGACAACTTTTAAATATTGTAAACATGTCAGATGCTTTTACCACAGGGTTCAGTGTTTGTTGCTTCCTTTACATTAACCACATTTATGCATATATAATCTGTTATTGGTTCATTTCATTAATTCACCTATGGCTTGAATCTAGAAATGTGCCATAATGTGACACAAACAAAAATTGTTTTGTTTTATTTTATTACTGTTAGAAGGAATAGCACACTTATAGTTCAAGCTAGAGAGGAAGAAGTATCAGATAGATATATAATGAGTGAGTAATACAATAGAGTGAGTGAGTGTGAGAGTGAGTGAGTGAGAGAGTGTGAGAGAGTGTGAGAGTGAGTGAGTGTGAGAGTGAGTGAGAGTGAGAGTGTGAGAGAGTGAGTGAGAGTGAGAGCGTGAGAGAGAGTGAGTGAGTGTGAGAGTGAGTGTGAGTGAGAGTGAGTGAGTGTGAGTGAGTGAGTGAGAGTGAGAGAGAGTGAGTGAGAGTGAGAGAGTGTGTGAGAGTGAGAAAGAGTGAGAGTGTGTGAGTGAGAGAGTGTGTGAGACTGAGTGAGTGTGAGAGTGAGTGAGAGTGAGAGAGTGTGAGAGTGAGTGAGCGTGAGTGAGTGTGAGTGAGAGAGTGTGAGTGAGAGTGTGAGTGAGAGTGTGATTGAGAGTGAGTGTGAGAGTGAGAGTGAGAGTGTGCATGAGTGAGTGAGTGTGAGAGTGAGTGTGTGAGTGAGTGAGAGAGAGAGTGAGTGAGTGAGAGTGAGAGTGAGTATGTGAGAGTGAGTGTGAGTGAGAGAGTGTGAGTGAGAGAGTGTGAGTGAGTGTGAGTGAGAGTGAGTGAGTGTGAGTGAGAGTGTGAGTGAGAGTGAGTGAGTGTGAGTGTGAGTGTGAGAGCGTGAGAGTGAGTGAGAGAATGAGAGCGAGTGAGAGTGAGTGAAAGCGAGTGAGAGAGTGAGAGCGAGTGAGAGAGTGAGAATGAGAGCAAGTGAGAGAGTGAGCGCGAGTGAGAGTGAGAGTGGGTGAGAATGAGTGAGAGCGAGTGAGAGTGAGAGCGAGAGAGAGAGTGAGAGAGAGTGAGAGTGAGAGCGAGAGTGAGAGAGAGTGAGTGAATGTGAGAGTGAGAGAGTGAGTGAGAGTGGGTGAGAGTGATAGACAGTGAGGGGGAGTGAGAGTGAAGGGGAGTGAGAGTGTGTGGGAGTGAGAGTGTATGGGAGTAAGAGAGTGTGGGGGAGGGAGTGAGAGAGAGTGAGGTTGAGTGAGTGAGGGGGAGTGTGAGTGTGTGAGAGGGAGTGAGTGAGTGAGTGTAAGTGTATGGGAGTGTGAGTTAGGGAGGGAGTGGAGTGAGAGGGAGTGGAGTAAAAGGGAGTGATTGAATGGGAGTGAGCGGGAGTGTGAGTGAGCGGGAGTGTGAGTGTATGGAGTGAGAGGGAGTGAGTGAGAGAGAGTGAGAGGGAGTGAATGAGAGTGAGAGTGCTTGAGAGGGAGTGTGAATGAGTGAAGGGTAGTGAGAGTAAGAGGGAGTGTGAGGGGGATTGTGGGTGTATGGGAGTGAGAGAGTGAGGGAGTGTGAGTGTGAGTGAGTGATTGTGAGTGAGTGAGTGAGTGTGAGTGAGTGAGAGTGAGTGTGAGAGTGGGTGTGAGAGTGTGAGAGTGAGTGAGAATGAGTGAGTGAGAGTGAGTGTGTGAGGGAGTGAGGGAGTGAGAGCGAGAAAGGGTGAGTTTGTGTGTGTGTGTGTGTGTGTGTGAGAGCGTGCGTGCGTGCGTGTGTGTGAGGGTGTGTGTGTGTGTGTGTGCATGCGTGCGTGAGTGTGTGAGTGTGTGCGTGTATGTGTGTGTGTGTGTGTGTGTGTGTGTGTGTGTGTGTGTGTGTGTGTGTGTGTGTGAGTGTGTGCGTGTGTGCGTGTGAGTGTGTGCATGTGTGTGTGTTTGTGTGTGTGAGTTCCAAACACATACTGTTATTATTATTCTGGGTTACTAGGCTGCTGGGTATGTTTTCAGAGCAGCTTTTGATCACACACACACACACACACACACACACACACACACGAATGGGGGAAAATGTTCATTTACACAATCAATGACAGAGATTTAAATTCTATGCTGCATATTTACTGAAGATGGCCTATTAATAGAAGTACTTAGGTTCATATGTGAGTGAATATCTAACATGCCAGTTTCCAGCTAGACTGTTTCACAGCCACTGCATTGTTTCTGGTAAGCCAAACAAACCCCTCACACAAACACACAAGCTCTCACAATAACAGAATCAATGAGAGATCTCCAGCTGTGGCATTTCAGTCATTGATTAGGAAATGACATGTCTTCCAGTGTGTGTGTTCGCACACAGACAAACACACACACACGAGTGTGCGCACACATACATGTATGCATGGGTCACACCAGAAGACACCAAGAGAATGAATTGTGAGAACACCCTCCCCCAGAAAGTGAGTGAGTGAGTGAGAGTGAGTGAGTGAGTGAGAGTGAGAGAAAGAACAACCTCCCCCACTCGAGTGTGTGTGTGTGTGTTCGGCAATGTGGCCACGCCCTCCCTGTGTCTCACACCTGCTCCTCATTGTGTCATTAGTATACGTGTATAAATGTTTATCGTTTACATGTCTGTGTTGTTGGTGTTTGAACCCAGTAGCCTGCATGCTGCGTCATGTGTGTTATATGTACAAATAAAACACGCGTTCTCGTTTGTTCTCGCATTCTCATCCCCCGCATCCTGCTTAACCTCCGCGTCACAGGAACACCGACCGCCAAAGGATGCCTGGGACGAAAAGCAAAAAATGGAAGGAGAAGAAGGGATGTAAACGCCCTCCCACAGCAGGGGAGAGTGCCACTGGGGGAGATGGGGGGGGGGGCCCTGAGTGTGGTCCGGGTGGGGACTCAGTGGAGTTGTATGGACCCGCCCGACGCGGCTACCGAGACTGGTACAATGATGTCCAGTACTCTGAGTCGGACTCCGTAGGCTCCTACTACCCCGCAGAGAGACCCTTCCTCATCCTGGCCTCTCTCCATACTCCCACAACAGGGGAGGAGGCCACTGAATGATTTTGGATGGGCCCTGAGTGTGGGCCAGGGTAGGACTCTGCGTAGTCCTGCAGAGCCCAGCCGGACTATGAGGATCTGCACTCGGAAGTGGACTCCGCTGGGTCCTACGACCCCAACATGGACTATAATGAGGGTTACGCTGACTGTGGAGAGATAAGGGAGTACAGCGACGTCAGTCTGCAGTTGGACTTGGGATCCAATTATGTGGAGGATCCACTGATGGAGGAGGTCCTCTATGGGGATTCTCTTACTGACAGTGATGTTCAGTCTGTCGTCTCTGGGAACGATGAGCCTCCAGCACCTACGATACCACCCAAGGAGCTATCGCTTAGGTGCAAGCAAGCTAGCCCACGCAAAACCTCGTTTGAGGAGGCGACCTCGTTTGAGGAGGAAACTCCCTTCGCTAGGGCACACAGCCCCAGAACTCGTGCGCCCGTTCCAAAGCCTTGTAGAGGCAAGAAGGAGGAGACACCAGTGCCCACCCCAGAGACGGGCAAGTTGGCTGGTGTGCCTCCTGAGGCAGGACAGCAAAGGTTATCACCCCCCCAATTAGTACAGGTCGATTACCCACAGGCGGGTTGGACTCCAGCCCAGTCAATAACTGGGGAACAGCCCGGCGCCCTTGCCGGCTTACCTGGACTCGTTAATCTGTTGAATAATGTTGTACCCGTCCCAGTCACTGTGTCTGTCCCCATCGTGTTGTTTGTACCAGTTGTTTTGTCCCATTTGGTGTCCGTCCCTGTGTCTGTTGTCGTCTCGGTCCCTATCCTTCCCCTCTCTGTCTTCCTCATGCTGGCCCATGTCGAGTCATTTGGTCCGCTGGCCTCGCCATTTGGCCCTCCCTGTGTCTCAAGAAAACACGTGTTCTTGTTTATGCGACTCATCCCCGTATCCTGCTTAACCTCCGCGTCACAGGAAGACCTTTACCACCCAATTTTTTTTATGGGGAAAGTGAGACTTGACTGTAATCCACAGACTTGAGACGTGACTCAGACTCGTACAAAGATATTTGTGAACAACTCTCGTGCGTACACACCAGTGAATTAGGTGCAGGTAAATGACACCTCCAATAAGCCATTTGAGGACTTCTTCCAGAAGTGGTTGTGGTAGCTTAGTGGTTAAGGTTCTTGATTTGTAATTAGAAGGTTGCTGGTTCAGGCCCCAACAGTTGTACTCAGTCATAATTCTACGTTGCTTTGGATAAAAGCATCAGGTATACATTTGGGCCTACCAGTGCATTCATGATTCTGGACAAGAGTATGTCTCCCTCCACCCACAGTGCATGGGACCCTTTATACAGAGTAGAAATGGTCATTAGATCAGGTATAGCAGAATATAGTTCTGTTGTAAATTTTCACGGCACTTTCTCTCATTGTGTACAATGAGAGGAATCAGCTAATTTTATGACCATTATTTCTGGTGAGAATAATTGATGAGATGCTAAGGGCACCAGATATTTTGGCCTCTGAAATCTCTGGTGAATTAAATACACTTTTTGTGTTTACCTTGCTAGTACTAGGTTGGACCCCATTTTGCCTTAAGAACTGCCTAAATCCTTCATGGCAGAGGGTTAGCAAGGTGCTGGAAACATTCCTCAGAGATGTCCATATTGACATTACTGCATCATGTAGTTATTGCCTGTTATTACTTTCACCTGTGTCTGGTTTTGTGTTAATAAGTTCATACAATTAAACCCTGTCTGGTTCCCTGTGTCTCTGCTGTTCATTGAATGTATGTCTGACAACCTGTAAACCTGCATCTGCTAATATTGTCTTTTACTAAGTTGTTGAACATTGTTGTGATGTTTTAGCAAAAAAAAACAACAACAAAAAAAAACAACTTGCATACTCGATGTATAGTGACTGATGACAGTGTGCATTTGGAGAGTTTTTTGGGCGCTTTGGATATGTATAAGACACTGAGTGGAAAATAAGGTGTAGCTCTTGAGTAATTTCATGTATATGCTCAAACCTGTTCAATTCATTTGACAAGACCCTGGTGAATCAGAAAATGTAGCGCATAACTCAAAATGAATCTCTAACATCTGAATACACATTACAAAAAATAAAATGCATTTTTTACATTTTTTGACATTTTCTTCTGTATCAAATGAGCTCAAATGGAGCCTATATGATGGAAAAATAAGCCTGGATGAGAATGGATGTCTTGGCCAAAGTGTCTACTTCAATTCGAAACCTAAATGATCATTGTGCTTTGTGTACAATTTCAGATAACTAGTGTTAAAGTGAACAAGTACAAATCATTCATAAATGAGCTCAAAACTGGAGGTGCACTTGGGAGTTAAATCTAACTGTATATTTAAAACAGTTTAGAAATAAGTAATGTGTGTCCATGTTTGGAAGAGAGGATAGAAGCATTGTCAATAAATTAACATTAAAATTAGGGGCATAATACAATGGAATAATACAATTCCAATATGACACTGAATGCCATGATAAATTGCTCATTATGGTACATCACTATTTTCCAGGCATAAACTGGTGTGTCTCTGGCTTTCAAGTCAGATAATAAATTAAATACCTGTGCCAGCCTAGTCACTAGAGTCCCTCATATGAGCTCTGAATTTAAGGTGAGTTCCTTGAAGCAAGACTACGTCAGCTTTGTGTAGCATAGTATGTTAGAAAACGTTTCCTCTCTTAATAGCGTACAGTTATGAACTGTCCCAAGTGTGGTCACCAGACAAGTGTGATAACTGATGTACATGCAGGATATAGAACCGGTTGTACTTCATAGCATAGTGGTGAGCCCATCTAATATTTAAATTAGAAAGTGTTGCTGTTGTGAAACCACACCACCATCTCATTTCTCCCGTTTAGCAGCATAGGAATGTTCTGCCAGGTCCTCCAAATCCTATGCTCATATTTCACTATAGGCGATTCACTATAGGCGATTCACAGGTGTCTTACTCAGCCACACTTCTAACAAACAGGACAATTTCAACCCAACCTATCAAGTAGTGGGAGTACTCCCTCATGAATATTTAAACACATATGCAATGAAGAACCAACACACCTCATGTCAGTTCAAGCACAAATGAAGACTAATTTAAATTGTGTAAATAAACAGCAGTGATTAGGCACCAAAATTGGCATTCATTGTCCATGGGCCCGTGTGCAGACATGGTCAAGCTTTTGCATGTAATGCACTAGGTTGCCTATTCAACCAAGGTGAAAGTAGTCACCAATCTGCCGAAGTTGTTCACGTGACCAACTGTACTAATTATCATTGATTGCCAGCTTCCCCTTTACTTCTTCGGTAAATGTTTCTGCTGTGTTGGAGGTTTTGAAGTGGTTGTTGTTACTGTCAATGGTGATACATAATCAAGCCCGGTGGCATAGATGGAAAATATTTACAGGATTGTGGCTTGTGGGGTTCAGCGTTAATATTCTGAAATGCCAATTGCTGCTTCACCAGTGCAGTGCTCACATCTGGGAAGAATAGGATTCTGTTGCCATTAACCTTGATATCCCATTTGTGCACCCTTGCCCAGCAAAACCACAAGGTCATTGTCCTCGAACATGATGGAATCTCAAAATTGCCCAAGGACGGCTACCTTTGTGGGGTGTGAGGCTGGGATTCTATGAGCTCTATCTAACTCCATGGCATCAGGAATAATTCATCACTTACCACTTTGCAGGTGAGCTGTAAAATTAATTCTGATGTCTAATTTGCTTCAGTCCCCTCTAGTAAGATCATTTTCCTCAGGTTCTGTCATTTGGACTGATTTTCGGGACTGTCTGTTTTGTAACAAATTCAGAAGAACTTGCCTGCACAGCTGATGATGGACATCTGTCTGAAACTTCCTGTTTGTCAGGAAACACTGTGTACTTCACTACAAACATCTCTCTCTCTCTTTGTCTCTTTGGAATATTATAACTGAACAGTGCAAAACATATATACAACTTGCACATATAGCACATTTCTAAGATCTTTGATGGCTAGCTAAATAATCTGCATGACACCATGGTGCAATTAGCAAGCGTTGTGAGCCCAGCCACAGGTAGCGATATCACGTCTCGCTAAATGTAAATACGTCAACGTTACGTGCTGTGCTTGAAACCAGAATGATGTCATCCTTCTTCCACTTTCTTGCCTTCACGGCCCTCAACCCCATGTTCCTGAAATTCCCAGTATTGCCTTACTTAAGGTCCTTATCAGTAAGGTCACAACAGTTGGGGATGTATTAGGCTGAGTTAACGAATCCGTATCAATTCTCTTAGCTGAAAAGGCAAACAATTCTCTGCAATGTACTAAAATCAAAAATGTAGTTCTTATGTAGTTTGTGGAATTTGTCAGGAAGAGTTTAGCTGTTCATTTTACTTTCAACCTCAAAGCCAACGAAACCAACCATAAGTTACTAATTGTTGTATTTACAGTCAGCATAAGATTTACCTGTCAACGATTGTTAGCAGTCTCACACAACTGCAGTGGTAAGTCACCAAAAGTTGGAAACATGATCTTTTAAAAAATAACCATCTAATCAAAAGGTTCTTAAACTTTTTTAATCTGAGGGCCCTGTTATTAAAATTGCTACCACATTGGGACATCAGAAGAAAATTGTCAACAGTTTATTGTAATACAATTATTTTAGAACCCTTTACAATGGCCACAAAATGTGAATTTACTAATTGAAAAAGGTTAAATAAATAAATAAATAAATAAATAAAATAACATTAATAAAAATAGAAATACAGAAATAGAAAGAATTGGATAGAAAATTGTCTTTCTACTGAGAGGTTTTCTGAGCTATATCACTGCCGGTGAGTATGCCGTCGCTCAGCCTGTTTATCAGTAACATAGGTCCATTTCAAAGTCAACACCAAGTCCTAGTTTGTGATTTTCACAACTCACACCCAGTTTACTGGCTTTGACATTCACAGAGTAGTTAACATATAATAAAACAAAGAATATAATGTAAAGAATACATAAAATATACAGATATAATTCAATAGCAGGTTGTAGCAGATAGCAGATAGCAGATAGCAGATAGCAATAGCAGATATAATTCAAGAGCAGGTTGTAACCCATCTGTTACCCTGCACAAAAGTGGTCTGTCTCCCAGAACTGGTCAGCTTAGAGTGATCGTATGATCTGACCATTGACTACGATGATGTCGAACGCAAATTATTAATGTCTGAATCTTATTATTAATGTCTGAATCAACAACTGAATCTTTAACTGTAGCCCACACATTGACACATGAACTATACCCACAGGCTTATATAATAAATCTTGAATTTGCAAGAAAATATATTATCCAGGATTTCCAGCTAATCGAGCAGACCCTGGCCTTTAAGTTATATGCTGTATCAAAAAGTTGGAGACAAATGGCTTTTTCCTACATCAGTAACGCTGTGTATAGTTTTACAGACTGGCATCACTCATCACAGATTTCGCGCTCCGGTTATTTAGTTTTACGGCTCTGATGCTTTTCCAGTGATGTGGCGTTTATATATAAAAACAACGATCTGGTTTTATCTGGTTTAATCTTGTCTATAGAAAAGAGATCAGAAAAACAAACAAACAATAAAATGTATTGTAATTTATCCGCTCCCTGGGGAGTGAAACAGACTTTCTATGGCGAGGAATGAAGTTCTGTGTCCCCGTTAGTTTCAAAGCTTGCATTTTACAGTTGAGATTATTGGGAATTCGTTTACAACAACAACAACAACAACAACAACAACAACAACAATAATAATAACAATAACAATAATAATAATAATAATATATTCCCACAAAACGTCAGGTAGCACATATGAGCCGTCGCTCTTTTGGTTTAAGCACCATTTAACTAAAGTGCGGTGATGATATTTCAGTGCTGTTACCGACGAGATTTGAACAATTCTTTTCAATGAGGTTGTTAATTCGCTGGCAAGACCTTTCTGTAAAAACTTTAGCTAGCCAGCTATACTGACACTTTGCTGTCAGACTCACTTTTTATCGTTTGGCTTTTTAAAGTTGACAAATCTGTTATAAATACTGGCATGAGTAGCAGAAGCGCAAACAGTCTAAATGAATATCTTCTACACACTTAAACCTTAGTTGTTAATCATTAATTGTGAACGCTTAAGTTAAATTCACTATCTAACATTGTATACGTGTCAGACAGCTAATGTTAATTATTACATTAACATTACATTTAATCAGAACGTGTAGTTTTTAAACCGAAGTAAATATTACTGGGAAGTGAAATATCAGCATGACATAAGCGCCGTTAAGAGAAGTATGAACCAGTAAGGACGACGGGGCGGTCCCGGTCTGTACTGGTGTGACAGTAACGCCCTTAACTGCAACTCCACTGTCTTTCCGTACTGGCAAGCAACTAGGAGTTAAGAAAATGGCCGAGAAGACAAGCGATCGCCTGCTTGTCTTTGTCAATGGTAAAAAGGTAATGAGTCGTTTGTTTATTCTGGGTGGCAACACTGATGTCGACATGGAATATAATTATGTTTGTTTATGCGTTATGGTCCAAGCCTAAGCTTCGTGTGAGTTGTGCTGTCGACGGCACATGTTCCTCACAGAAATTAAACTATGCAGTCACCTGTTGTGTTAAGTAATAAGGTCAAAGTCAAATTGATTTATATAACCTAGCGCTGTTAACAGATTGTCAACAACAGTTGTCTCAAAGCAGCTTTATAAATGTCCGAGTACCCCAGTGAACAAGCCAAGGGCGACAGTGGTGAGCACAGTAACTTAAGGTGGTACATAAATCATCTTTGAATTGTAACAGATAACCATCAACAATGCAGACCCGGAGACGACGTTACTGTCCTTTCTCAGAGAGAGCTGTATCCTTTTGTTGGCTTTAAAGATTAATGCTTGATTCGTTTAAGTATTGGCATGCGCTTTGCAAACTTCAATTTATCTAACCCACGCTGAACTGGTCCACCTTTAAGAGCGATGCTTAAGTGACCTTCCAGTTGGTTATCCATCACCCTTGTAAATACATACGTTTCATGCGAGATACTAAATTATATGACTTCATAACTAAACAATAAGCCTGGAGTTTAAGGGGTTAACAGACAATTATGACTTTAGAGATTATATGTAAGTATGGCTGTAGCGCTCTGTGCATGCATGCGTGCGTGCGTGCGTGCTTACTTGATTATGAATAGCCACAAAGGATCTTACTATATCTAGCTGTACTTTTTATGAGTGTGTGTGTGATGCCCTTGACTTGTGCAGTATGGCTTACGGGAACCAAGTATGGATGTGGCGGAGGAGGATGTGGAGCGTGCACCGTCATGGTGTCCAGATACGATGCCCAGACCAAGAGCATCCAGTATCCTCCCAAGTACCTGCTCACGCTATGCCTCTACACATTCCCCCTTCCACTCCAAATCCTTCCGCCCATTCTTCATGTTTAGCCCTCCTTGGGGGTAAGGAGGGTGGGGAAATGCCATTCCGCACTCGTTCACTATGCCACATGACTCGTATACGTTTTCTCCAGGCAAGTTGACCTTTGACCGGTGGGATACGCTGTACTCTTTCAGGACCTGAATTTCTATGCTGGATGTCAAGCACATTTTTCTAATTCCCGCAACTGTACTTGGCACTCGTTTATAAGATGCAGCCATATCTACATGTGTAGATAAGAATGAATAAGAATCTGCATAAAAGAGTAAGTTGTCAGTTCATCACTTTGTGCGTTGTCGTTGTTAGATTTTAGTTACATAGCCAGTATGTGTAGCAGTATGTGTAACAGAGGGAAGACAGACTAGACAGACACAATGGTTTTATTTGCAGAACCCAACATTCTCATGGGGGCAGGAGTTCAAACCCCCACTTGGGCTAGTGCACCATGCTGTACCAAAAAGAGTCCTTGGGCAAAAATCCCAGCACTGCATTCATCTACCTCTCTAACATGCTTGAACTTGTAGGTTGCTCTGGCTAAGACCGTCTGCCAAATCCATAAAAGTAAATGAAAAAGCAAGCTTTCCAAAGAGGGTATCCCAGAAAGTAAATCTGAAACCAGGCAAAGATCAAAGAGCAAAGGAACAGGCTACAGAATAACAAGAAAAAGAGAAGAAAAAAAAAAACCTGGAAAGAAAGGTAGAGAAACGTGCTGTGGGTCTGAACATGAAGAAAGGCAAACAACAACGGAGCAGAACTGCTCCGAATGTTGACGTTAGAATGAGAGACTTGGTGGAGAACGGACTGACAGTGCAGCGGTATGGACCTGTTGGCCGACAGGTCCATACCAAGAAACGGGTGAAACAGGTGGATGGAGAACGATGGACCAGTTAGAGTTGGTGGTCATTTGGAGTATGGAAGGTGGCCAGGAGGCGTGGCAGAGGCAGTCTCTTGTTACCCTCATTGGTCAGCTTGTTGCGTCACGTCATGTTTGCACGGCAAGTCAGGCTAGCGGGCCTAAACTGTGTGCAAACAAGCAACTGCTCTAATATGGATTTGGGTGAAATGCCCTTTAGTTCATTTCACTTCTTTGCAGTGTGCAGATTAGTTTCTGGATGGTTGCCTTCGAGGTTCACTGGCATAACCACAGGTGTGCAAAGAGATCCCTGTTCCCCCTTCTGCTACAAATATGAACATGTAAAGTGATGAAGGAAGAAAATTCAGTAAGAAGTCATTTACTTATGGCAAACATGGGTTAATAACAATAATTTACTACTATGCTTTACAACCGACCTACCACACCAGCAAAAGGTAGTCGGGTTTAACAAATAAATAATCAAGAAGAAAAAACAAACAAACTACAGGAAACTCTATCAAGCAGTATACTGACTGAACAGTTTATGCCTTCTTGACATGCTTTTACTTGTGATATCCATCGTACTGTAGTAGAATTAACCAATGTTTTGCCATACAGTGACTGTAATGACCCCTGTTAGATGTTTGGGGATCTCTACCATCTCTGTACCTTCACTGACTCATGAAGAAGCCTGTCTAGTTTACCCCTTCACTTTGAAGCCATCTCTCTGCCAACGCCTGCCTCATGCCCATATGCCAGCTCCACGGAGCAGCCGTGACCACTGTCGAAGGAATCGGTAACACCAAAACCAGATTACATCCTGTACAGGTAACATATTTTAATCTAGACTGTAATCCAGATTCACAGACTGGAGTGCATTAGAGTATATGCAATTTTGCAGAGTCTTGAATTGGTCTTACTTATAAGACCCCAGATCAGAGACTTAAGTGCTCTTCTTACATTGCTCTTCTTATTACTTAGTTTATGGTTTGACTTGTATGGCTGAATTGCTCCAGTGTGACCACTTGCCATTGTATAACGTACAGTAGCTAGCAGTACAGAAAACAAGCAGATTTTGTGGGTTTAATGAGCAGAGTTGGAGGTGAGCGCGTAAGGTCTAGTTACAGCGGAGTGACAGAGGGGGGGGTGGAGATAGAGGTGGGGACTGTTTACATATTCATAGATCCGTGCATATGGAATGAAGGCAAAGGTTTAGATTTACATCAAAGACACTCTAGGCATTAGGATTTTCTCTTGGATATATCTTCGGAATATGTAAATTTGTTGAACAGAGGTGAGTTTTTAGGGGTTTAATGTAGTTTTCATTTTCTGTACAAATACGCCACTTCTCTGACTTTACACTGCTTCATTTTTCTTTAGGTTGAAGCATTAAATTACCTTTTTGATTTCAGATATTCTATTTTGAACTTTATTTCTGTGCATGTGTATTTTCAAGGAGCGTATTGCGAAGGCACACGGCTCTCAGTGTGGGTTCTGTACTCCAGGGATGGTGATGTCCATGTACACACTGCTGAGGAACAAACCCAAACCCTCCATGGAAGACATAACAGAGGCTCTAGGGGGTAATATGCTCACCCACACACACTCTGTCATACATACATGCAAAACACACACCATATATATATATATATATGTGTGTGTGTGTGTGTGTGTGTGTGTGTGTGTGTGTGTGTGTGTGTGTGTGTGTGTGTGTGTGTGTGTGTGTGTGTGTGTATGTGTGTATGCACAGGCACATAAAAACACTCCCACCCTCTCTAAACTACAAATTTGCATGCATTTGAATGAAAATGTGTATGCTTTTCTCACACATGCACACACAACAGCAACTCATAGTAACACAACTTTGCCAACATATGCTCGTCCTTTCAAACACATCGAGTCCTCATATTGTTCATAACTAAATCATAAGTGTAAGCTTACTGTCTTGTGCATGTTTTTGTCCTAGGTAACTTATGCAGGTGCACAGGATATCAGGAGATTATTGATGGTTACAGAACCTTCTGTGAGGTGTGTCATCATGGCACATTCACAACAAGAATACAAGCAGACACTTCATTCCTCTGCTATAGCAAAACCTCTGAAGCAGATCAGATTTTAAAAGCTTTTTCTACGGGAAAAAAAAAAGTATTTATGTTGATAACTGTTTTACCCCAAAGTACTTTGAAATGTAGCTCATATTTACGTTACATGTATGGCAATTAGCTGACACTTTTATCCAAAACAACTTACAATGCAACTTGAGCATTTGAGGGTTAGGTGCCTTGCTCAGGGGCCCGAACAGTGGCAACTTGGGAGGGGTGAGGCTTGAATTGGGGAAACCTTCCAGTTACAAGTCAAGTACCATAACCACTGAGCTACCACTGCCCTGTATAAAGTGTGTATATTCATTGTAACATACTGTATCGATAATCATTATTATAAATGTGTGGTTTTGGGTCATAATACTTTACTTTTTTATCCCGTGATGCGCTCTCTCAGAGGTGCCAGTGCTGGGTTAATCAATGTCTAATAATGGAGTTCACGGTACCAGCTCAGGATGACTCTCGAGATTTTTGTTTTTCTGCACTTACTTCACTTAGTCTTCGACTGAAAATGTAATGCAAACTGTAATACAATCTGTGATGGATCGTGTTGCTACTCAACAGTGTAGAAAACGGACATTTTGGGAGTATTTGGTATGGTTTGTGTCACATGTAACAGCAGAAAGTGCAGTGCTGTGATCTAGAGTTTTGTTTGCCACACAAATACCAGATACAGGGTCAAGCTACCTTTAAATTCATTATATAACTTCTCATCTTTTTCAACAGAATAACACATTATTTCTCTCTCTCTAACATTTACAGAAAGACTTAAGTACTTTGCATAGTTGATTAGCCACATTTGTCTGTTGTACTGAAAATTGCATTAACACAGTTTTGTTTCTGTAGAACAACAACTGTTGCCAACAAAATAACAATGTCTGCTGCAAGTCCAACGAAAGCAGACTTTTGGAACACGACAAGAATGTAAGATTGTTTTTTGGATCTCGGGACACTCATGACCGTGTTTGGTACATTGAATAGCTAGTTTTGTGCCACTTGTTAAACAGGAAGTCTATGATGAAGCTATTGGTTTCTACTGGCATCATGAAACATTGGGTTTCTGGGTTCTCTTGTGTCCCAGGGCAAGGTGGAGCTCTTCCGTAAAGAGGACCTTCTTCCTCTAGACCCCACACAGGACTTAATCTTCCCACCAGAGCTCATAGTGAGAAAGATCTGAGCATTTGTAGTAATAGTGTTTTTCACAGTAGAACCATAACAGAAATGTTGGTGTAAATTGATAGAAAATGTAGAGTTAAGTCATTTAAAATGGACATTTTAACCGGATTCAGAGAATGGCTGAAAGTCCGGAGCAAACCACTCAGAAGTTCCACGGGGAACGGATGACTTGGATCTCCCCCATCACCCTGGATGAGCTGGTCCAGCTGAAAACTCAATATCCACAAGCCCCTGTTGTCATGGGTAACACCAATGTAGGTGAGTACAAAGGGGTCAGATGTTATGTACACAATTCCTACGTACAATGGATTTCTTTGTTTTCAATACTTAAATATGATTTAATTAGATGTAATATCCTGCTCTGCGGTCATAGTTGGTAGAGAATTCAATATATTGCAATGGCTTATTTTTCTAATTAGGACTGGATATCAAGTTTAAAGGGGTCCTCCATCCCATAATAATATCGCCCACTCGAGTGAGGGAACTGTTTGGAGTTGAGCAGAGACCAGAAGGTACGTGTGTGTGTGCAAGTGGTGTGTGCAAGTGGTGTGTGCAAGTGGTGTGTGCAAGTGGTGTGTGCAAGTGGTGTGTGCAAGTGGTGTGTGCAAGTGGTGTGTGCAAGTGGTGTGTGCAAGTGGTGTGTGCAAGTGGTGTGTGTGTGTATACTTGATTATTAATAACCAAATGAGGATCTCTGTGTGTGCGTGTGCATACTTGATTATTAATAACCACTGAGGATCTGAGTGGTGTGTGTGTGTGTGTGTGTGTGGTTTTAGGTGTGTGTATTGGAGCAGGCTGCAGTTTATCCACAGTGCAGAGTGTGTTGGAGAGGTGTGTGTGTTCTCTCCCAGCAGAACACACACAGACATACGCCGCACTGCTGGGACAGTTACGGCACGTGGGAGGACAACAGATCCGCAATGTAGCTGTGAGTTCATTTGAGCTTCTGTCTCTGTCAAACACACACACAACAGCAACGTTCAGCCACATCGTCTATACTTCTACTCTCTTATTTTTTGTTTCTCTTGTGATCTCTAGTCTGCCGTCCTTTTTTTTTTTTTTTTTTTTTATATATATAACATTCACGTTTTGTATGGTGTGTCTGTGTGTGTTTGTAGACTCTGGGTGGCAACGTTGCCAGTGCGTATCCGAACTCTGATCTGAACCCCATCCTTGCTGCAGGAAGGTGCTCTCTGTTGCTGCAGACCAAAGGTGACGTCACCACTGACTGACTGATCATATTGCTTTCCCCAGTCTCAGTCATGTCATGCAGTGCAAAACCTTTAGAGGGTGGGGTTACAGTGTAGAATACGGAGCGCAACGCACAGTCCGGGAACACCATGAATTTAAAGTTTTCTGTTCCTTTCCTGAATGCTGTCTTGTAAATCATGGCCTTACCTGACTTATTCCATTTGTCTTGCTACTGTTGTCATTTCAGAGGGAAAGCGCAGAGTTCCACTGGATAAGGATTTCTTTGTGGGTTTTAGAAAAACGACTCTGAGACCTGATGAGCTTGTGTTGTCTGTTTTCATTCCGATTTCCAGGAAGGTGAGATTTCTGTTAAATATATACAGGTAAAAAAAAAAAAAAAAACATTTTACGGAGAGGGGGAGAGAGAGAGAGAGAGAGAGAGAGAGGTGGCAGACAAATGTATCACTCTTTTAACAAGCTACACTTCGAATGTTGAAGTAGGCTACTGGCACTATCCATTGATGGACAAGGTTGGGCAACAGGGATGTTACAGAATGATATTACAGCAGCGTTCCCAAGGAAATGGGCCATATGAAACACATGAGGGATGAGCAGTGGCCTCCACACTCACGGACAATTACCCAGCGCCCAAACATAGTGGACGGATGCCTCCTATCATGAGCGGAGATGGATGAAAGAGAGGGGAAATGTCAATACTCAGACAGAACACCTAGTGCATCTGCGAGAACGATTAGAATGCAGCTGGAATCCAGGAGCATCAGAATGTAACGTGGGCATGTTGTATGGTCCAACTGTGCCGAAGATAATCGTGACTAAGCCAGCTACTGTGTGGCTCAGCTGTGGGGTCCCCTGATTTGGTGCAAAGGTAGCGTCAGCCAGTATACTTGTAGATATTGAGGCAGCAACAAGCTCAGTAACAGCAAACGGGTGTATGCCACTGCAACACGTGCTTGAAACTGAGATGGTAAATACAAGCCACGTGGAACCCCTGATGTTCCTCTGGAAACAAGGACTGGAAACCGAGATAAAGGCAAGTGAGATGCACAAACTGACAGAGCTCCAGAAGGGTATCAAGTCCTATGGTTTGGTTGAGACCCTTGAGTCTGCTAAAGAAAGGTTAGCAGTGTCCAGACTGCAGAGTTACATGGTACTTCCACACCTGAATCGTTCCCACCACTTCTTCCATCAGGCTGCTCCTATACACGCATGACATCGCACCGTATGCCAAGATGGAAGGGGACATCTGACTGACTTCCTTCAGGCCAGAGAATTCTGGTTGGCTCATTGTACAAAGAGGCAAAGTAATTGAGAACTGATCTTCCACATGGCCATATAACAGGCCTCTGGGACAAGTACAAATACCTGGGGATTCTCCAATCACATGGGAACCATGAGACGGAAACGTGAAGGACAGCGTAAAGGCAGGTCCTCAAGAGCCAGTGAAATGGGAACAATAAGGTCACAGCCATAATGCCCTGCCACTTGTCAAGTACCCAGCAGGCTCGGTGAGCTGGTAATGAGAAGCGCTAGAAGCTGTGATGGTAGAAAACCCCTCACGATGCCTGGGGCTCTTATGAGGCACTAATCATCGCAGCACAACCTCAAGCCCTAAGAACTAGGTCAATGGAAGCAGAGGGGCAAGACCCAAGGACCCGGGAGCCTCGGAGCAGAGGGCTAAGTAGAAAATATGACGCATCCATATATATATAATGAATTTTTGTATAATTATCCGTAAGAATTTCTATAAGAATATCCATAAGAATTTCTATATAATTATCCATACGCATGTCTAGGCGGTTTATAGGTATTGGAGGCTAGTGTTTGCCTGGGTTTCTCGAGCTTTATGGGACTACGCTACATGTTAAACCCTTTTCAGATGGGATTAGTTTTGCTTGGGGAGGAGGGGCGATTTAATTATCCACATTCCTGAGCAATTTTAGTCCCATCCAAATATCAATCATTTTTACACACTGACTCCTGCATCAATAAGATTTGATCTGCTTTTAACCGGTAAAATGTGACCGGTAGAAATAACCCCGGGTTATTTTAATCCCAGGTGAACTGCCAAGTCAGTGGATATTTCATCATATCCTGTGTAAGAGGAGTTTTCACACTTTTTCATAAGCATGAACACACTTGAGGAAGTTTTTACTTTGGCGTTTACTTGCCAAAGAGCCTCTCGGAGGAGCAACAATTTTAGTAGCTTTAGGTAAAAAACATTACAGGTATACATGTCTGGAAAACAAACTTTGTCCAAATAGTCCTGTAGTGTCCTGAAATGTCCTTATAGCCCTGTAGTGTCTGTCCTTTTGGAAGCATTATGAATGCAGACTGTCGAATTCATTCTGGTTTCACAAATGGAGATATCAAATGGTTTTATTTTTCACTACAGCATATGCCAACCAAAAGATTGGTTCAGGGCTGTTGTGAGGTGTGATTAGTCTAAATTGTTCTGTATCTCTATCTTTTTTTTATTTATTTTGTTTTAAAGTTCAACTGTCCTCAGACCAAAGCTTTTCTTATTGCTTCCAACAATTTGCTGAAAACATTGACATCAGTGGTGGGGTATAATATTGTAACTGCCGTGGTGGGATTGTTTTGGTCTTCCTTTCTAAAAGTGGTGCTTTGTCTGTCAGTAAGCGAGAAGGTTCAGCTTGTCCTTGAGGCGTCGCGAGGCATTGCCATGCAGAAGTGCCGTGATGTGACCTCTTGCGCCCCCTGCAGGGCGAGGTTGTCCGTGCATTCCGTCACGCTCCCCGTAAGACCAATGCCCTGCCGACGGTGACCACAGGCATGCGCGTGTGGTTCCATGATGGCTCAGACGTAGTGCGGGAGATGAGCGTGTACTACGGAGGAGTCGGAGCTTGCACCTTCTGCGCAGAGCGCACGAGCCAGCAGGTCACGGGCAGGTAGCTCACCCGTTCCTCTACGGTCCACAA
>NC_137519.1:3260000-3322500 GCF_041902795.1 Electrophorus electricus
ATAGATGGAACTCGCAGTACTTTTTATGCTGAGTTTGAATTCTATTTTTTGGAATTTTTGTCATGCATTGTATTTAAGTGACAATATAATTTTACAGTAAGTATTACTATTTTTATTCATAAATCAGGCTGATTTTACACTTAAAATATGTAACATCTAAAATGTACAGGAACACTCTTTAGTGTCCACCAACTCTGGAAAATCCACTTTCCTTGCTACTGATTTTACATACTATGCATTCAAACACGATTGTACTGGAACAAAAAAGCATAACTATGAGTGATCGCGAAGCTCTGAAAATGTATTTGGATTCGGTGTGCAGTAACCGTGTAATGTATTAAATATGTGCAGTTTTCAAAGTAATAAAAACATCGTCGTCATAAGCAATCCGTTTCCCCAAAAAGCAGAACGATTTGAGAAAGTGCGATGAACGCGTGGATGCCGTCTTGCACTGTACAGATCAAGGAGATGAACCTGTATAAGGGCTTGTCCCGCACCCACTACAAGATGGAGTTCGACCCCGAGAACCTGCACTGCTGCTGGGTGGAGTGTAAGAAGCGGTCTGAGCTCGGGCGTCGACGGCCGGCTGTCGCCGAGTTTAACCGGCGGAACCGGTGGAAGAAGAGGGGCATCGCCATGGTGCCCATCAAATACGGCGTGGGATTTGGACACTCGTTCCTACAGCAGGTATCTGATCAGGGCTCAGGGGCCCAGTGACGGGGGACCCAGCTCTGCAGGGGCCCAGTGACGGGGGACCCAGCTCTGCAGGGGACAGATTCAACTTTGCCAATCAAGTTTAATAATGAACTCGTGGTGTTAGAAGAAGAATCTGACTGGGACAGTACCGGGTTTTTGCCCTTATTAGACGCATGCGACTGTGTGTGTGTGTGTGTGTGTGTGTGTGGGGTTATATTAAAGGCAGCTGCACTGGTGCACATATATAAGGACGGCTCTGTGCTAGTAAGTCACGGGGGGATTGAGATGGGCCAAGGCCTACACACCAAAGTCCAACAGGTACCGCCCCCTGTCTCCTTTTTTCACACCAGTCAAAGCATTTCTTATGTTTAAATAAATAATGAATCATTAATTTTTAAACATTTGAAGCTTTATTTTGATGTAACGAATCATTTTAATTTGTGGTTGTTGTACCTGCTGGTGCTATGTGTGACTGTGTGCGGGGGTGGCACAGGTCGTAAGTCGTGAGCTGAACATCCCTCTGTCTCTCATCCACATCTCGGAGACGTGCACGAGCGCTGTGCCCAACACAAATCCGACCGCGGCGTCCTTCGGCACCGACGCCAACGGCATGGCTGTCTGGGTAACGCTCAACCCAGAAATTTTATTTGCAAAAGACTTAAGTCACTTATTTTCAGAGACACATTCATTGTTCCATGAAATGTTTGTCTATGTTGCAGGATGCTTGTCAAACTCTGTACAAAAGACTGGAGCCAGTCAGGAAGAAGGATCCCAGTGGCACATGGAAAAGCTGGGTATATTTCCATTTGAAATAAATACTACTCGGATATTCATATTTTTAACTACGTAATTTTCATTGTTGTTTTTTGTCTTGTTTTTTGGTGAAGATTGCTACAGCGTTCCAAGAGAGAATCAGCCTGTCGGCTACCGGATTCTACAGGTTCTACGTTGAACTTTTTACCCTCACAAAGCCAGGTTTATCGTTTGAGATCTGACGGTTAATAATTATCCCCTGTAGCGTTTGAACTTTTAAAATTTGATGCCAGTTGCAGATTTTGTATTTCTAGTTCCAGATCTTTTGTGGGTCTGTATGCTATAATGCAGTATGTGTGTATTTATATGTACTTGTGTATCAGAGGCCATGAGCTGAGTATGGACTGGCAGAAACAGGAAGGAAGGCCATACACGTACTTCACATATGCTGTCTGCTGCAGTGAGGTGGAGCTGGACTGTCTAACAGGAGAGTACAGGGTGGGTCAAACACCTGTCATAAACACTACATGTACAGGGTGGGTCAAACACCTGTCATAAACACTACATATACAGGGGAGTACAGGGTGGGTCAAACACCTGTCATAAACACTACATATACAGGGGAGTACAGGGTGGGTCAAACACCTGTCATAAACACTACATATACAGGGGAGTACAGGGTGGGTCAAACACCTGTCATAAACACTACATATACAGGGGAGTACAGGGTGGGTCAAACACCTGTCATAAACACTACATATACAGGGGAGTACAGGGTGGGTCAAACACCTGTCATAAACACTACATATACAGGGGAGTACAGGGTGGGTCAAACACCTGTCATAAACACTACATATACAGGGGAGTACAGGGTGGGTCAAACACCTGTCATAAACACTACATATACAGGGGAGTACAGGGTGGGTCAAACACCTGTCATAAACACTACATATACAGGGGAGTACAGGGTGGGTCAAACACCTGTCATAAACACTACATATACAGGGGAGTACAGGGTGGGTCAAACACCTGTCATAAACGCTACATATACAGGGGAGTACAGGTTAACCAAACACCTATCCCAAACACTGCATATGCAGGAGAGTACAGGGTTAGTCAAGCGCTGATCCCAAACACTGTTTCTGCAGGAGAGTACAGGGATAGTCAAGCGCTGATCCCAAACACTGTTTCTGCAGGAGGGTATAGACTAAACCAGACAACTCCAAGCACTGCTGAAACAGATTTTAATATACTCCCCACTGCCATCATCTGAGGCTTTTCTTCTAGTCTTTTTTTACTTTTATTTTACTTAGACTGTGAGAGCAGATATTGTCGTGGACATCGGGAAGAGTATAAACCCAGCCATCGACATCGGCCAGGTAGGATAGTGTCACCTGGAACAGTGTATGTTTTATATTTTTTTCTGTCTGCAAACAGCACATACTCACGCGCGCGCATTGTGTGTGTGCGCACGTGTGTGCGTGCGTGTGCGTGTGTGGCAGATCAAAGGTGCATTTATGCAGGGCCTGGGTCTCTACACTATGGAGGAGCTGAAATTCTCCCCTTCCGGCTCCTTGCACACGCGTGGTCCGGGTCAGTATAAGATTCCTGCCGTGTGTGACGTGCCGCTGCAGTTCAACGTCTACCTGCTACCCGGTTCTCAGAACCCCTTCGCCATCTACTCCTCAAAGGTAGAGCCACTTTCCCCCATCTGATGGTTCTCTGAGACTTTACAATGCCACATAAGGGCTTTATTAAAGCTCATAGCTTAAGAAATTCCTAAAAGCCTTTATTAGGCATGCATAACTTAGATTAGCCTGAACATCCTGTGTGGTTATTTGTGACTGTTTGTTTGACAAAACAGTACCTAAAGTTGTATGCTTATATATGTCTTATAAGCAAGATATGTGTATGCTGCAAATGTTTTACACAAAAGAAACCTTAAAGATTGTTTAGGTGGGTTTCTTGCTGCCCACATCTGCACTTATTGTGAGATGTTAATATTCTATTAAACTTACTATGAATATTGTGTGATTTGGACACATTGAACGCATTCTGTCAAGTTGTCATTTGTGCAGATTTCCTCTTTTACCATGACTGCACCATGAAGACCACATCAACTGTTTGTTGATACGTTTGATACGGTTCCAGTAGTGTGGATGGCGTTTAGCAATGTACTGTTACTTTCAGAGGTTCAGGGTAGTGTTTAGTGATGAGCTGTTTCTTTTAGAAGTTCCTGATAGTATTTAGTAATGCGCTATTCCTGACAGAGGATTGAGATGGGACATAGTGGTGTTATGTTCCTTTAGAGGTGAAGGATGGTGTTTAGTGGCCGTTCCTTTAGTCGTGAAGGATGGGGTTTAGTGACGGGCTGTTTCCATCCAAGTGGTCAATATTTTGTTTGCTGGTGGGCTGTTATTTTTCAGGGCATCGGGGAGCCCATTGTATTCCTGGGCAGTTCAGTGTTCTTTGCCATGAAGGAGGCCATCACCGCAGCCCGGACAGATGTGGGTCTGAGTGGACCGTTCCCTCTACGCACCCCCGCTACGCCAGAACATGCCTGCCTTGCGTGCAACACGCACTTCAACCAGATGGTGCGTCACAAGTTTGTTTTGTTGTATCAAGATGTCAAATGTGTGCTTGTAAAAGATTAGCCTCAGTTTTCTATATATGATTATTTTTTTAGTTATTGTAGCTCTGCAACTCTGGGTTATCTTAATTTTTTCATGTCATATACCACGTTCTTTTCTCCAGATCCCAAAAATGGAAGCAGGAACTTCACCACCATGGGCAATGGAGCTCCCTTGATGCAGTTTAAACCCACAATCACATCCGCTTCAAAATGATATGGTTTAAACCATCTGTTGAAAGTATTACAAAATTAAAGCATTAGATAATTAAACATGAGATTTGATTTATTACTATGAAGTCTTCTAATGTGCAGGACTATACTAATTATTTTAGCCATTTTGCTCACATAGATTAATTTCAGGAATTTGTGATCTTTTACCATAAATCTGCCTAAATTTTACTCAACATTCATTTGAGATTGCCCAATAAATAGAATTGTTCTGGTTATAGCCTTGATGATGATGTGTTTTATTAGCATTTATAATTAATCAGGAGTCTTGTGGGCAAAAATAAATAAAATCCTCTGAAATTAATTACTATATAAACCTGGAACACTCAGATTACATGTGCTAGTTTTATTGAAATGACCAAGTTATAGATTTTCATATGTGTAATCAAGAAAAAATCTACAGTGTCAATAAATAAACCGCTTATATGAACATTGTGCTTTATAACTCTTCTTTCTTGAGCTTATTAAGTTCCAGGCTGCTTTCTGCCAGGTCAGCTGTTGTCACAAAGCATCTTTACAAATGTCCCAGTCCAAGCCCCCAGTGAGCAAATCTCCCTGGAGCACGAGGAAGAAACCTTGAGGAGAACCAAGACTCAAAAAAGGGTGGCCCGTCCTCCTCTGGCTGATGAGGTGAGCCCAGGGTTCTGTGCCCCCCATCGAATGTGGCTCATCTGTTGAGCTAAGCCTACCGCCTTACACTGACCAGGTGCCCAGATCCAGTGCAGGTCCGGCGTCCGACAGTAAACGCTGGAACGCTGGAATGCCACACAATTGACCTACAAATGCCAGCCTTATTGTTTAGCTATTCATCTCAAAGTGTGTTATTCAGTAACTACTGTAAATAAGTAGTTACATTTACTGAATATAGCAGATGCCCATATGCAGAGTGACTTAGAAAACAGCTTTTCTGCCTCAGAAGAGAGAGGAACTCTGTACAGGAAAATATACCAAAAGAACAAGATTTTGTTTGCCAAAGTCAAAAATCAACTTTACTGCCATATGCAGTTTATCCTTGACACACTGCTACTTTTGACACGTTTGCTATAGAAAAGGCTTCATCTCTGAAGTTACAGAGTTTTGTTGGAGAGATATTAAGCAAATAAGAGGGGAAGACCAATTTGAAGTGAATCCACTGCTACATTGGGAGCCAGTGAAGGTTATGTACCTCAGAGATAATATAATGTTTAGTATTAGAGTCCAACCTGGAGTTTCTGGAAGACTTGACTGTTTCCTTTCAGAAAGGAATTACAATTGTCCGGGCAGCAAGATGTAGGACAGAAATACAAGATCTGACTTTTGCAATGTTTCACAGAAGCAAAAAATAATGTTTTGCTATGTGATTAACAAGGGAATTAAAGTGTAAAGTCAAATACGATTAAGGTGAAGGACTACAGAACAACATAAGGAGAGGAAGAACGAACCGTACCATCAAGGTGGAGGACTACAGACTGACATAAGGAGAGGAGGAGCGAACTGTACCATCAGGCTGGAGAACTACAGACCAATTTTGGTTAAAAGCTGCTCTGGAACCAATAAATAACTTTTTTTTCATTATTACATTTGAGGAAATTGTTTGATGTCTATGTCTTATGTTCAGAGAGTCAGGTTAATATATGGGTTTCTGTTGCAGGTTGTCCCAGAGTAAATCTGAATGTCACCAGTGTAGCAGTGATTGAAGTGTCTAATAATGTGCTCAGAAGGAATTAGAAATTGTATAAATGAAATGAGAACTGAGGATACTGAAGTGCTTTTGGTCAGATATAAGATTAACTAATCCAGTACAGTGCTGACAATCCCAGGGTATTTACAGCAGAAGACAGCACTCATTAAAAGCCTGTAATCGCTCCTGGGTCTGCAGCAGGCAGTCATTGGACATAATACATTAAATGATGTGTGCTATGGCATCAATTTGCACAATTCCTCAGGTTCCAATTTTAGGTCTGAGGTCAGAAAAGAGGTTTAAAGTGATGGCTTTGAAGTTATGGAGACGTTGAAAGGTGCCTAAGGATCATTCAAGTGTCTTTTGATGAAGTGGCTCTTCAGTCTGTATTTGAAGGCAGTATGGGAATCTTCTTTGTTTGTAGTTTTGTCTGGTACAGCAGTCAAGGTTTTCTCGACAGTCAGTTTCTTAGGATTAGACGCATTTGTACAAGAGACGAGGATTTCTAAAGAGAAACTCACAAATTCTGGATCAGTTTCTTATAAGAGGGCATGCATTAGTTTTGTTGAATCAGGCACTTCTGAATGCTTGAGTGAAAAACAATAGAGGTATTGACCAAAAGCCTAAAGAGCAAGTAAATAAATGCATTTTATCATGTATTCAGTACTACCACATAGCCACACATAGCAATGTCATTGACCAGACATTTGGACAAAGCCATGGGTTTCTTTGTTGAAATTGTGCTGCATGTTGAAATTATAAAAAGGTCATCACCTTTGTGAGCTTTGTAACAAAAAAAGAGTTAAAAAAAAAATTTAAATTAAAAAAATGTAAAATCTAGCAATGTTGTCTACCTCTCAACCATTTCACTGCGAGTTATGTTTCTTGTTTGTTTTAAATGTGACATCCAATATGTAGGAAACACAATAAAAGTGCCGTAGCACTACAGTTTGTGGATGGCTGTCATTCAGTTTTGGATTTGGCATTCTGTGGCATTGACATATTGATTCTTAACTGACACAGTGTCAACATGGATTTAATTTAACTTCAGTCGGAATGCAGATATATCTTGTACCTTAAAGTGCACCTCAGTAGCATGACTGAATAATTAGATATGATTTCATATGATTCACTCTTATTGGCTGTGACCACTAATGTATCTCGCTCTCAGTTTGTTTCTGTGGATATCAGTTATGAGAATGTGATTCATATATATATTTTTCACATATATTCACACTGGATCATGCCTACAGTAACATTAGAGAAGGATATAGAGTATCCAGGCTTCTGCATATAGGCCTGTGTGAACATCTACCGTTGTTTCTCACACCTGCATATGCACCTCTCATCAGAACATCACTCCCCAGGATGTGTATGCCTGAAGTGCTTTCATCCCAGTTACAGGACTGTTTGGACTGCACGTACTGGGATTTATTTACACAGCAGACTATAGATGAGTATATCTATTGTCTTTTATTACATTAAGTCCTGTATAGACTGTGTTACAGTGGATAAACACATGAGGTCCTTGCCCAATAACAAACCGTGGATGTTAATGCATGTTAGATTCCTGCTACGAGAGCATAACTCAGGAACGGCACCCTTTCCAACCGGAAATGAGTCGTCAGCAGAGTCAATGCAGACTACAGGCAGAAGATAGCGGGACATTTTAACAGTGGAGATATGAGGCAGACTTGGCAAGATATTCAACATCTCAACAAGCACAAGGGCAGCTAGAGACACCAATAAACCATAGCAGCCATCTGGCAGAGGAGCATAATCAGCTCTTTGCATGCTTTGAGTTGCAAACAGAGACTGGATTTCTTACTACCAGCTACAGGCAGGCAAACAGAAGATAACACTAGAAAAGCTATGACCTAGTGCCATCTCTGGGAGGGAACTCGGAGACTGTGCAGACCAGCTGACTGAGGAATGAGGTTAATCTTTTCTCTTTCACTTTCATCATGCGCTGTTCCAAAATGCTTTAAATCTGCCGCCATCGTGCCTGTACCTGAGAACCTATCACACCATTATGGTTTGCCATCATCAAATGGAATCCAAACTGCGAAGCCCAGGCAAAGAGCATCATGTAAGCAGCTGGAGTAAGAACCTTTTAACTAACCACTCACAGGGGGTTGAGGTGAAGGCTTACACCTCCTCCTCACTACCAAGCAACACTGGAGCGCCACAGGGGTGTGTACTGAGTCCTCTTTTGTTTTGCCTCTATTCACATCCCTGCACACCCACCCTTAATACAAATATCATAATTAAATTCGCAGATGATATGACAGCGATTGTCTTGGTTCACAATGGAGATGAATCTGCCTACAGGGATGAGGTGCTGAGACTGAGGTGCTCCTCTAACCACCCGATACTCAACATCTCCGAAAGAATAGAGGTGATCATTCATTTCAGGAAACAGGAAGTGGACCCGCTCCCTTCTATATTATTGGTAAGTCAGTGTAAAGAGTGCTTTCCCTCCAGACACATACATGGGCACATACATCAGACGGCACTTCACATGGACTGAGAACATCCCTGGTCAAGAAGTCACTGAAGATAATATATTACCTTAGGGCACTTAAGAAAATGGACCTATAACAGCTCCTCCTCTACTTTTACCACTTTCTCTATTGAAAGCATATGGCATCCTGGACTGGTTTACAAGCTGCACTGCTGTAGGCAACAAAGCCTTGCAGAAAGTCATCAGGTCTGCTCAACAAGTGATTGGAACACAGCTACAATCTCTATAGGGCATTTACAATACCCAGTGCCTCCTCAGAATTAAGAACATTGTTAAAGACCCACCTTCCTGCCCTTTGGGAGGTAATACAGGTCTTTATATACATATTCATAAAGATTTATGAACAGTTTTTATCCTAGTGCCATTAGGGGACTTAATAACTCTGACTGCAATCTAATAATTATTTAGTTCAGCTGGGAATGTAATATTGATAAGATAGATATTGTTTTTCTGCTATTCTTTCTCATATAGTATTGATTTTGGTATTAATTAGCCTCTTTTATTTATTTGTTGTCTCCTTTTTGGGTGTTAGCAATCTCCTTATGTATTTTTATGTATGTGTTTTTTTATGTAACTGGTATTCACTAGACAACATAATTTGGTTGCACATTGTGCAATGACAATAAAAGGCATTTGATGATGCATTGCTCTGCATGGAGGAATATCCAACATGAACTAAAACGTTTGCACAGTTTTTTAAACTGTACAGCTCTGTAATGGAACAAACAGTAAAATACAAACTCCGGTCTGAAGTTCATTTTTGTTTTCTGTGAATGAGTCCTGTTTTGATCCTCAATAACCAACCCCATTGCCACAGCCCATAGACACTGCACTTTAAAGTAATAATGCGCCATATTATAAATAGGATTTTCAGACTCCTATATTTCACTAGTATGTTTGCAGTATCCTGGGGTTATATCTTATATACAAGTCCAATATCTGAGGCAGTTCAATACTGGAAGGTCCAACCGGTCACAGCATGCAATTCATAAGGGATAATTCAGAAAATTTGGAAAGGTCAGAAAAATATTGTAGCCAAAAATCATTGTCTGGTTTAACCATCAGGTCACAGATGAGGAGACATTTGACTGAGGGTTTCTCAACATGGTTCCCAACCTTACATGTCTGTCCTGTGCAACACTTCAAGACCAGTACCTGCTGCCAGTGTCATTTTATTGATCTGTTTTTACCAGATGCTGGTTCTCTGACCCCTCCTGAGCCTGAGGCAAAATGTCCTGTCCGACTCTGCTATCAGTGACACTGATGCTGCCAAACTAAGCATCAGCTGGAGCCTGTTTCTGGATTCATCCCCGAGCTTTATCCAAAGCCAGCTCCAAACACTGTGTCCCTGTGTGACTGGGGGTACAGCAGCTTCAGTTCTGCAGCATCAGTGTCGCTTATAGCTCGGGCTCGGGAGGGGTTGGAGAACCAGCACCACCCTCATGAGGGCGCCGCCACACCGTGCCCTCCTGAGGGCACCATGCCTACATCCTGCTCACCAGAGAGTGACTCCTCCACATTGCCCTGCTTCCTAGAGGGCAGTGCCTCAGCTGTGCCTCGGCATCGCTGATCCCTGCCTCCTACACAGAAAACATACAGTGCGTTGCCTCAGATGCACCCAGCCAACCAGTGGGTGCTGGTCCGCGGTCTCAAGCCCATCCTGATGTCCCCTAGGGATGCTACTTTTACAGCCAGTTTCTTAGAAGGTGTCGTGACTGCTCCAAGCCTCATAAAAGAAGTCGAGGGCAATGTCGAGGGTGTCATTGCTGTGGTCAGTCCTGTTCCTGCTTCTGTATATGACCTGCCAGCTGCCCAGTGTTCTAGCCATTCAACCCCCGGTCAGTCCAGTTGCCTGCTCAGCCACCTGTTCAGTCCCCTGCTGGACAAGTCCCTTAGTGATGTGACTGCTCCTGTGTTTCTGTTTCCTAGACAACTTTTCTGTGTGTTTGTGTTTAGATTATTGTCATGTTATTCCTCAACCATTATTGTCATCACATGAGACTCATTTTCCCCATTCAGCTTCATTGCATTGTATGTCCATTGTCTTCTGTTTAATCCAAGTTTTTTCCCTGTCATTGTTAGCTGTTTTAATCAAAATGTCTGTCCTGTTTAATTAAAATAAATAAATAAATTCAAACTCTGGCTTGAACTGTGCATTACCTGTGCATTACCTCCACGCACGACAAAAAAAAAAATCTTCCATCTTTTAACTGTAGAGCCCACATGACGTGAGATCATGTCCACATTTTTCTCGCTCAGTATTGGGACATAATTTGCATTAGGTGCAAATATAAGGGCTGCTGAAACCCTGAAAAATCTCCACTGGCTCAAGCATGTCTCAAAGACAGACTGGAGTTACACAGTACACCTACACAAAGTTCTCAGAGCGAGACCCGATTTATCCATATAAAATGTGATGCTACCCCCTTGGTCCTGCTCCTCAGGACTCAAATCCCCAGAATGCCCCAGCTAGCCAGGTGGAGAAATTCCCTTTTTAAATAATTCATTACTCAATTGTCTTTTGAATTCTTCACTGTATTCTTTAAATTATTTAATTTTATTTTAGTTTTGTTTTCAGTGTGGAAAATGTCACGATCAGTCCCTCCCTTATTCCGTGTTCCGTGCTTTCCCTGTCTTGTGTATTTTAATTCCATGCCTTAGTTTCATTTTCTCCGCCCCTAGTTTGATTGCTTTTCCACCTGTTAAGTTCATGTTTTTAAACCCTACCGTGTGCCCTGCTCTTGGCTGTTCATTAAGCGTTTATTTCGTGTGGTTGTTTAGTGACTCCGTGCGTGCGTTTGTATTTGAATCATTGTGTTTATTAGCTCCGAGTTTTCCCAGTGTCTCTTGTTATAGCCTGCTTCCCGTTGGCCTTGTTTTTGTCTGTTAATCTTGTATCCCCGTACTTTCCGTATTGGTCGTTTGACTCTGGGCCGTTATACCGTCTCTGATTCTGCATTTGCCCTGAATAAATCTCGCTCTTCTCCGCACATGCGTCCGCCTCCTTGCCGCTCACCGTTACAGAAAATGCCTTCCTGAGGTGTAAGATCTCAGGATGTAATGAGTTTATTATTCCTCTAATCCTTTTATTCTCTGTAAAGCACGTTGTAAAATGCATTTAAGAAAGTACTATATAAAAAACGAGTCCAATTACGCTCTGTGCATAGAAACCTTTCCAGCCTACTTCCTCTTTGTGATGAATTGCTGGTGATTAGCAAGCATACTGAGCATTATCTCGGGACTGTTTTCTCAGTGTAGTCGACCCTGCGTGACATTAAAGTCACATAACACATCACATACTTTTATTGCTCCATTTTTGGTTAGGTGCTATGAGAATATTAGAGCACAATTATGTCAAGCTACAGAGGAAGAACTATCAGATAAAAGTATCATGTCATCAGATGTAAAGTTTAGCACTCGTACAGAATCTTGATCCTCTTAACATCGATGGTGGACAGTTCAACTCTCTGTCCAATCGCCACCAATGCATCAGGAATAGGAGTTATGGTGTCCATTCCGTTGATGGAGAAAGCAGTGTTTCCATAGTGCATCACAGAGCTGTAGTCATATGGTGTGTTCAGATTGTTGGTGTTCTCCTTGTTGAAATTGGACTGCATTGCTGGGTCAATGTTTTGCCAGTTGATCCTGACATAGTTGTCACGGTCGCTCCTGGTATGCTCGTGGTAGAAACCGAGTGCATGGTTCAGCTCGTGCTCGACGATTCCATGGTACACACAGCCATTCCTGTTGAGAGAGAGAACCTGAGCACCACCTGTTTTGCCCACAGCTGAGTAACACCTGAGAGACAGAGAGAAGATTGTTCTGGTCACATAAGTCAAGCAGCTAACAATGTGTTTCAAACATGAATAATGGAAGTAAAGTTATTTTAAATTTTTCAAAATAATTCCCTGCTCTCACCCATCTCGGCTTTTGATGCTGATGTAGTCAGGTTCAACTGTTCTGGGAACAAAACGAATGCAGGTTTTCTTGCGGAATGATGCCATGGCATTCTTAATTACATCCATGTCCAAAGAAGCTGTAAAATAATTAAAGAGAACATTAATAAAGAATATCAACATAAAGGTAAAACCTGAATCAGGGGGATTTACTTACAGAAATCAGTGCTCACAACATAAGGCACCTGCACTAAACCATTGGAGGACTTCTTCCAAAAGCATTTGTTGCTGGGGCAGACCAGAGAATTCCTGGTTTCTGGCAAAAGTATGTCTCCCTCCACCAGCATTTCACTGGACCCTTCATATAATCATGGAAAAAAAGCATTTGTTTGGCAACAACCAAAGAGTTGGAAATGCAATTTGTTAAAAATGTTGCACCATTGTCAACATTGCCTTGGTCCAAACATACAAACACCTTCAGAGGAAGGGTTTTAAAATACAAAGATAAGAATCAGCAACTTATCTGACCGTTGTTGATGGTGATAATGCGTGATGTGATGTCCACATGCTGAGGTTCTGTGGTAGGGAGAGCCTGGGAGAGACCCAGCAGCAGGGCTAGAATGGAGAAAGAGGCTCTGGGCTCCATTTTGCTTCAGTGTGTGGAGATGATCTGGATGTGCCTTCACTGTAGCTCAGTGTCTGAATGCTGTCGTTCCTGGACTTTTATACACATGGACACACACTAACAGAAACCCATATACAAACAAACACAGGTGTGACTGTTATGGACTTATGTTAGGCATTAATGTCTTCTGTCTAATGTATGTCACCAAAGGGAGGACACTTGGAACATCCCCATTAGTCAAATATCTCAGGAATTGGAGTGCTAGGCTGAGTTTGTTTGGCTAATCTGCACTAATGGATGAATTGTAGATTTAGTCTTTTACCTTATACTGACCTCTGTTTGTTAGCATTTCAGTTTGATCAATACATTTTCAGATCTGTTGGAAATGTTATTTGAAGAATCATCATGTCATAGTATCTGTTGACAAATGTTGGGGTTCTAAGAAAGATCTATTACAACCAAAATGTAGTTTGTTTGCTGTTTATTTTTCATGTGTTTGGATTTTTTTTAATCGTCAGTTCAAGTATAGATATAAAGTTTTAATGTGACTCAGAAAGCATAATCTTTTTCTGCAGACTTTCTGTGATATTTTCTTCTAATGATTGTTGATATGTGATGAGTAAATATCTGAAAGTATTTCTTCCCCAGTCTTGTCCAAGAATTCCACATAAATCAAAGTCAAATTCAAAATCAATAAACAAGGGAAGTCTATTCCAGGTTCCTAGAAATCCTAGTCTTGGTTTGAGTGTAGGTGTGATTGAATCCCATTTGGCACAACAACATGTTCAGGGTGCCCAGAGACACAGGAAGTGGGTGAATGGCGTAGAGGGGAGGTGGGCCATAGGAGAGGGTCATCAGGGGTGGTGGGAGGACCCATAGCAACTGAGATGGTTTTAGGCAACAGCATGATGCCAGGAGTAGAGGTACCTTGGCAGAAAGAGAGTATAGATTATTAGGCATGTCCAAATGCTAAAAGTGTGCAAATTAGGCATCTATAACGTGAAAGGATGGACTCCGGCTGTTCTACCTATGACAGCACAGATAAAAGGAAAGAGCCAGAAGGAACCACAGGCATGAGGCTGCCTGGAACATCAGCACTCCACCACTCTCAGCCAACAAACCTGGATGACAAGAAAAAAGTGAAGTGACAGCATCATAACATTCCAGTTTCTCATAACTCTCAGTGCTCCTGAACCCCTGGATCTACACCTTTACCTAGGATGAGTGATATTTAAGAAAATGCCTGACTATACAAATAGGTTTTCGGCCTACCTTCACATATTGACACTGAGTCTCTGAGACTTGAACATTCATAGAAATTTGAGGCCATAGTATAGGAGTTTCATCAGAAAAGGCTATGTCCCCTGTGGTAGATTGTCTTATTCATGGTACTATTAAAGACCTTTCAATCTCAGCAGATGTGGTGGATCATCAGGAGTTCACTTAAGTACTGTGTGGCAAGATTGTTCAGTGCTTTGTAGGTCATTAGAAGTATTTTATAGTCAATACATTTTGCTGAGAAGCAATGCAATGTATCTTAGGAATAATTTGATCAAACTTTCTAGTTCTAGTAAGAACTCTGGCTGCTGCATTTTGAACTAACTGGAGCTTCTTTATGTACTTAGTGGTACAACCAGATAGTAATACATTACAGGAGTCTAATGTGGAAGTGATAAATGCATGGACTAGCTTTTCTGTATCGTATAAAAATAGCACGGTCCTATACTTTGAAATGCTCCTGACTTGCAAAAGGGCTGTCCTACAAATATTATTTACATGAGCTTCATAGGAGAGAAGGGCTCCATAATTAAAGCAAGATCTTTAACCGTTAAAGATGGTGTGATTAGGAGACCATCAAGGTTTTTAATGTAATGATGGAGCATAATCCTGACTGCCTGTGAGCCTAGTAGGAGCACTTCTGTTTTCAGTCAGTTGCGGGAGAGAAATGTCTCAACATCCAGTGTCTGATGTCCTTTACAATTCCTCAATAACATTAAGCTGATATTTGTCCTTTGATTTGGCTGAGACATATAATTGTGCATAATAGCACATTGCTTGTGAATAATTCCACTTAGAGATACCATATATAAAATAGCAGGGGCCCTAGAACCCATCCCCCACACCAAATCTATCTTTTGTGTATGCTGAAATGTCACAATTTATGTTCACACACTGGTAATTCCGAGAACATTTTTTAGTCTATCTAGTAAAATGTTGTGACCTGTGGTGTCAAATGATGCACGGAGATCAAGCAGTATCAGCAAAGAGACATAACGATGGTCTAAACCCAACAACAGGTCATTAAAAACTTTAATCAGCATTGTCTCCTTGGCATGATGAAGCATAATTCCTGATTGAAAGATTTAATGTATCTGGTTCTGATGCAGGTATGATCTTAGTTGCTGAGATACACCTTTTATTAAATTATTATTATTATTATTATTAAAGTTCTCAGAGTGAGATCCCATTTATCCATGTATGTCATGGGCATCGGGCCTGCTGCTAAAGACTCGACTTCCCACAATGCCCCAGCTATTCACATCATGAAGAACTCTCCATCTGAATTCCTTTACCCGAGAATCCATAAGACATCGGTGTCTCCAGAGAACTTATCAATTTCATCTGGGTATAGTTACCCTCTGTGCATATAAGCATGTCCAGCCCATTTACTCTTTGTGATGAATTGCTGGTGATTAGCAAGCATATTGAGCATTATCTCTGGATTGTTTTCTCAGAGTAGTCGACCCTGCGTATTTTTGGATTTCGCAATGTTGTTTTTTTCCGCCTGTGTTACATTGAATGTTTTCTGCCTACCTGGATATGAACTTCCCCAGTTCCTGTTTACTCTTTGGAACCTCCCTTTTGTTTTAGTTCATTGTGTATTTTTCTCACATTACATATGTTATTAATACATTTCACCCATTCAGTAATGGCCTGAACCTAGACCATGACGTAACATGATAGATGATACATTTACTTTGATCATTTTTATTTTATGACATTACTACATATTTTGCAATCACGTAACACGTCACATAATTGTATTGCTACATTTTTTGGTTACGTATGATGAGAATATTATAGCACATTTAGGTCAAGCTAGAGAGGAAGAAGTATCAGATAGGAATATAATGTTATCGGATGTAAAGTTTAGCACTCGTACAGAATCTTGATCCTCTTGACGTCAATGGTGGACAGTTCAACTCTCTGTCCAATCGCCACCCATTCATCAGGAATAGGAGTTATGGTGTCCATTCCGTTGATGGAGAAAGCCGTATTTCCGTAGTGCATCACAGAGCTGTAGTCATATGGTGTGTTCAGATTGTTGGTGTTCTCCTTGTTGAAATTGGACTGCATTGCTGGGTCAATGTTTTGCCAGTTTATTATGACATAGTTGTCACGGTCGCTCCTGGTATGCTCGTGGTAGAAACCGAGTGCATGGTTGAGCTCGTGCTCGACGATTCCATGGTACACACAGCCGTTCCTGTTGAGAGAGAGCACCTGAGCACCACCTGTTTTGCCCACAGCTGAGTAACACCTGAGAGACAGAGAGAAGATTGTTCTGGTCACAGAAGTCAAACAGTTGATAATGTGTATCAAACAGGAATAATGGAAGTAAAATTATTTTAAATTTTTCAAAATAATTCCCTGCTCTCACCCATCTAGGCTTTTGATGCTGATGTAGTCAGGTTCAACTGTTCTGGGAACAAAGCGAATGCAGGTTTTCTTGCGGAATGATGCCATGGCATTGGTAATGACATCCATGTCCAAAGAAGCTGTAAAATAATTAAAGAGAACATTAATAAAGAATATCAACATAAAGGTAAAACCTGAATCAGGGGGATTTACTTACAGAAATCAGTGCTCACAACATAAGGCACCTGCACTAAACCATTGGAGGACTTCTTCCAAAAGCATTTGTTGCTGGGGCAGACCAAAGAATTCCTGGTTTCTGGCAAAAGTATGTCTCCCTCCACCAGCATTTCACTGGACCCTTCATATAATCATGGAAAAAAAGGATTTGTTTGGCAACAACCAAAGAGTTGGAAATGCAATTTATTAAAAATGTTGCACCATTGTCAACATTGCCTTGGTCCAAACATACAAACACCTTCAGAGGAAGGGTTTTAAAATACAAAGATAAGAATCAGCAACTTATCTGACCATTGTTGATGGTGATAATGCGTGATATGATGTCCACATGCTGAGGTTCTGTGGTAGGGAGAGCCTGAGAGAGACCCAGCAGCAGGGCTAGAATGGAGAAAGAGGCTCTGGGCTCCATTTTGCTTCAGTGTGTGGAGATGATCTGGATGTGCCTTCACTGTAGCTCAGTGTCTGAATGCTGTCGTTCCTGGACTTTTATACACTTGGACACACACTAACAGAAACCCATATACAAACAAACACAGGTGTGACTGTTATGGACTTATGTTAGGCATTAATGTCTTCTGTCTAATGTATGTCACCAAAGGGAGGACACTTGGAACATCCCCATTAGTCAAATATCTCAGGAATTGGAGTGCTAGGCTGAGTTTGTTTGGCTAATCTGCACTAATGGATGAATTGTAGATTTAGTCTTTTACCTTATACTGACCTCTGTTTGTTAGCATTTCAGTTTGATCAATACATTTTCAGATCTGTTGGAAATGTTATTTGAAGAATCATCATGTCATAGTATCTGTTGACAAATGTTGGGGTTCTAAGAAAGATCTATTACAACCAAAATTGAGTTTGTTTGCTGTTTGTTTTTCATGTGTTTGGATTTTTTTTAATCATCAGTTCAAGTATATATATATATAAAGTTTTAATGTGACTCAGAAAGCATAATCTTTTTCTGCAGACTTTCTGTGATATTTTCTTATAATGATTGTTGATATGTGATGAGTAAATATCTGAAAGTATTTCTTCCCCAGTCTTGTCCAAGAATTCCAAATAAATCAAAGTCAAATTCAAAATCAATAAGCAAGGGAAGTCTATTCCAGGTTCCTAGAAATCCTAGTCTTGGTTTGAGTGTAGGTGTGATTGAATCCCATTTGGCACAACAACATGTTCAGGGTGCCCAGAGACACAGGAAGTGGGTGAATGGCGTAGAGGGGAGGTGGGCCATAGGAGAGGGTCATCAGGGGGTGGTGGGAGGACCCATAGCAACTGAGATGGTTTTAGGCAGCAGCATGATGCCAGGAGTAGAGGTACCTTGGCAGAAAGAGAGTATAGATTATTAGGCATGTCCAAATGCTAAAAGTGTGCAAATTAGGCAACTATAACGTGAAAGGATGGACTCCGGCTGTTCTACCTATGACAGCACAGATAAAAGGAAAGAGCCAGAAGGAACCACAGGCATGAGGCTGCCTGGAACATCAGCACTCCACCGCTCTCAGCCAACAAACCTGGATGACAAGAAAAAAGTGAAGTGACAGCATCATAACATTCCAGTTTCTCATAACTCTCAGTGCTCCTGAACCCCCGGATCTACACCTTTACCTAGGATGAGTGATATTTAAGAAAATGCCTGACTATACAAATAGGTTTTCGGCCTACCTTCACATATTGACACTGAGTCTCTGAGACTTGAACATTCATAGAAATTTGAGGCCATAGTATAGGAGTTTCATCAGAAAAGGCTATGTCCCCTGTGGTAGATTGTCTTATTCATGGTACTATTAAAGACCTTTCAATCTCAGCAGATGTGGTGGATCATCAGGAGTTCACTTAAGTACTGTGTGGCAAGATTGTTCAGTGCTTTGTAGGTCATTAGAAGTATTTTATAGTCAAGTCAATACATTTTACTGAGAAGCAATGCAATGTATCTTAGGAATAATTTGATCAAACTTTCTAGTTCTAGTAAGAACTCTGGCTGCTGCATTTTGAACTAACTGGAGCTTCTTTATGTACTTAGTGGTACAACCAGATAGTAATACATTACAGGAGTCTAATGTGGAAGTGATAAATGCATGGACTAGCTTTTCTGTATCGTATAAAAATAGCACGGTCCTATACTTTGAAATGTTCCTGACTTGCAAAAGGGCTGTCCTACAAATATTATTTACATGAGCTTCATAGGAGAGAAGGGCTCCAAAATTAAAGCAAGATCTTTAACCGTTAAGGATGGTGTGATTAGGAGACCATCAAGGTTTTTAATGTAATGATGGAGCATAATCCTGACTGCCTGTGAGCCTAGTAGGAGCACTTCTGTTTTCAGTCAGTTGCGGGAGAGAAATGTCTCAACATCCAGTGTCTGATGTCCTTTACACATTCCTCAATAACATTAAGCTGATATTTGTCCTCTGATTTGGCTGAGACATATAATTGTGCATAATAGCACATTGCTTGTGAATAATTCCACTCAGAGATACCATATATAAAATAGCAGGGGCCCTAGAACCCATCCCCCACACCAAATCTATCTTTTGTGTATGCTGAAATGTCACAATTTATGTTCACACACTGGTAATTCCGAGAACATTTTTTAGTCTATCTAGTAAAATGTTGTGACCTGTGGTGTCAAATGATGCACGGAGATCAAGCAGTATCAGCAAAGAGACATAACGATGGTCTAAACCCAACAACAGGTCATTAAAAACTTTAATCAGCATTGTCTCCTTGGCATGATGAAGCATAATTCCTGATTGAAAGATTTAATGTATCTGGTTCTGATGCAGGTATGATCTTAGTTGCTGAGATACACCTTTTATTAAATTATTATTATTATTATTATTATTATTATTATTATTATTAAAGTTCTCAGAGTGAGATCCCATTTATCCATGTATGTCATGGGCATCGGGCCTGCTGCTAAAGACTCGACTTCCCACAATGCCCCAGCTATTCACATCATGAAGAACTCTCCATCTGAATTCCTTTACCCGAGAATCCATAAGACATCGGTGTCTCCAGAGAACTTATCAATTTCAACTGGGTCTAGTTACCCTCTGTGCATATAAGCATGTCCAGCCCATTTACTCTTTGTGATGAATTGCTGGTGATTAGCAAGCATATTGAGCATTATCTCTGGACTGTTTTCTCAGAGTAGTCGACCCTGCGTATTTTTGGATTTCGCAATGTTGTTTTTTTCCGCCTGTGTTACATTGAATGTTTTCTGCCTACCTGGATATGAACTTCCCCAGTTCCTGTTTACTCTTTGGAACCTCCCTTTTGTTTTAGTTCATTGTGTATTTTTCTCACATTACATATGTTATTAATACATTTCACCCATTCAGTAATGGCCTGAGCCTAGACCATGACGTAACATGATAGATGATACATTTACTTTGATCATTTTTATTTTATGACATTACTACATATTTTGCAATCACGTAACACGTCACATAATTGTATTGCTACATTTTTTGGTTACGTATGATGAGAATATTATAGCACATTTAGGTCAAGCTAGAGAGGAAGAAGTATCAGATAGGAATATAATGTTATCGGATGTAAAGTTTAGCACTCGTACAGAATCTTGATCCTCTTGACGTCAATGGTGGACAGTTCAACTCTCTGTCCAATCGCCACCCATTCATCAGGAATAGGAGTTATGGTGTCCATTCCGTTGATGGAGAAAGCCGTATTTCCGTAGTGCATCACAGAGCTGTAGTCATATGGTGTGTTCAGATTGTTGGTGTTCTCCTTGTTGAAATTGGACTGCATTGCTGGGTCAATGTTTTGCCAGTTTATTATGACATAGTTGTCACGGTCGCTCCTGGTATGCTCGTGGTAGAAACCGAGTGCATGGTTGAGCTCGTGCTCGACGATTCCATGGTACACACAGCCGTTCCTGTTGAGAGAGAGCACCTGAGCACCACCTGTTTTGCCCACAGCTGAGTAACACCTGAGAGACAGAGAGAAGATTGTTCTGGTCACAGAAGTCAAACAGTTGATAATGTGTATCAAACAGGAATAATGGAAGTAAAATTATTTTAAATTTTTCAAAATAATTCCCTGCTCTCACCCATCTAGGCTTTTGATGCTGATGTAGTCAGGTTCAACTGTTCTGGGAACAAAGCGAATGCAGGTTTTCTTGCGGAATGATGCCATGGCATTGGTAATGACATCCATGTCCAAAGAAGCTGTAAAATAATTAAAGAGAACATTAATAAAGAATATCAACATAAAGGTAAAACCTGAATCAGGGGGATTTACTTACAGAAATCAGTGCTCACAACATAAGGCACCTGCACTAAACCATTGGAGGACTTCTTCCAAAAGCATTTGTTGCTGGGGCAGACCAAAGAATTCCTGGTTTCTGGCAAAAGTATGTCTCCCTCCACCAGCATTTCACTGGACCCTTCATATAATCATGGAAAAAAAGGATTTGTTTGGCAACAACCAAAGAGTTGGAAATGCAATTTATTAAAAATGTTGCACCATTGTCAACATTGCCTTGGTCCAAACATACAAACACCTTCAGAGGAAGGGTTTTAAAATACAAAGATAAGAATCAGCAACTTATCTGACCATTGTTGATGGTGATAATGCGTGATATGATGTCCACATGCTGAGGTTCTGTGGTAGGGAGAGCCTGAGAGAGACCCAGCAGCAGGGCTAGAATGGAGAAAGAGGCTCTGGGCTCCATTTTGCTTCAGTGTGTGGAGATGATCTGGATGTGCCTTCACTGTAGCTCAGTGTCTGAATGCTGTCGTTCCTGGACTTTTATACACTTGGACACACACTAACAGAAACCCATATACAAACAAACACAGGTGTGACTGTTATGGACTTATGTTAGGCATTAATGTCTTCTGTCTAATGTATGTCACCAAAGGGAGGACACTTGGAACATCCCCATTAGTCAAATATCTCAGGAATTGGAGTGCTAGGCTGAGTTTGTTTGGCTAATCTGCACTAATGGATGAATTGTAGATTTAGTCTTTTACCTTATACTGACCTCTGTTTGTTAGCATTTCAGTTTGATCAATACATTTTCAGATCTGTTGGAAATGTTATTTGAAGAATCATCATGTCATAGTATCTGTTGACAAATGTTGGGGTTCTAAGAAAGATCTATTACAACCAAAATTGAGTTTGTTTGCTGTTTGTTTTTCATGTGTTTGGATTTTTTTTAATCATCAGTTCAAGTATATATATATATAAAGTTTTAATGTGACTCAGAAAGCATAATCTTTTTCTGCAGACTTTCTGTGATATTTTCTTATAATGATTGTTGATATGTGATGAGTAAATATCTGAAAGTATTTCTTCCCCAGTCTTGTCCAAGAATTCCAAATAAATCAAAGTCAAATTCAAAATCAATAAGCAAGGGAAGTCTATTCCAGGTTCCTAGAAATCCTAGTCTTGGTTTGAGTGTAGGTGTGATTGAATCCCATTTGGCACAACAACATGTTCAGGGTGCCCAGAGACACAGGAAGTGGGTGAATGGCGTAGAGGGGAGGTGGGCCATAGGAGAGGGTCATCAGGGGGTGGTGGGAGGACCCATAGCAACTGAGATGGTTTTAGGCAGCAGCATGATGCCAGGAGTAGAGGTACCTTGGCAGAAAGAGAGTATAGATTATTAGGCATGTCCAAATGCTAAAAGTGTGCAAATTAGGCAACTATAACGTGAAAGGATGGACTCCGGCTGTTCTACCTATGACAGCACAGATAAAAGGAAAGAGCCAGAAGGAACCACAGGCATGAGGCTGCCTGGAACATCAGCACTCCACCGCTCTCAGCCAACAAACCTGGATGACAAGAAAAAAGTGAAGTGACAGCATCATAACATTCCAGTTTCTCATAACTCTCAGTGCTCCTGAACCCCCGGATCTACACCTTTACCTAGGATGAGTGATATTTAAGAAAATGCCTGACTATACAAATAGGTTTTCGGCCTACCTTCACATATTGACACTGAGTCTCTGAGACTTGAACATTCATAGAAATTTGAGGCCATAGTATAGGAGTTTCATCAGAAAAGGCTATGTCCCCTGTGGTAGATTGTCTTATTCATGGTACTATTAAAGACCTTTCAATCTCAGCAGATGTGGTGGATCATCAGGAGTTCACTTAAGTACTGTGTGGCAAGATTGTTCAGTGCTTTGTAGGTCATTAGAAGTATTTTATAGTCAATACATTTTACTGAGAAGCAATGCAATGTATCTTAGGAATAATTTGATCAAACTTTCTAGTTCTAGTAAGAACTCTGGCTGCTGCATTTTGAACTAACTGGAGCTTCTTTATGTACTTAGTGGTACAACCAGATAGTAATACATTACAGGAGTCTAATGTGGAAGTGATAAATGCATGGACTAGCTTTTCTGTATCGTATAAAAATAGCACGGTCCTATACTTTGAAATGTTCCTGACTTGCAAAAGGGCTGTCCTACAAATATTATTTACATGAGCTTCATAGGAGAGAAGGGCTCCAAAATTAAAGCAAGATCTTTAACCGTTAAGGATGGTGTGATTAGGAGACCATCAAGGTTTTTAATGTAATGATGGAGCATAATCCTGACTGCCTGTGAGCCTAGTAGGAGCACTTCTGTTTTCAGTCAGTTGCGGGAGAGAAATGTCTCAACATCCAGTGTCTGATGTCCTTTACACATTCCTCAATAACATTAAGCTGATATTTGTCCTCTGATTTGGCTGAGACATATAATTGTGCATAATAGCACATTGCTTGTGAATAATTCCACTCAGAGATACCATATATAAAATAGCAGGGGCCCTAGAACCCATCCCCCACACCAAATATAGCTTTTGTGTATGCTGAAATGTCACAATTTATGTTCACACACTGGTAATTCCGAGAATATTTTTTAGTCTGTCTAGTAAAATGTTGTGAACTGTGGTGTCAAATGATGCACGGAGATCAAGCAGTATCAGCAAAGAGACATAACGATGGTCTAAACCCAACAACAGGTCATTAAAAACTTTAATCAGCATTGTCTCCTTGGTATGATGAAGCATAATTCCTGATTGAAAGATTTAATGTATCTGGTTCTGATGCAGGTATGATCTTAGTTGCTGAGATACACCTTTTATTAAATTATTATTATTATTAAAGTTCTCAGAGTGAGATCCCATTTATCCATGTATGTCATGGGCATCGGGCCTGCTGCTAAAGACTCGACTTCCCACAATGCCCCAGCTATTCACATCATGAAGAACTCTCCATCTGAATTCCCTTACCCGCGAATCCATAAGACATCGGTGTCTCCAGAGAACTTATCAGTTTCATCTGGGTATAGTTACCCTCTGTGCATATAAGCATGTCCAGCCCATTTACTCTCTGTGATGAATTGCTGGTGATTAGCAAGCATACTGAGCATTATCTCTGGACTGTTTTCTCAGAGTTGTCGACCCTGCGTGTTTTTGGATTTCGCAATGTTGTTTTTTTCCGCCTGTGTTACATTGAATGTTTTCTGCCTACCTGGATATGAACTTCCCCAGTTCCTGTTTACTCTTTGGAACCTCCCTTGTGTTTTAGTTCATTGTGTATTTTTCTCACATTACATATGTTATTAATACATTTCACCCATTCAGTAATGGCCTGAGCCTAGACCATGACGTAACATGATAGATTATACATTTACTTTGATCATTTTTATTTTATGACATTACTACATATTTTGCAATCACGTAACACGTCACATAATTGTATTGCTACATTTTTTGGTTACGTATGATGAGAATATTATAGCACATTTAGGTCAAGCTAGAGAGGAAGAAGTATCAGATAGAAATATAATGTTATCGGATGTAAAGTTTAGCACTCGTACAGAATCTTGATCCTCTTGACGTCAATGGTGGACAGTTCAACTCTCTGTCCAATCGCCACCCATTCATCAGGAATAGGAGTTATGGTGTCCATTCCGTTGATGGAGAAAGCCGTATTTCCGTAGTGCATCACAGAGCTGTAGTCATATGGTGTGTTCAGATTGTTGGTGTTCTCCTTGTTGAAATTGGACTGCATTGCTGGGTCAATGTTTTGCCAGTTGATCCTGACATAGTTGTCACGGTCGCTCCTGGTATGCTCGTGGTAGAAACCGAGTGCATGGTTCAGCTCGTGCTCGACGATTCCATGGTACACACAGCCGTTCCTGTTGAGAGAGAGCACCTGAGCACCACCTGTTTTGCCCACAGCTGAGTAACACCTGAGAGACAGAGAGAAGATTGTTCTGGTCACATAAGTCAAGCAGCTAACAATGTGTATCAAACATGAATAAGGGAAGTAAAGTTATTTTAAATTTTTCAAAATAATTCCCTGCTCTCACCCATCTCGGCTTTTGATGCTGATGTAGTCAGGTTCAACTGTTCTGGGAACAAAGCGAATGCAGGTTTTCTTGCGGAATGATGCCATGGCATTCTTAATTACATCCATGTCCAAAGAAGCTGTAAAATAATTAAAGAGAACATTAATAAAGAATATCAACATAAAGGTAAAACCTGAATCAGGGGGATTTACTTACAGAAATCAGTGCTCACAACATAAGGCACCTGCACTAAACCATTGGAGGACTTCTTCCAAAAGCATTTGTTGCTGGGGCAGACCAGAGAATTCCTGGTTTCTGGCAAAAGTATGTCTCCCTCCACCAGCATTTCACTGGACCCTTCATATAATCATGGAAAAAAAGGATTTGTTTGGCAACAACCAAAGAGTTGGAAATGCAATTTGTTAAAAATGTTGCACCATTGTCAACATTGCCTTGGTCCAAACATACAAACACCTTCAGAGGAAGGGTTTTAAAATACAAAGATAAGAATCAGCAACTTATCTGACCGTTGTTGATGGTGATAATGCGTGATGTGATGTCCACATACTGAGGTTCTGTGGTAGGGAGAGCCTGGGAGAGACCCAGCAGCAGGGCTAGAATGGAGAAAGAGGCTCTGGGCTCCATTTTGCTTCAGTGTGTGCAGATGATCTGGATGTGCCTTCACTGTAGCTCAGTGTTTGAATGCTTTTGTTCCTGGACTTTTATACACTTGGACACATACACTAACAGAAACCCATATACAAACAAACACAGGTGTGACTGTTATAGACATATATTAGGCATGAATGTCTTCTGTCTAATGTTTGTCACCAAAGGGAGGACACTTGGAACATCCCCATTAGTCAAATATCTCAGGAATTGGAGTGCTAGGCTGAGTTTGTTTGGCTAATCTGCACTAATGGATGAATTGTAGATTTAGTCTTTTACCTTATACTGACCTCTGTTTGTTAGCATTTCAGTTTGATCAATACATTTTCAGATCTGTTGGAAATGTTATTTGAAGAATCATCATGTCATAGTATCTATTGACAAATGTTGGGGTTCTAAGAAAGATCTATTACAACCAAAATTTTGTTTGTTTGCTGTTTGTTTTTCATGTGTTTGGATTTTTTTTAATCATCAGTTCAAGTATACATATAAAGTTTTAATATGACTCAGAAAGCATAATCTTTTTCTGCAGACTTTCTGTGATATTTTCTTCTAATGATTGTTGATATGTGATGATTAAATATCTGAAAGTATTTCTTCCCCAGTCTTGTCCAAGAATTCCACATAAATCAAAGTCAAATTCAAAATCAATAAGCAAGGGAAGTCTATTCCAGGTTCCTAGAAATCCTAGTCTTGGTTTGAGTGTAGGTGTGATTGAATCCCATTTGGCACAACAACATGTTCAGGGTGCCCAGGGACACAGGAAGTGGGTGAATGGCGTAGAGGGGAGGTGGGCCATAGGAGAGGGTCATCAGGGGTGGTGGGAGGACCCATAGCAACTGAGATGGTTTTAGGCAACAGCATGATGCCAGGAGTAGAGGTACCTTGGCAGAAAGAGAGTATAGATTATTAGGCATGTCCAAATGCTAAAAGTGTGCAAATTAGGCATCTATAACGTGAAAGGATGGACTCTGGCTGTTCTACCTATGACAGCACAGATAAAAGGAAAGAGCCAGAAGGAACCACAGGCATGAGGCTGCCTGGAACATCAGCACTCCACCACTCTCAGCCAACAAACCTGGATGACAAGAAAAAAGTGAAGTGACAGCATCATATCATTCCAGTTTCTCATATCTCTCAGTGCTCCTGAACCCCCAGATCTATACCTTTACCTAGGATGAGTGGTATTTAAGAAAATGCCTGACTATACAAATAGGTTTTCGGCCTACCTTCACATATTGACACTGAGTCTCTGAGACTTGAACATTCATAGAAATTTGAGTCCATAGTATAGGAGTTTCATCAGAAAAGGCTATGTCCCCTGTGGTAGATTGTCTTATTCATGCTACTATTAAAGACCTTTCAATCTCAGCAGATGTGGTGGATCATCAGGAGTTCACTTAAGTACTGTGTGGCAAGATTGTTCAGTGCTTTGTAGGTCATTAGAAGTATTTTATAGTCAATACATTTTACTGAGAACCAATGCAATGTATCTTAGGAATAATTTGATCAAACTTTCTAGTTCTAGTACTTAGTGGTACAACCAGATAGTAATACATTACAGGAGTCTAATGTGGAAGTGATAAATGCATGGACTAGCTTTTCTGTATCGTATAAAAATAGCACGGTCCTATACATTGAAATGCTCCTGACTTGCAAAAGGGCTGTCCTACAAATATTATTTATAGGAGCTTCATAGGAGAGACTGGGCTCCATAATTAAAGCAAGATCTTTAACCGTTAAGGATGGTGTGATTAGGAGACCATCAAGGTTTTTAATGTAATGATGGAGCATAATCCTGACTGCCTGTGAGCCTAGTAGGAGCACTTCTGTTTTCAATCAGTTGAGGGAGAGAAATGTCTCAACATCCAGTGTCTGATGTCCTTTACACATTCCTCAATAACATTAAGCTGATATTTGTCCTCTGATTTGGCTGAGACATATAATTGTATATCAATTGCTTGTGAATAATTCCACTTAGAGATACCATATATAAAATAGCAGGGGCCCTTTGTTAGCATTTCAGTTTGATCAATACATTTTCAAAATACATTGGAAATTATATTTGACGAATCATCATGTCATAGTTTCTGATGAACAATCAGGCTATTCATGTTGTGGTTCTAAGAAAGATCTATTGCCACCAAATGTTCGTTTGAATGCTGTTTGTTTTGATGTGTTTGATTTTTTTTTTCATCAGTTCAAGTAGACATGTAAAGTTATAATTTGATTCAGAAAGCACAATCTTTGATTGTCTTGAGAAGATATCAGTTACCTCTCATCCCTGAGAAGATATCCGTTACCTCTCATCCTTGAGGGGAAGAAGTGCAACTCAATTAAAGCCTTGAAAAGTCTTAACTTTATTCTTGAAAGTGCTTAAGTCTTCAAGATCCCTCGGGATGTGTCGGGGAGAATTCCAGAGTTTGGCACCATGTCAGCAAAAGGCAGCCTCAAAACTCTTGGTGGGCAACATAATCTTGTTTTGTGAGTTGATCTGTGGACCTTTGAGCATGCTTGCCTTGTGAGCTTACTGCTGAGATATAAAGGAGCAAGACCATGTAAACTTGTAAGTAAGCAGTAGAATTTTAAAGTCACATCTAGATAACACAGGTAGCCAAGGCGACTCTTTATGGATGGGTATAATATGACCTCTCATCTTTGTGCATGTTAGTACTCTGGCTGCTGCATTTTGAACCTTCTGCAGGCCTGAAATCGTATTCTTAGCAAAACCTGCTAGCAGAGCATTATAGTGGCCCAGATGTAAAGATACAATTGAATGCAGTAGTTTTGCATTATCTGTTGCTGTGAAGATATTCCTAACCTTGGCTATGTTACGAAGATGACAGAAGATGACAGACACTGTTCTGCAGATATTCCTAACTTGACATTTAAAGTTTAGGTCATAGTCAGTTGTGACTGTAACGGTGAGCTGTGAGGACGCGAATGCATGTGCGGAGAAGAGCGAGATTTATTATGGGTAAATCCAAAATCAGAGTCGTTGTGGTAGTTCAGGGTCATAATACCAACATGCAGAGCATGGGGATACATAAACAAATGAAAACACATAAACAATGAACAGTCAAGACACAGCGAGCAACACAGGATTTAAATACATGAACTTAACAAGACTAGAAACAAGGGACAGGTGTGGAAAATCAAACAAGGGGCGGAGAAAATCAAACTATGGCATGGAGCTAAAATACACAAGACAGGGAAAACATGGAACATGGAAGCTGGGAGGGACTAATTGTGACAGACACCTAGGTTTTTGATATAGTGTTGGGCCTTAACTGACAGGAACTCTAGATATATTACAGCATCAGTGCGCTCATGACTATTCCCGATCATAATATATTCCATTTTGTTCTCAATGAGTTGCAGGACATTATGACCCATCCAGAAGTTGATATCTTTTAATCAATTAAAATTCAAGTCAATGGATCCCAGAGGGTCCATGGCTAGGGACATACAATTTTGTGTCATTTGCATACTGGTGGTATAAGATTTTATATTTACTGAAGATTGTGACTTATGAAAGCTTATAAAGTCTAAAGAGTGCTGGCCCCTAAATTGAGCTCTGGGGGACAGCACAGATAGAGCAACTACCATAAAAGTGTGACATAATACTCCGGACTGCACAGGCACATCTGAATTATTAAAATCAATTCAAGTAAAGCAAGATATATCTTGCTGAAGCTCATAGTACTGCAACCCTCAACAATCACACTAATTGGAATTTATAGGCCACCAGGACCAAATTCAGAATTTACCAGTGAGTTTGCTGATTTCCACGATAATCAAATTCCATTATTAGAAAGAGCCATTATTAATGGTGATTTCAAAATTCACTTTTAGAGTGCCCAAGATCCTTTGAGATTGGCCTTTATTTCTATACTAGAAAGAGAGAACCCACACGCTCCAGTGGACATACACTTGATTTAGGACTGACATATGGCACAGACATGGAGAACATAGTCATTTTACCCCAGTCTGATGCCATGTCAGACCATTCCCTTATTTCATTTAAACTACATATCAATTACAATCCAGTCACCTCACCTCATTACCACATTAGACACAGAATGATGTCAGCTAGTGCAGCTTTATTGCAGATCTCCAGATTCATCATTTCTGACTAGGAAACCCACAATCCCTACAGAACTTGATCAAATGACTGAATGCTTAGAATAAGCGTTTGACTGCACACTTAATGATGTTGCTCCATGTAACAATGAAACATTAGAGTAAAAAAAATTATACTCTGCTATAATGATAACATTTGCAATTTAAAACAGAACACTCAATAGAGAGAATGCAAATGGCACCACAATAAATTTGTAGGCTTCCAGTTTGCATGGAACAAGGGCTTTCTTAACTATAGAGAGGTATTTGTTACCATTCGAACAGCTTATCTCTCTACCATTATAGGAAATAAATATAACCCTTTTAATTTGGTACAATTGCACAATTAACTAGGAATAAAACTGACACCAAAACTCAGATTACATCATGTAGTCACATGACTTCATCACATTTACCACATTTAAGCACATTAGAGATTAGATGTAACAATTAGAGATAACATTCAGAGTAATAATGTAGCATCAGGCAGTTACATAGAAACCAAAACAGTCATGTCAATAAATGCATTAGAATTCTTTACTGCATCCAAGCACCTGAACTAACATCTTTGATCTATTGCTCAAAATCTTCCAGCTGTTTATTAGATTCATTGTCCAAACAGTTTCTTAAAGAATATCTAACAGAAGTCATCAAACCTCTAATAATTATAATAAACTCCTAACTGAACATTGGCTTCATACCTAAATCATTCATTATTAGCAGTCATCATACGAGTCATCAAGAGAGTTAACCTTGACCTGTGTCAGCTGTGAAACTCCAAGTAAATCTCTAACCTTCCCTTTATTTCTAAGATCCAGTCTTCCACATTAGACTCTTGTAATGGGTTTGTGGAGGAGAAATCAATAGGACTCGAGCCAGATGTGCAAGCTTTATTGGTTCTGTCCCTTATGCATCGAGGGAGAGAAGCCTCAAACTTCTCTCTCACATGAGTTCATATACCCCCACCATTCCCTGCTGTTCTCTCATGTGCTAATCTTGTGACTCCAGGTTCCAGGACTCTCAACCATCCTTGAACATTCTTTCCTGCTAAAAGCTAGTTGTTACTCTCTGCTGCTGCACCCCTGCCCAGCAACAGTTAAGCGATAACTGTCATACTCCATCACTTCTCTATTTGCCTGTCTTGCAGACTGGTCAAGAGAGGGCAAAGGTCACATAGTCCTTACTTCCTCCTTTAAGCAAGCATTAAGCATTTTCCCTCACAGATTAATATCTGGTTGTACCACTAAGTGCATAAACAAGCTCCAGTTAATTCAAAATGCGGCAGCCATAATTCTTACTAGAACTAGAACGTTTGATCATATTACTCCTAATTTTAGCTACATTGCATTGGCTCTTAGTAAAATTTCTTATTGAATATAAAATACTTCTAATGACCTACAAAGCACTGAACAATCTTGCCATGTTGCTTTGCCAGATGGGATTCAATCACACCTACACTCAAACGAAGACTAGGATCTCTAGGAACCTGGAATAGACTTCCCTTGCTGATTTATTGTCATCACATATTTTGTACTTTACTGTTTGTATTGTTTCCAGTGTGGTGTCTGGTGTTGAACAGAAGAGGATTGGCACCCTTTGAGTCTTGCTTACTCCCAATGTGTCAATCCGTCGCCCTTAAGGAGGTTTTAATTGGCATTGTTGCTTCTGGCTTGCTAACTGGGGGCTTGGACTCAGACATCTGTAAAGGTGCTTTGTGACAATGGTTGTTTTTAAAAGCTCTACATAAATAAATTTGATTTTGAATTTGACTTTGATGTATGTGGAATTCTTGGACAAGACTGGGAAAGGAATACTTTCAGATATTTAATCATCACATATCAACAATCATTATAAGAAAATATCACAGGAAGTCTGCAGAAAAAGATTATGCTTTCTGAGTCACATTAAAACTTTATATGTATACTTGAACTTATGATTTAAAAAAATCCAAACACATGAAAAACAAACAGCAAACAAACAAAATTTTGGTTGTAATAGATCTTTCTTAGAACCCCAACATTTGTCAACAGATACTATGACATGATGATTCTTCAAATAACATTTCCAACAGATCTGAAAATGTATTGATCAAACTGAAATGCTAACAAACAGAGGTCAGTATAAGGTAAAAGACTAAATCTACAATTCATCCATTAGTGCAGATTAGCCAAACAAACTCAGCCTAGCACTCCAATTCCTGAGATATTTGACTAATGGGGATGTTCCAAGTGTCCTCCCTTTGGTGACATACATTAGACAGAAGACATTCATGCCTAACATAAGTCCATAACAGTCACACCTGTGTTTGTTTGTATATGGGTTTCTGTTAGTGTATGTGTCCAAGTGTATAAAAGTCCAGGAACAAAAGCATTCAGACACTGAGCTACAGTGAAGGCACATCCAGATCATCTCCACACACTGAAGCAACATGGAGCCCAGAGCCTCTTTCTCCATTCTAGCCCTGCTGCTGGGTCTCTCTCAGGCTCTCCCTACCACAGAACCTCAGCATGTGGACATCACATCACGCATTATCACCATCAACAACGGTCAGATAAGTTGCTGATTCTTATCTTTGTATTTTAAAACCCTTCCTCTGAAGGTGTTTGTATGTTTGGACCAAGGCAATGTTGACAATGGTGCAACATTTTTTAACAAATTGCATTTCCAACTCTTTGGTTGTTGCCAAACAAATCCCTTTTTCCCCATGATTATATAAAGGGTCCAGTGAACTGTTGGTGGAGGGAGACATACTTTTGCCAGAAACCAGGAATTCTCTGGTCTGCCCCAGCAACAAATGCTTTTGGAAGAAGTCCTCCAATGGTTTAGTGCAGGTGCCTTATGTTGTGAGCACTGATTTCTGTAAGTAAATCCCCCTGATTCAGGTTTTACCTTTATGTTGATATTCTTTATTAATGTTCTCTTTAATTATTTTACAGCTTCTTACGACAAGGATGTAATTAAGAATGCCATGGCATCATTCCGCAAGAAAACCTGCATTCGCTTTGTTCCCAGAACAGTTGAACCTGACTACATCAGCATCAAAAGCCTAGATGGGTGAGAGCAGGGAATTATTTTGAAAAATTTAAAATAATTTTACTTCCATTATTCATGTTTGATACACATTGTTAGCTGCTTGACTTATGTGACCAGAACAATCTTCTCTCTGTCTCTCAGGTGTTACTCAGCTGTGGGCAAAACAGGTGGTGCTCAGGTGCTCTCTCTCAACAGGAACGGCTGTGTGTACCATGGAATCGTCGAGCACGAGCTGAACCATGCACTCGGTTTCTACCACGAGCATACCAGGAGCGACCGTGACAACTATGTCAGGATCAACTGGCAAAACATTGACCCAGCAATGCAGTCCAATTTCAACAAGGAGAACACCAACAATCTGAACACACCATACGACTACAGCTCTGTGATGCACTATGGAAACACGGCTTTCTCCATCAACGGAAAGGACACCATAACTCCTATTCCTGATGCATTGGTGGCGATTGGACAGAGAGTTGAACTGTCCACCATCGACGTTAAGAGGATCAAGATTCTGTACGAGTGCTAAACTTTACATCCGATGACATGATATTTTTATCTGATAGTTCTTCCTCTGTAGCTTGTCATAAATGTGCTATAATATTCTCATAGCACATAAATAAAAATGGAGCAATAAAAGTATGTGATGTGTTATGTGACTTTAATGTCATATAATAAAATTAATTAAAGCAAATGTCTTATCTGTCATGTTAAGTTATTTTCTAGGCTCAGGCCAAAACTGAGTGAGTGAAATGTATTAATAAAATATATAACCTGAGAGAAATACACAGATGCTGATGGAGAAAAATCTCTCGATAAGTTTATTGATGTACAGGCAAATCCAAGACATAAACAGCAGGCTGGCAGTGGTCACAACCAGTACAGAGTGACCTAACACACAAGGGAGGTTCCAAAGAGTAAACTGGAACTGGGGAAATTCATATCCAGGTAGGCAGAAAACATTCAATGTAACACAGGCGGAAAAAAACAACATTGCGAAATCCAAAAAAATGCAGGGTCGACTACACTGAGAAAACAGTCCAGAGATAATGCTCAGTATGCTTGCTAATCACCAGCAATTCATCACAAAGAGGAAGTAGGCTGGACAGGCTTCTATGCACAGAGGGTAACTATACCCAGCTGAAATTGATAAGTTCTCTGGAGACATCGATGCCTTATGGTTTCTCAGGTGAGGGACTATTTATCAAAGACAGTGTATTGTTAAACTGGAACATTCTTTACAATTTATTTTAAATTACGTTTCAAGTTTCAAGTTTCAAGTTTGGTTTATTTGTCACATACATAGTCATACACAGTATAACTCGCAGTGAAATGGTTGAGTACTCTGTCCAAACTGAGGAAAAAGAAAACAGGAGTGCATAGAGGAATATATATTCTATATATGTACAAAAATATATTAACAATGTATGTACAATATATGTATATTATGTTTATATACACAATGTACAATGTATATATGGATATTTAAATATGTATGTACACAATGTACAGAATGTACAGTCCCATCTTGCAATTGACATATTTACAGTTATGTTACATGGTGGTAATTGAACATATTACAGTTATGTTCCATGGTGGTGGTGGTCCCCACAGTTTATCAGTTTCCCTGATTCAGGGCCCGAATGGCCTGTGTGAAGAAGCTCCTCTTCAGTCTCTCCGTCTTGGTCTTCAGGGAGCGAAAGCGGTTCCCTGACCTCAACAGAGAGAAGAGTCTATTGTTGGGATGGGTGGGGTTCTTCACAATGCTCCTAGCATTGGACTGGCACCTCTTGTGAAATTTGGTCCGCAGGTCAGGAAGTTCCGTGCGAGTGATGCGCTCTCCTGAACGCACCACCCTCTGGAGTGCTCGTCTGTCCTTCTTTGAGCTGTTCCCAAACCAGACTGTGATGTTTGCTGTGAGGATGCTCTCGATAGTGCAGGTGTAGAAGTTCCGCAGCACCTTGGTGGGCAGTTAGTCAGAGACTTCATCACATCTTCACTGCCAGCCTCCATGGACCCACTGCAGTTTGCATACCACCACAACCGCTCCACTGATGATGCAATTGCACATCTGCTTCACACCACACTGTTTGTCGACTACAGTTCAGCATTTAACACTATCATCCCCTCCCTACTCACTACTAAGTTGGAGGATCTAGGACTGCATACATCCCTGTGTGACTGGATCTCCAACTTCCTAACAGACAGACCACAATCAGTACGGGTGGGCAATTGCGTCTCATTCACCCTCACCCCCAGCACTGGAGCTCCCCAGGGTTGTGTCCTAAGCCCCCTGCTCTACTCACTGTACACCTATGACTGCGTGGCCACTTCCAGCTCCACCATCATTGTCAAGTTTGCTGATGATACCGTCGTCATGGGCCTGATCTCGGACAACGATGAGAGTGTCTATCTGGATGAGATTAAACACCTGGAGAACTGGTGCCAGGAGAATAATCTCCTCCTGAATGTCAGCAAGACAAAGGAGCTGATCGTGGACTGCAGCAAGAATCAGGAGCGGCACTACCAACCTGTTAAGATCAACGGAACCACAGTGGAGAGAGTAGACAGTTTCAGGTACCTTGGAGTTCACATCTCACAGGACCTGTCCTGGTCCTGCCACACCAACTCCCTGGCAAAGAAGTCTCGTCAGCGTCTTTACCATCTCAGATGCCTAAGAGACTTCAGACTGCCCACCAAGGTGCTGCGGAACTTCTACACCTGCACTATCGAGAGCATCCTCACAGCAAACATCACAGTCTGGTTTGGGAACAGCTCAAAGAAGGACAGACGAGCACTCCAGAGGGTGGTGCGTTCAGGAGAGCGCATCACTCGCACGGAACTTCCTGACCTGCGGACCAAATTTCACAAGAGGTGCCAGTCCAATGCTAGGAGCATTGTGAAGAACCCCTCCCATCCCAACAATAGGCTCTATTCTCTGTTGAGGTCAGGGAAGCGCTTTCACTCCCTAAAGACCAACACAGAGAGACTGAAGAGGAGCTTCTTCCCGCAGGCCATTTGGTCCCTGAATCAGGGCAACTGATGAACTGTGGGGAGTACTCTGTGTATGTCCACGATAACATCATAAAAAACTGTAAAAACTGTAAATTGTAAAAAATCTGGAAATTGTACATTGTATATACGCATATTATACATTCCCTCTTCATCCATCATAACATATTTATGTATCCATCAATCTGCATCCATTTCCCTGCATCTCCCCTCGGCTCGGCCAGAGCAGTTATAAAATGCATTTCACTGCTAGTTATACCATGACTATGTACGTGACAAATAAACTTTGAACTTTGAACAAGGAAGGAAGGGCCTCCTAGATGGATCCAAATTCAGATGAGGTGGACCAAGGAAGGGCAATTGAGAAAAGAGGTAAAATGCAACTGAAACAGGATGTGCACAACTGAGGCGGGTCAAGCCAAATAACAAAAAAGGGGGGTGAAGTGGCAGTAGAGCACACGGTACATAACTTAAAAAGAAGGTGAGGGGACATAAGGGGAGCTAACAGAAAACAAAAGGAAACAAAGCCTGCTAGGCTGGACCAGTTAGGAGATTAGACTGGGATCCACACCTGTAAAACAGATACAGGGGCACAGCGCACAACAGGCGAAGAACTCTCTTCCTGATATGCAGCTGAACGTGATGGGAGGATACTACCCAGAAGAAACAACTAGAGACAGACACAAGGGAAGACTATGCCTCATGGAACAGGAGAGCAAGTCAGCAAGAGATTTAGCAGAGAACATTCGCATTGAAAACACGTTATCAGCAATATTAACACATGCGCTACACACCAAAACTTCGACAGAGTGGCCCATTGTGAAGCAGTTATATAGGGGGGATGCCGTCTGTGTGAAACCATGCTGATGTGTACTAAGTAACCCACAGCTTGTAGCCGTCCTCTGGTGGCAACACACTGGCATCGCAAGCCGCTCCTTACAGGAAAATAATAAATATTTTAACAATAAAATCAATTAAAAGAGAAAAAGAGCATTAAAAGACTAAACCTAAGTTAGACTGGAGCTGGTGCCACTGCTTCACCAGGTTGGGTTTAAATTCTATGCTCTATAAGCTGGCCTGTATCCAGGGAACTCTGCTGTTTTAGCATATCAGAAAGATATTCTTATACGTTATTTATGGACCAGCAGCGGTGCTTTAAAGGCAATCCTATAACTAAGTGGAAGCCAGATTATAGAGATTGTATAACTGGAATATGTGCTGTCTACTCTTTGCCTTTGTTAAAACTCACACAATAAGATGTAGCTGTTGTCTGGTCTTTGTCAGTAGTCAATCCTGCCAGGAGTCAGGTAACATTAAGCCTTTGATTCTAGCTATATTCTTAGGGTGGTTAAAACATTTTTTCATTGTCTTGGTGTTGCTGCTAAAGGCGAGATCTGAGTGTATTAGAACCGCTTAGGATTTAATTTTTAGATCCCTAGAGTAGACAGCTAGATTCAAGATGGGCCTGCATTTTAAGAGGCTCATCTCTGTAGTCAAATACCACAACTTATGTTTTATCTTTATTAATTCATAGAAGTGTTTATAGTAGCATACTAAGCATTGTCTCTAAGGGTGTAACAGACCACAAGGGAACCCTAATGTTCTTATTGGCTGTTCTCACCCTCCATTATAGGGACTTGTTGTCCAAGACTGCTGGTGAGGATGCAAAGAACTGTTTGCTAGTAAGTGAATGCGCTGCTGGACTTGTTTGCATAAACTGGTGTAGAGGATCTAGGTGAGAATCCAGGTGAAACCTTCTGTGATATGCAAATCAAGGAACTTGGAGCTTTTCATTCTCTTTTCACTCTTTGTAGTTATGCCAATGACGATGTGGAGATTGCTCGCCACAGGGACCCCTGAAGTCAATAATTATATATTTAGTTTTAACAACATTGAGAGTGTTTTCCCTGGGCCCATCTGTAGATCCTGGGCCCAAATGAGATCATCCACCATGTCATCAGCAACACTGACGATGTGATTTGAGCTGTACATTGCTGCACGGGCACGATTTAGCAATGTGAATAGCAACGGACTGAGCACACAGCCCTAGGGAACCTGTGGGTTCAGTATGGTGGTTCTGGAGGTGATGTTGCAGATCCTAACAGGCTCCCATGTAGAGTTCTCCCAGGTAGAAGGTGCAGGATCCAGCTTCAGAGGAATGTGCTTAGATCCAGCAGACTTAGCGTCATTGCAAGCTCCTGCGGAATGATTGTGTCTAATCCATAGTTAAATCTGTGAACAGTGCTTTTACATAAGTGTTTTTTTTTTTTTTTTATCCAGGTGAGTCAATAAAGGTCCACTGTGGAGCTTCTGGAGCAATAGGTGAACTGATTGGGTCCAGTGTAGGGAGGAAGCGCTATGTGTTTCATTGCAAGGTGATCGAAGCACATGCTCATTGGTCTGACTGCTCCAGTGCCTCAGGGATGGTGGTTGTTCTAAAGCTCTCGTGAGCAGTTCTCTGGCTTTAGAGAAATATTGGAGATGTCTGTCAGGATGTCAGCATTCCCCAAGCACCAGTTATGTTGCCAGTACCAGCAGCCTTCTGGAGGGTAACCTTAAATAGTTTTCCTGACCTCCGCTGACCTCTGCTGTGGATGGACTAAGTATTTGTTTGGTGCGAGGTTACCTTACCAGCTTGATGTTCTGTTCTTTGAACTCCTGTTCAGGGTTGCTGTTAAATAGTTTCTGGGGATAACTGTTCATTTATCATCATGTTTGTTGATCATAAAACATTGAAGGCAAAAATTATTTCATATTATTGAGGAATTAAAAGGACTATGGACATTTAGATGACACAGGCAGAAATATTTGGTGTTAAATGGAAGACTGCATTAAACGTTTTTAAAAGGTACACTTAGTCTGAAGGTATAGAGGCTAAACCAGCATTACCCAAAACATAATCACAATGACTCTTCGCATGGTATGAGCCTATACAGATAATGGAGCTCCTTTATTTAACCACGAATAAATCATTAACTTATTTTAACGTAGGTTGTTTAATCCCTTCATAAATTATGTCGTGCTTCTACTTTATGTGCAGGGAACACAAGAAACGCTTCTGCCCAGTATTTCCTGTAAAGTTCATCTATAGCAGTGCAACAGGTGAACTTGGACACCTCCGGCCAACGACGGAGCTTCACTAGTATTTCATAATATTCAAAAGAACCGAAACAACGCGCTAAAGTTTCAGTCCACACACAAACTGCAGGTAAAACTGAGAGGCTTAGGTAGAGTAAGGGACCACTGCCTGAACGCAGAGCCTTATGTCCACAGTCACATTCATGGCTGCATTAGGACGCCCTGCAAATCACACCGGCGCAGTCAACGTGGAGGGACAAGGGGGGACCGTTTAATTTACACAGCACAAACAATATAAGACGAGGTCATATTTATTCTGAATTAGACGTAATCTAAATTTTATTTCGCGGGCACGTTCACGGATTCATTCACCGCTTGTAATTACGCACAAAACCCAACTCTGAATAAATCTGCGACCCCCCCCCGAAGTCTTAGCGATGTACAGGTCCACGCTGTTTTACGCGCAGCGCGCCTGCGCCGTGCGTCTCGCCTGCTGGGAGGGTTTTTGTGTTGGGTTCGGGACAGCCATTGTGTTGCTTTGTTCGTTGGTTCAAAAGCCGTTTTTTATCTGAATTAATTTCGGTGAGTCGCATGCTTTAAAAAAAATAATAATGATAAAACTAACGCAACGCGATCGTGTTGAATAATGCTGTTATGCCTCGTTGAACTGTCGTTCGGTATATAATTAGTCTTTTGGTAGCTCGGGTAGCTGTTAGCTTGTTGGCTAGTCAGTTCTCGAGCCAGATGCCAGTAACGGTTATTTTTCTGGAAAGCCGTCTAGATGTGCCTCCCCTCAGCGGAAACCGCGCTGGCCGATTCCCGTTAATGACCGTCGTCGTCGTTGAAACCTGATTTATGAATGTTTACAGAGGCGGCGGTCGTGTGCGCGAGCGGGCGGTTAGGCCTCGCGACAGTGGTCCGTTAGCTTTATCACCGCGTGCGCGCGGACGGGCGGCGCCGGTACTTCGTTAGGCCTTCGGTGGCGTTTTTAGTTTTGGCAGCGTTGTAGTCGAGTGAACAAGGTAATCCTGTGACGGTGGTTAATAATAACATTATATAAGTTTGCTTGAGATGGAAAATGATCGGGACTAATGTGAAATTGTAACGCTGCAGTGCGAGTGAGCCGTCGTTAGTTAGCAACGGAGCTATTAGAAGCTACCGACTCATTTCCGGAAGTATGTTGGCACATGATTTGGATGGCAAAGTCCTTAGGCATGAGCATATAATGCGTGTGAAGTAGGTATAACGTGTAGTGTCATCTGGATGCCACTTTCCCCCTTAGCTAAATATTGGTGATCTCTATATTTAAATATATTCAGCCGTTGTTCAGTTGTCCGTATATTAACCTTACTGACGCTCGCAGCAATAACAGTGTTGTCATTAACAATGCGTTAATCAGGTTGTGTACTTGTGTCGCAAACAGGTGTCTTTTATGAATAATCAAAAGCAGCAAAAGCCAACGCTAACCGGCCAGCGTTTTAAAACTCGGAAAAGAGGTGAGCCCACCAAGGCCGGGTTTGTGTGACTCTTTAATATGCCTTTGTGTAATGCTGCCAGTACGTTGTTAAACTAGTTTCCCCCCCCCCCCTTCTTGCGCCGCCCCCCACCCCCATCAGATGAAAAGGAGAGATTTGACCCTTCTCAGTTTCAAGAAAGTATTGTGCAAGGCTTGAACCAAACTGGCACTGACTTGGAAGCGGTTGCAAAGTTCCTCGATGCCTCTGGTGCCAAGCTCGACTATCGCCGGTATGCAGAGACTCTGTTCGACATCCTGGTGGCTGGTGGGATGCTGGGTAAGAAACCACTTTTAGCTGTCGACGTGTAGCGTGTTGTCCTGGTAATGTAGCGCATTAATACGTTCTTTAAGGACGCATCGGTTTTAAGAGCAACAAAATTGTAGTTCACAAATGTAGCATCAACATGTTGCGATCAAATATAAGACTATGTACTCATCATGTGATTTATAAGAATGATGGTGAGTTTATAAATGCTCGCTCTATTTTTCTGAAGTGTAAGGTTATTTGTCATTAAACACCTGTTCCAGGTATTTGGCTGATGTCAAGAACAATGAACAGGCTACACTTATAATAAATACTTCTGATGCACTGAATGCACAGAAAAGGATTAAATAGCATAGTGGGAGAGTACTTGTATAATATGAAATATTTATTAGACTCGGGGATAAAATGCATATGCTTAAGCACGCTGATGAAGGCTCAGGTGTCGAAGCGTCCATGTTTTACCCCTGAGTCTAATAAATACATTGCATGTTATACAAGAGCTATTCTCGCTAAACTAGACCAACTAGCATGTTGCCTTTTAAATCTTGAGCACATGTATAGCTCTCTATTTGTTTGGCACAGATTAGCTGTTGGAAGCCGAAGCAAAGCAGAATTGGTTGCATGGCTTTTTCACTTTTACCGTTTTGCAAAATTGTGGTTTTCCTGAATCTGAGCAACCATCAGTATGTCGCTTTGGCACCGTGATGAAGTGTTTTTTCTTTTTGTCTCCCGTGCCACAGCCCCGGGTGGGACCCTATCCGATGACATGAGCCGTACTGAGTTCTGTCTCTTTACGGCCAAGGAAGACCTGGAGACAATGCAAGCTTATGCTCAGGTAATCCCCCACCCCTCCCCCTGGCCTGCTTAATGAAGGACCTTCTCAAAAAAACAAGTGCCTGCAGGCAAAACAGTTAATCCCAAATTTCACCAAGGCCAAATGTCACAGTTTGTAATTTAGCTTGCTTTGGCTAGGTGCTTGTAAACAGTTTTTGAATGCGTGTCTGTGACAGACTGAAATGGAGCTGTATCCAAGTGCCTACATTTCCCCCGAATGTGCCTGAACTTGCCTGTCTGTAGGTTTTTAACAAGCTGATCAGGCGGTACAAGTACCTGGAGAAAGGGTTTGAGGAGGAGATCAAGAAGGTGAGTGATCTTCGGTTTCTTGACCTAGGAAAAACTAGGCCTTCAACTGTGAAAGCAGAAACACCATTCTTGCTCCTGTTGGATAGAATAAGGCCCCCCACATACACACCTCACACCTTCCTGGTAGTCTTACCTGTGCAGATTAATTTAACATCCTGATTTAACATCCTGATTCAGTTATTGTAATATTCCAAGACCTTGTTCATCTGGGCTGGTGCTGTTGGGTTAAGTTTAGGCAGGGTGGTTGAACTCCAGTAGCAGAGTGGTGAACCCCATCTCCACAGTACTGGAATTTAAGGCCCTGGTGTCTGGAGCAGGGGGTCCTAATGCCCTCCATTTTCCTGTCCTGCAGCTGCTGCTGTTTTTAAAAGGGTTCACGGAGTCGGAGCGCAACAAGCTGGCCATGCTGACGGGCATCCTGCTGGCCAACGGGAACATCTCGGCATCCATCCTGAGCAGCCTCTTCAACGAGAACCTGGTCAAAGAAGGTAAATGGCAGGGGCCAGTGGGTGGGGTCGGGCAGCCACCTTTGGGGGGGGGTCTTCTGATCCCGGACGTGGCACCTGCTAACTGGAGTCCCGTTCATTTCCCAGGTGTCTCTGCCGCCTTCGCTGTCAAACTGTTTAAATCCTGGATCAATGAGAAGGACATCAACTCGGTTGCCGCCAGTCTGCGGAAGGTTGGCATGGACAACAGGCTGATGGTAGGGTATCTGATCACCTGCTGTGGCACTGGCACACAGGGCTTCTGCAGAACAACCTGGCCGGCCAGCACGCCAGCCTATGCGCAAATCTTAGTGCTTCATCTGAAAGCATTTGTGTTACTGACACAAAGATGCCAGTGGCTCATTTTAGTATGAACTCATTTGCATAATGCTGACTGAGCTTGTATGTCTTTTTAGGATCTTCAGTTAATACTGTCCTTTTGTCTTACCATGGGACTCTTGTTGATACCGGTAGTTTAAGGTTTTAATCTCGGTCTTGAGTGATCTGTGCCCTCACACGCAACGTTCAACGTGTTCTGTACTTGCTGCGCCGAGTGTGTCTGAGCAGGCAATTCCCTGGAGGCAGGATGGGGTGTGCCGTTCAAGGGTGCACTTGGAGAAGTGCGGTTCCGGTCGCTAATGTGCTGACTTTGACTCGACAGGAGCTGTTTCCTGCCAACAAGCGGAGTTGCGAGCACTTCTCCAAATACTTCACAGATGCCGGGTTGAAGGAGCTGAGTGACTTTGCCCGCAACCAGCAGTCCATCGGGGCCCGCAAGGAGCTGCAGAAAGAGCTTCAGGAGCAGATGTCCCGTGGAGAGACCCTCAAAGATGTGGGTCTTCCTTCCGAGCACACATTCAGACTTAACTTTTGATCTTTCATTTGCACTTTTCTTTGCTCATTTGTCTTAATCATGCATGTCCTGAGTCTGATGCCTCCATGTTACCTAATTGAGGGCCTGTTAAGTTTCTAGAGTTGAGTGAGGCTTTATCTTTTTGCAACGTTGACACCTTCTGTGGCTGGCTATGATCTTCCCCGGTCACCTGCTTGTCTTCCTCTTCACCGCTGCAGATAATCGGGTATGTGCGCGAGGAGATGAAGAAGACCAACATCTCTGAGCAGACGGCGATCGGCATCGTGTGGACCAGTGTCATGAGCTCCGTGGAGTGGAACAAGAAAGAGGAGCTGGTCACTGAACAAGCCATCAAACACTTGAAGGTACCGTGAGCCCATAACTACAGCAGGGTAACGGCGCGGCTGCTGCTCGGTTACGGCACAGATCCATCATCCAGAGTTCAGCTTTCTGTACCGTGCCATTGTCGGCCATGTTCCTGTAAGGCTGGCACTGGGTATTGACTGGCCAAGGTTTAGTTAGACAAAGGGGCTAAGAACGAGCTGTAGCCTAGTTTAAAAGGATGTACATGGGAGTGAAGGTGTACAGAAAGGTGACCATGATGCTGTCTGTGTGAAACTCGAGATGGTAAGGTAACGCTTGTCCGATTGTGAAGTGAGCGTAAGATGAGGTGGGTTAAGGTTTCAGAGGCAGATGTAGATGTCCTCGTGGCATCACTGGCCGTACTGGGATAATACATAAGGACGGCCCTGTGGGTGGGTTTTGGAGTGGTTGGTGCCTGACTGGTACAGTCCCACCAGTGAAACTTGAATGAGGCGCTGGAGCGTTGCCAACGGTCGGCTTTAATTCTACCCGTTCATCAAATCTGCCTGCTAATCTGAGTCCACCAAGATATAAAGCATATCCTTGGTGATGCAGCAAAAAGCTCATCACATTGGGCAGTGAACGTAATCGAGAAGCTTTCCTCGTTTGTTGGCCATGCTGGGTGCATCTGGAGCAAGAAAAGCTCGTCTAAAGCCATGTTGGTGGTTGTTTTTGAAACGTTGATCTTTTGTTGTGCGCAGGAAATACAGCATGCTGCTGACTAACCAGAGCTTGATTAAGAGAAGCCTGTATTTTGCGTTGGACTATTTTCTTTTAAATGAGTATTGAACAATAAGGAAAAATGCCACTAAGGAAAATAAGGAAAAGTTTCACTTCATTGGGGATTTTTACTAAGGTTACAGTAATGAATTGTTCTATAGGATTTGACTTTTGTTAAACGTGTTCATAGTCAGTTAATCTTCATATTGATTCCCCCCCCCCCCCCACACACACACATTTCTAGCATCAACTTTCCTTGCTTTAAACCGTGGTTATGGTGTGATGGGGTTGGTTTAATCAAATGAGTATGTGCTGTGCGTGCGTGTGTGTATCCATTAACCTCCTGTTCTGCCTCTCGCTGTGGTGTTGCAGCAATACAGCCCCTTGCTGAAGGCGTTCACCTCCCAGGGCCTGTCCGAGCTCACGCTGCTTCTCAAGATCCAGGAGTACTGCTATGACAACATCCACTTCATGAAGGCCTTCCAGAAGATCGTGGTGCTGCTCTACAAAGGTGCGTTTCTGCAGGAGGCCGATGGAGCCTTTTATGTAGAATGGTTTAAAGATCAACTGAACTGTAGGCTGTTCAACTGTTGCAGCATTCTGAAGCAGTCAGGGTTGCCGGTGTTTGTATGAATAGTCCTACCACCATGTGGCTATAATGCAAGAGACGTACAGTGACTGGCTGAAATGAGTCCTGCTGTGATTGACTTGTTGGGGTGGGTTTGTTGTGTATTCCTCATGCCTGTGGTCTGCCAGCTGATGTACTGAGTGAGGAGGCCATTCTAAAGTGGTACACTGAAGGCCACCTGGCCAAAGGCAAGAGCGTCTTCCTGGAGCAGATGAAGAAGTTTGTGGAGTGGCTGAAGAACGCAGAGGAAGGTAACCACAGTGACACCCTCCCCCCCGCTCATGGGAACCAGTACGGAGTTTATAAATCCACTGCCTGCCAAAAACCATAGTTCTGAACCCTAGTTGAGTGCACGCTGCTCATTTGTGGACAGACGGGATCTGGTGTAAGAACGCCCATCTCTGAGCATGTGTGTTTGTCGTCCTTAAACATGAAGATGCAGCAAGCTTTGCCTGCATTTGGGCATTGGCTATTAGATATTCCTAATAAGTAAAGACTAATCTGCACTTTGCTGACCAGTCATTTGTCCAGAAATGTTTCCACCACTCGTGACTTACTGGAATTTTGTCTGTTGTAGAGTCTGAATCTGAGGAAGAGGAGGGAGACTAAAGCTTCATTTTGGAACAACCTGGTATCTGCTAATGTAGGAGCTGCAGAATGTTTTGTTACAGAAGTGCTTTTGGTTTTTTGTTTTGGGTTTTTTGGTTTTTTTTAATCCTACCTCCTGGTTTTTTTTTTTTTTTGGTTTGTTTTTTTCTCAACCATAACATTTAGATGTCATTTAAGGGCTTTGTAACAAAGGTTAATTTTAACTTTTTTTTTCTACCTAATCTTAAGGTTTACACTTTAAAAACAGCACAAGTTGTGAATCGTTGACCCTTTTGTAATCATTCTCACAGCTGTCAAGTGTTGTCTTGTTTGGACATCTTAAATTATGCCCCCTGGTTTCTTTGACAAATGTAACATTCCATGAAAATTAGCCAGTATTGCTCCATTAATTTAATGCAAAGACACCCCCCCTTTTATTTTTATTTTTTTCATTTTTCCATTTTTCCCCCCTCAGCGTTACAATGCCACAATGTTCTTTACCCCTTAGCCAGCCATTTTAAAAGGTTTCACCCCCAGTTAGTGGAGAGTCGATTGGATGTGTCGAGGCGTTCTCAGAGTTTGCGTGTGGCACACAGACGTTAGCGATCGTGTTGGTGTATGTCCATGAAGAGTGATGCATGACTTCCGAGCCCCTCTCTGTTCCTCAGCTGTACTTGAGTCGGAACAGGGGGTTTAAGATACTGGGTTACGTTTCTGACTGTCCCCTTTACTGTAAAAGTTGCCTCTCAGTTGTAAAGTCCTGTTGCCAAAGGTTTAAGCCTCTGCCCTCTTGAGGCGCACCGTGCCCTCTAAAGTGACCCCCGCCCCCACCTCTCCTCTGATGCATCGCCATCTTTAATTCACAGATTTCTTTAATCCGGTTACCTAATTGACTTTTTTTAAAAAATAAAAGTTAGAAGTATTTGAGTGTTGCTTGTCTATTTTCTTGACTTGTGAAACTTGCGTTATTCTGTTGGTAACTAGGAGCTGTTGCCAACGTCTGCTTTCCTATTTTACACGTAAACCTGGAAATGCATGTCTTAAAAGCGTTCAACATGAGGGCCAACACAAGTGTCCTGGGGGTTTTAGCTGGAAGAGAGGTTTACTTTACTTTTGTATGCAGCATGGCCCCTAGGGGGTGCTGTAAACCAGCCTCTCCCACACTTATGACGCTCGTCTGCGGGTTCACACGTTCTCAAAGAGGGCGATGTTTTGGAGAATAATTTAATACAGGAAGAGTACAGACATTATTGTACAAAAAACATGATTAATAGCAGCGTTGACATTGTTTGCCATGTGCAAAGGACAATTTTAGTAAGCAATTCAAGTATGTTGACGGTTTTATATTCCATGGAAGTAATATAGAGGTAGGCCGTAATCCATGAAAAGAGGAAAAAACAACAACATGCAATTTCTACAATCAGGGCAACAGACTGAGTGACTGCGCAGTTTCTATCTTTCAGAAGGTAAAAAATGCGTGGTATTTGTAACTGGTTTTCGTTTAACAAGTAAATTTGTGAATGGGATCCGTTTGTGTAACTACAGCACGTAAGCGGTCAGCAGAGGTCAGGTGTTCTGCCTCCTCATGTAAAGAGCACTGGTACGTATGTACGTGCCTCAGGCCTTGTCCGACAGTGTGCCTGCTCGCCTACAGGCCTTTGCAGACCAGACGACTTTATATTCAGTGTTTCAAAGCTAATAGACATTTGTGCAAGACATGCAAATAAAAGTAAACATTTTCTTTTTAAAATAATATGCACCCACAACAACTCAATTCAAGCTCAAAATCCAACCTAACGACTGTGGCTGCGTGTCGCGTTCACTATATGCGTAATCATTTCTGCGGTGAGGAGCTGTCGTCCAACAGTGTTATCATTTAGTGTGTTATAATTTAGGCGGCATTCTACTAAAACGATCTTATTTGGAGCAAACCACTTCAAGTTCAGGGTTACCCCCAGCGCAGCTGATGATCTGACCTTTTCAGTATTTCCAGTGGACGTTTAATGTGACCTAGGTACCATCACGCGCAAGAAACCGGCCCCTAAAGTTTTGGTGCATGTGCCTAAAACGCGTGAGACGTTGGACACAACCAACGCTTGTGCTGATCGATGGACAGTAGTTGCTTTGCACTGATCGATATTACTTTAACGTGCCGAAGGAAAGACCATGTACTGCACTGATTTAAAAGATGGCCTCGCACCTCACCTACCGCACAACTGCAGAAGGCGCCAAATGCAACTTAGAATGTTTGCAACGGTGTGACAATACAAAAAAAAAAAAAAATCAACAACAAAAAATCCCGACTCGTTTCCCAGTGGTCAGCACATCATTTTCCCCCCCGAATAACAATAAAGATGAATTTCATGCCTTCTGTACACTATGCAAGGAGGGGCCGAGTTCGGCGAATAAAATAGGCTTATTGGTGAATATATATGATCAGATTGATCAGATCTGTTAGCTGGACAGATTAAGGTTTAATTTTGTGTTGTCTAATGTCCCCGTGTGTCCTCCTTTATGGCTTATTGATGTATATATAGTATATCACGCGCCCGGAGCCTGCGGGTGCTTCTCCGGGTGTCTTCGCGTGCCCGTGACCGTCGGCATTAATTCTGCTTTTCACGCGGACGCCCCGACAGCGCGCGCACTCTTTCCAACCCCACCGCCGAGCGCTCGCGAAACACGCAGGGGGGGCCAGCGAGCGAGGATGAGCACGCGCTGCGTATTGACAGCGACCGCTGCAGACCGCGCGGGTCGGATTACCGTCATGTGAGGCGCGAGGGACAGACACGAGGCTGTTTTTTAAGGCGAGGTCCGTCGAGGCTTACTATATCCGACACTGAAATAACTTTGCGCCAGGTGCATCTTCACGCGCGGGCTCCGGTTGCAGTCATCAAAACAAGAGCACGGGCGTGCACGTAGCACGTGTGTAAACGGAGGGGGAAAGTGCATTTCGGTGTTCTGATATCTCTCTCTCTTTATCTCTCTCTCTCTCTTTTTTTTTTTCTCAGGTCTTTGGAGATTCAGGGGGAAAAAAATGCACAGCTTTTTGCCCGTACAAGGTGAAGAGTCTTTACATGTAAACGTTGAGGGGTCGCGCGTCCCGTCCGCCGCTCGTGCTTGCAGTGTTACACAGCAGGTTTGTCCCCGGTTCGCATCTGCGGATTACACAGACGTGCACACACACAGTCGAGTCAGCTTGAGCAGTTCAAAACAGCACTGTATATCCATGTTACTGCCATTTCGTCACACGGCATGTTTAGAATAGAATAAATAGATTTATTTATTCTCAACTGCGCATTAAAGTAACTTCACAAGTACGAACAGGTGCTAAACACGCGGCCTGTATGTAGGCTTACAGGTGACAGGTGTTTTGGTGTACAAACAGCTTTGAGGTCTCATTACGGTATGTAGGCTTAGTCCAGCTGTTGACTGGAAAAGGGAGACGGATTGACATCTTTTGCCATTTCCACATCGCTGGAATAAATGCCACGTTACGCTGCCTGATCTCATGGTGCTATGCGTGGGCAGTGCAGATGTATGTTGTAAACAGTGAGAGCACCTTATGTAAGCGTGGAGGATGTCTACACCACGGCCGCGCCGTCGAAAGACGAGACGCGCGGCGAAATCGCCACCGGCGTCGCCAAGCGGACGACGTTGCACCGCGTTTCCCGTAGGTGAAACTGCCAGGGGACGCACATCACACCTCCTCTTTCTCCGATGCTTGGAGCGCATCGGTCTGTTTTGGTTTCCCTCCCCCTTGAGCGCGTGACCGCTCCGCTCTGCCGCACCTGGCTGTACTCCGTCAGCCGGTGAATAAGCGTTGCTAATGCGCGCGGCACGAGTAACACGACACGGGCCGGGCGTGCGGGGGACGCCAGCTCCAGGGACGAGGACATCCCGTCGCGATGTTTTTCCCCCACCCAGCCGCTGCCCGCCAGGCTGAGTCTTGCAGACGCTGTCACGTGGCGTGACCTGCCGACACTTTAGAGAGTAACCGTATACTCTCAAGACCCAACCACGAGCACCCTCCCACGCTTACGGTCTGCATCTCCCGCTCCTAGCTCTTGTTGCTCCCGAGTCTGGTGGATATGTAGAGCATATCCCGCGCTGCAGGTGCTGCCCACCGTTACACCACTCATCTCTTGCACCTCGAACAGCATAAGCTCACGGGGAAACCGAACCGGGCACGCAGAGCAGGGGTTTAGCACCTAATCTGGAGAAGATGCATGATTTGCCTTTTGTCTTCTTGACCTTTAGCAGAGGAGGGTCAAAGGGAGCGCCAGGCTTTTCCGACATCACGGCCGCGGTGTTGCACCCCTCTAACACGGTCGTGAAGGATGTAACCTCAGAGGGTTCATGTCAGCCAAGCTCACATCACATGCAGTGTTTGCAACATACAGTGTGGAGTGGGGTGATGCAGCTAAGTTACTGTTAAACCACATTCCTGTCTTACCTGTCCTAACGTCTGCTGAACCTTGATCAGCAACTTAGCAAATCAAATAGTTTGCAAATAAATAAAAACATGTACTTGTTGTATCTGTTAATAAATGCTATACTTTAAAATATGAATCATTTATTTAATGAACCAGGGAGGGGTTGCAGTTCATATTAAAAACATTTAATTGTTACATACCCATTAATAACTGCTATACTTTAAAATATTAAACATTTCATGAAATTTGGAGTGCTAGAAGTTTATATTTAAGTTAATCGCTTAAACGCTGCAGCATAGTTTACTTGCTAAGTTAATGAGAACTGTTTGAACTCAAGGTGCAGTACTAAGGTAAGGAAAGTTAAACAGCCACATGCAACATTGTGAGGGCCGTTTTATGCAGCATGTACAGGCGCGTAGGTGGAAAAGACTAGAAGACGCTTCTCAGACCACCTGTGACATCGAGTAACCTGGTTGCCAGTGGTTACCTCCATAGGCTACTATGATATTGTAACGATGTGCAAGTAAATGTTTAAGTAAATGAACTGCAGAATTGATTAAAGTAGATAAAATATTAAACTATAAACAATGATGGCAGTAGTTTGTTAATGCTTGCAGTTAATATTTGCAGAGCTGGCCCTACTGATCTCGCCAAATGGACACTCACCATTTTCCTCTGGTTTCCGAGGCAGAAGGTGCAGATGGGTCTGAGGGAGGCGTGGGTGCGCGCGGCGCCGCCCTGCAGGACTGTGCGGTACTGCAAGCACGGCTGCCCGTCGCTGCATGTCTCCCCGAGCAGCAGCACGTTGGCCAGGTGCGAGATGTAGCTGGACGCCAGGCGCAGCGTCTCGATCTTGGAGAGCTTGCGGTCGGCGGGCTCCGTGGGGATGAGCGTGCGCAGGGCACTGAATGCCGTGTTCACGCTGTGCGTGCGGTCCCGCTCGCGCGCGTTGGCCGCCTGACGCTGCTTGCTCACGCCGGCCGGCCGGCGGGGGAGCCGGATCTGTCTTGTCCCGCCGGCCAACCGCCTGGGGCTGCCGCCGCCCGTCGACTTGCTTGAGCTCTCGCTGCCGCTGTCCAGCTCGTCTGGGTCAGAGGGCGAGGGGCCGCGGTGGTCCCGGGGATTGCCGGGGTCGCAGGCTGGCCCGCGTGGCAGCCGCTCGCTGCCGCTCATGGCAGGCTTGCTGCCGGGAAGGGAGAGAGAGCTGGCCAGGGCCGGGGCTGCCAGCTGAAGCTCTTGGCTGCCCATGCTGCGATACAGCGAATGAAAATAGCAGGCGGCACAGCTGTGGCCGATCCAGTGACCGGGGGGGGGGACTCGGCGGCGTGCCTCCCACGCCGCCTCCGCGCTCTGCTGCCGGCTCGAGGGAGCCTGCCTTGGATTGGCTGCCACCAAGTGGGTCCCACGCAGACGGGACAGGTGGAGCCAACCACCACCTGTTACACACACCCAGGAGGGAGAGGCTTGTGTATTTATAACACACATACACACACAGACACACAAACCCTGAGGTCGGAGGGTGCTGACTGGTGCTGGGGTCGAAGGTCGTTATAATAAACAGTTGACTTCTACTGGCTGCTGAGGGTAGAAGCAGAAAGGTTTTTCCTAGGAAAACATGCCACCTTATTTTTTGCTCTCTGCTCTCATTTAATGGCATCTCATTTCTCATAGAACGTTTAAATACCTGCTATATCAGTGAAAAGTGTGAATTCACAGAAAATAATGAACAGACAAATAAATAAACTACAACAGTTTTAGAAGTTTCTAAACCACTGCATAATGCAAAAAAAGTTTGAAGAGAAAGTGTGCCGAGAAAAGCACCTCTTAGACTGAACAGCCTAGGTGTAAAACTGCAGGACTCAACTTTTATTTGGGCAAAAATAGTAAAAAAAAATTAATTATGTCTTTCACCACCAGATGGCAGTGTTGCACTGATGAATATTTTCAGTGTTCCCCGGTCCTGTTTTGTCCAGTCTGTTTTACAGTTTTACAGACTCCTCCATCGTTCCTCCCCACCCAGAATCTCAGAGGACCGTGTTCCTGCTACCACGGCCATTATGTTTTGGGGGACCTAACGTCCGTGGCAAGAGAATCACGCTCCTCTCACCACGGTAACTTCCCCGCTGTCGATTTACTGTCCGTAATTATGCGCACTTTAGCAGGCGATCAAGCTGCTACGTACCACAGGGTGAATGCTTAACGGCCTCGTAACAGTGGTGTCTCATGCGTTCACACATGCATAAGCTGGATGTTGTGGTAAGAGTCTAAACAAGCTTCGGTTAGTCCACAATGCTGATGTCTCCACGTCCCCTGGAGACTCTGCTGCCTTCTGACGCTCCCACTTTGAGCTGAGCTGTTATAGCTGATTCTGTCTGAGCCTCTTTTTTCTGCCTATTAATCTCTATTAATTAAGCCTGATCACCACGGACCCTCCGACTGAAGCTGACTGTCACTTAACGCTCCTGATGTGGTTAAAGCTTGTGACTGGTTGTCATGGAGACATAAGCGAATGCCCAACACCACCTCCATTGTCTCTTCTGCTAAACTGTGTTTAGATGTTTCCTGATTCCGTTTGGAAATACTAACTGTTTTTTATCGAGGAATCTGAATACCTCTCCAAAATACTTATGGCAGTCATTTCTTAAGTCTCATAAGCTACTCCACTGAGTTTATAGCAAGTTTGCGTTGATTCGCGTGTTAGTTTGACCGGGTCCTCTGCTGAGTCTCGGTTCCTCTCGAAGGTTCTTCCTCTTGCATTCGGAGAGTTTTTCCTTTCTATTGTCGCCTTGGCTTGCTCCTTTGGGGTCTGGGCCTGGATGAACTGTGCAGACGGTTTGTGTGAAGCTACACAGGGCTGAGTGAAAAACCTGCATTTTTGCTCTTTCAGAAGATCTGGCTCAAAGTAACAAATCATGACGGATAGGATTACAGTATAACCACTGTCTCCCACCGCGTCCTCTGATTTTAATCGGCAGTAGGTGGGGCCGTCACTAATGTGAATTCAGCAAGTCGAGGGTTAGTGTTTTAAAGCAGAAGGTTGCGTGCGTTACGTGAAGGCTGAAGTAAATCAGTATATCCTATTCATGTCCACTGACATGAATACATCAGATCTCAGTAATGATGAGATAAAACGCTCCCCGACTCCTCTCTCGAAAACATCCTTTTCTGCTCTTCTCCTGAGGGTCTAACATTCTGGGTATCAGCCAAGAGATATTTACCATAGCCACTACCAACCCCCACCCCACCAAACCTAACCCATGCGCTTTAATTACTCTTCAGAGTCATAAACTAACACACTCACCAGATGCTAAATTAATTCGAAATACTACCACAAGAGTGACTATTAAAATATGAATCTCAGACCATCTTCTCTCAAGACGGTAATACGTTAGTGAAGAAAGAAAGACAACAGAAAGAAAGAAAGCCTCTGATCTTTGAAGAGCATGGTTAAACTGTGGCTACAGGAGGTCCCTAATGTCTGCTGGGTTTTACTGGCTGCTGATCGCACACAGTTAGTAATAGTTGTTCAGGGACAGTTGTTTCTGCAAATCGTTGTACACACTCCCAGCAGCCTATATCACATCCGCGGGCCTCATCTGTTTCCTGGATCTCAGTGATCTAAAATCACTGGACATTAGTGATCTAAAACCATTGAATGTTAGTGATCTGAAACCACTGGATGTAAGTGATCTAAAATCATTGCACGTTAGTGATCTAGGCAGATCAGAAGAGAGGAGGGTGAAACCGTGAGACGTTCTCAGTTCCTTCGCTGAAGTTGTTTTTTTAATCCTGCTGAAACACACCTGAATCAACTGATAAAGTTTTATTAATTAGCTGCTGAGCTGAACCGGGTGTAGCCACGCATTCAGAGCACTGAACCCATGCAGAGCTGTCGTGCCTTCGGCCCGGGCACGAGAAAAAATGACGTCTGGGGCTGTGGCAGAGGATGGATAGCTACAGGACGTTCCGGACTATACGTCCCGGTGTTTGAGGAATGGGCTGAGACGCATACAGAGAGCAATCTTCCCCCCCCCCCACCACGCGATTCGTCAAGAGGATGTTCTTTCACCCTTCTGAGTTAACAGTCAAGTAAAGTTATTTCTCCTCGCTGGGCCATGAATTACCAGCTGCTCCCCGAAAAATTAACCGCGGGGATTCGCCTTCTACAGATTCCGTGTTTCATCTTTCAGTAGATGCGATGATGGTTTGGTGCCGGTAAATGCGGAAATACGTGTGCGGAAAGTTTCCACGGTGGCAGCCGGGCTCCTCGCGTCCCCGTTCAAGGCACGCTTTGTCGTCGTGAAGCGTGGCGCTCCGTTAGGCCGATGCCTTCCTCCGCCACGCCTTCCGTCTTCCGGGTAATCATCCCGCCCTGTTGGTTTCATTCTCTTCTCTTCTCCTTCCATCTCTTTGTAATTCACTTCCTGTCCTACTTCCCCCCCCCCCCCCTCTCTCTCTCAATCTTGAATATCAGGGGAAGGGTATCAGCGCACATTTAAGCGAGAAAAAAAGAATGCAGGAAGCCAAACCCATGCCCATCTCTTGCTAGACTAAGAAGGATCTCCCGTTAAGGGTTCGTGGTGATAACTCACATTTGTTAACAGCAATCCTGACGCACCCTGACTCCGGCCCAAGTACAGAAACTTTAATTTAGATATAAGTTGTGTGCTCTGATGTGCAGCCGACGCGCTCCAGTGCGAGCCCATGCGAGCAAAGCCGCAGTGGTCGGTTAAGCTCATCTGTATGTACGTATTAAAGTGTCTTCTGTTGCGCGAGAGAGCGCCCCAATCCCCAGATGGTCCAATTACAGCGTGAGGCTGCGGGTAGAGCCGTCTTCCTCTCCCAACCCACACACACACACACACACACATCTAAACACACAGTCATTAACAGCACAGGAGGAGTCTGGAACACACACACACCGGCAAAGTAATCCTCTCAACTCATGCACGCATGCAAACACACATGCACCCACACACACACACACACACACACACACACACACACACACAAACACACACAGAGGATGATGCCATGGCTAATTATTTTTTTGCATGTATCAGAGCTGTATTCTTACCACTCTAACAGCTGAACTGCAAAGACTTTGTGTGGTACAGAGAGCTGGCAGAAAAAGATATAAATGAATCATAAATTTGGCTTGCAACTGAATCACTTAGAGCTGAATTACTCTGAGTGACTGCAAAGAGCATTTCTGGTTGTGGGTGGATAAACTGCAAATGAAGAGTAAAACCATTCCAGCAGCAGAACACAGCTGCAGGGGTTTCGCCAGCATTCACTTGAGTACTGAACTCCGCAGGGCGGCAGATCTCTAGGAACAGGGCTGAAACCGAACTCCGCAGGGCGGCAGATCTCCAGGAGCAGGGCTGAAACGGAACTCTGCAGGGCGGCAGATCTTCAGGAGCAGGGCTGAAACCGAACTCCGCAGGGCGGCAGATCTCCAGGAGCAGGGCTGAGACGGAACTCCGCAGGGCGGCAGATCTCCAGGAGCAGGGCTGAAACGGAGCCCCGCAGGGCGGCAGATCTCCAGGAGCAGGGCTGAAACGGAACTCCGCAGGGCGGCAGATCTCCAGGAGCAGGGCTGAAACAGAACTCCGCAGGGTGGCAGATCTCCAGAGGTAGGACCGGAGTTGAACTCCGAAGGGCACGAGAGCTAAAGACAGCGGAACTCTGTTGCCGTGGTGATATGTTTGTGAGCGACGGCTTCAGAAGATGAGACATATAGAAGAACGAGAAAGTGCAATGAAAACGTCCAACGCAAAAGTTTGGACGCATGTATGCACACTCGTGTGCGCGAAATCATGTTTCTACATAGTCACTTACACTGCATAGTGACTAGGGTAAACTGGTGATGTTTGGAGACCACGCTCTCTGTCAGTGGTTCTGAGTGTGGGAATATGGGAATATGGGAATATGGGAATATGAGACTGGTCTGCACCTGCAGCTACAATGATGAAATGATGCAACTCAGTGACACTGTCAGAAACCAGGCCACATGCCTCTTCATACATGCGCACACACGCACTGACAGACATGTACTCATGTGCACGCAGAGACCGACATGCACACCTATGCCTCCGCTACCATGTCACCTAAATACTATATTGTCACTTCTCCAGCTAAAGTATGCGACGACTACGCGTTGTTAGTTCGTGAGGCGAAAACCCGTTTTGCGCTTTAAACGCACACATCCACTGCACTTCATGGGGAACCAGAAACGTTTCCACCATTTCAGAACCTTCATGTTCCAGAGATCACAGAGAGCATTACGAGATATCCGCGCCTCCCCCCCACCCCACAGTTCTCACACATTTCTTTCCTCTGCCGCTCGTCTTTGTTCGCGTACACCCCCTCTTTCTCTCCATAGCAGCACTCTCATTACCCTGAGCTTCTTTCACCGCCAACGAGTCATTTTTTGATAAACATCTCAGATCGCTTATAATCGGAGCTTGCTGCTTAAATTCCCCCAGAACCCCGTTCTCCGGGGTCCTTTCTGACGGCGCCGCCTCCGGTCGGAACGGCGCGACAGGAAGTGCGCGAGCACAGGCGAACGGGCCTTTCAGCTTTTATCTGGCGTAAACAGGAAGACGGCGGCGGCGGCCGTAACGCGCCAGCTAAGGAAAACGAGTCGCTTACGGCGCTTAAAAAAACACGTGGAAGGAACGCAGGATGTTTGGTTGGGGGTCTTTTCTCCTGGGTGTGAAATGAATTTTGCTTTCAGCTGAGCTTCCAAACGTAGTTTTAATTCTTTCCTTGAACTGTATCTATTTATCTTCTTTAAAGGATATTAAAGCTTCATTCAAATAATTCACCCAATTTGTATTATTTCAGAGGTGAAATAATTGATTACTTTATTGACAGACACTGCCTCAAAAGTGTATATATAAAATACATTCATGTATAAAATACACACACATGATTCATAAATAGCAATAATAATAATAATAATAAAATAAATTAAGCATTTGAAATGGTCTCGTGGAAACGTTTCAAACACAAGGTCAACGCCCAACAGGAGTTCCGTACGGCAGAGCGCCGCCGGGTTTTTGGATTGTCTCAGGTAATCGTAACGGAAAAGCAGGAGCGTTGTGCACGGAGCAGACCAGCCAAAGACACGCTGCACTGCAGTGATGTCCGCTCACCACGCCTGATGTTCGTTTGATCATTTGTTTATATGTTCGTTTGGCCACAGATATGTCTCGTTGTTTGTTCCTCCATATTTAGTGCGTTACCAGAGACAAACCCAGGGAATGAACGTTTAAGCATTTCATGTATTTAGCATTTTCACACTCAGGATGTATTTTCAAAAATCAAATGTTAAATCTTTTATTTCATATATATATATATATATATATATATATAATATTATACACACACAATACATCTCTGCAATACTATTGTCTGTATTTACTGTATTTTCACTTTAAAAACCACAGAATGTAATTTACATACAGACTGTAGACATTTACAGGTTGACAGTGGTAACATGGTAACTGGGTCTGGTTGCTATGCACTCAGACGTGTGGCCGGTGTCATCACTACGCGGGCCTCCCCTCCTCCTCCTCGATGAACAGGAAGCTGGTGAGAAGTGGGAGGAGTTAAACATCAAGCATAGATAAGAACCGTTTCATCGCACACACACAGAAATACACGCGCTGCTCACTTAACCAGTGGCCCAAGGCCTCCAAAGATTATAATAACATAAAAATTATAATAACCTTTCAAGAACCTGAGACCACTTTTATAAATTCAGCTAAGCTGAAAAGGTTTGGACAAAGAGACAACAGGCTTATTGGCAGGTGATGAATAACTCCTTCACTACACAGTTCCTGGGATTTGTGCTACTATTGAAAGCTGTGTGCAATGTTAACTCATCCAATGGGGGATTATTTTTTATTGCACAGAAGTTTCTGCATCTTCTCCATGTATGGATAACAGCACTGGCTTGTAAACAAAACTTTCATGTGTTCCATGCTGTGAAACTGTACCAGGCTCCACATGGGAAGATATATTGTTGGGCCCAAAATGTATATGTGTGTGTGTGTGTGTGTGTGAGTGTGTGTGTGCGTGTGTGCGTGCGTGCGTGCGAGTGTGTGTGTGTGTGTGTGTGTGTGTGTGTGTGTGTGTGCGTGTGTATGCCAGTTGGTGCTGCTTCTGTTGATGTTCATGACAATTTGTATTTGTGCATGTGTGTATATGAAGGCTGCCGTCACCCACCTTGCTAGCGCACAGCGGACCTGTGTATCCCATCCGGCAGGCACACACGTTGGGCCTCACACACCGACTGCCAAACGCACACCTCTGCTTGCACACCGCTGCAAAGCACCCCCACAAAAACAACAGTTATTATCATACTCCAGTATTGGCCAGAGAGAAGCTCGGGTCTAACGATTACGATTAAAACTCCCACCATGAGCTTGGCTGATGGCAGCAGATTTGGTATCCGAGCTCCGTTAAACAAAGGACTTTTAATTATACGCCCCGAGAGATGGGGAGCACTTTCCTTTCTTTTCCACAGATGACTTTCATCTTTTTTTTAATGAACACCAGTAGAGCTTCTGTTCGACATCTGAAATTCACACCCTGCTGTTCTCTTCCTGCTCGTAATCCGCCGTAGTCGAGGAGTTTAGCTATTTCTACTGGCAGCACAAACATTCGTTAGCGCCAGCTACACTGGAGCATCGGCGCATGGTCCGCTGATGCTTTGGAACGAAGCGCTGGCCCGGGTTTAAATTAGTCAGCCTGGGTACTTTTTTTGGCCGGTGGGTCATTTTTAAATTCTTTTTTTTTTAGTTCAAAAGCTTGCGCATGACTGGTCAGGATGCCGCGCTGATCGGGAGTATCGGTGCTGCCAATATACTCACCGTTGGTGCAAACGCTGCACCTCATGTTCTCTGTATTCAGTTCAGCTACTGATTCAAGGGCTTACCTCTGTGTCTCCTGACTTACTAGACAGCCAGTTCCAACAGGGGTGAATCATTAACAAATGAATAATATAATATGCGGTTGTCAGGACTGTCAAGTTAAGCTGGGAAAGCACTGGACTATGAGTGCTCTAAAATAAACCATCGTTCAGTATCCCAGCCTGTTCACTCCCTCACTTGGGCAATTTTCCACAATTTCCCCACAATTCTTAGTGCTATGAGCAGGAGTGTGGCGCTCTTTCGCTCAATTGCAAAACTGAATATACAGCAGCCCGGGTGACCTTCTGGAAAATAATCTATCGTTACCTAGCAAAAGTACAAGAGTGAGTTCAAATTTTTATTTCTGTCATTTCTTTGCCGTTATGCACAGTCGGCAAGTTTCTGAGCCTCTACGGGTTGGACGTTTCTCATCCAAGGGCGTTAGGGTCCGTATGGGAAGGTCTACCCTGGCCCAATAACGGGGGTGTTTGGCGGTTGGATTCAACATCTGTCCATGTCTTGACCGCGCCAGAGGTGCATTTGAGGGAGCATTTGCTGGATGAACTGTGCCTGAAGGAAAAAGCTAAACTGTGTAAGAAAGTTGGTATGCTAGAGGGGTCAGAATGGAGTCGAGAGTGTTGTTTTTATGGTGCTGGCCAAATGCGTAAGGAAGGTGCATGAAGAGTGTGTTCAGGCGTTTAGACAACGGGGCTGTCTGTTTTTGGAAGAACACTGCGAGCACACTTTAACAAGACCGTTCCCATCATGTTCTGCCACTCGTTAATACTTGTGAAATGTGAACACACTCAACGCTCTATCAGTCTCCTTGAAAGCTAAAATCTTATTGCTTGAGAAAGAGAAAAATGAGCTACTGAATCAATCTTAGGAGAAGAAAGGGAAATTGCGCTCCTCCCTTAAAGAGGTCAGAGATACAACAGAAAAGCAATCATCGTCCACTTCTTCAGAACCATCTTCTAGTAACGAGAGTCCTGCACATGATGCTTTTGTTTCTGTGGTTATAGATGCAGACGAAGTTACACGATGCTTAACAACGCAAGCCGCTTTGCCTCGTAAAATGGGTTACTGGAAACACAAAGGAAAAGAAGCTTCATGCAAAGAAGTAAAGCAAACTTAGGGAAGGCACGGTCCAGTCCAGTGGATGGAGCTCTTTCCCCAAGTTACTGGGGCAACAGCTGAAACTTATACAGGAGGCAACTCAGCTCTCTGCTCCTCCCACGCAAGGCAACCAATTAAACTAGAGAAGGCTGCTGTGTAAGCGACTTACACGATCCAGGCAATAGGCTGTATGGATCACCCCTGAACGATCCTGAATGCGACGCTTTGGTTCATACGAGCACAAGCTACTATAGTGCCTTCAGCCATGGCTAAAGGTTTTGGCCTTCCATCAAGACTGCAGTTGTTATCACTGGTGTGCTTTGGGCCGAGCTAGATCGCTTAGTGGACGTAGCCTGAAGGCTTAAAGTTTAGGCTCAAAAAAGTTTAGGCTCAAACACATTTCTGCTGGGCAGGCTGAGGACACATCCCTGCCGCTTTCTGGAAAGGCTGATTTTGTCCCCACCCCTTTTTCAAAGCGTACCCTGAAAATATTGGATTTGACAGCTTGCTGCTGCACACATATGTCCAACTGAGTCGTGAAAGATCACAGGGAAACGTGTATTTGGGCCGCTCACAGCTCTAATGACCAGTGGCTGTGATTAATATGACCATGTCATTCACGTGATTGGTAACTACAGAGCTGCTCTTTGCTTTGTTGTATTTGGTGGAAAAATACATTTGTACTTCTGTTTCGTTGGAGTAAAGTGCTAATAATTTGAATAATAACGTGCTTGTTTTATCCAGGAAAATGAAAAGTATTATATTCCTAGTGACAGAATCAGAGAACACACATGCTTTTATTTTGTCACAGGATGCTGAGACTTTAAACATGGAACAATGGGCATTTCTTGAAACACAAAAAATATATATTTTTTTTATCCAAAGAAAATTGTACTACAAATATATTTTAATGCTGATACTACTATCATTCAATGCAGACAGGCTTGACAAACATGGCCATAAAACCGTTCACGAACCTCTTTCTTGCAGTCCCAGTGCTGATTTCTTTTCGGTGAACACATGTTCCCAGGGACTTGACTTCTTAAAGGGAACATGAATTTGAGTGGCAGCTGAATTGAACGTCTGGTCCACCTTCTTGCCCCCCGCACTTTTCCACGCAACGTGATGCCCGTGTCTTTTGCACGGCAGTCAAAACACTTTGCAGCACTACTCACAGAATGCTACTTCTCAGTTGCGTATGCAGTTGGACTTTGAGACTGAGAAACCCCAGCTCTGTTCCTGGAGTCAGGGCCTCTCGTCACTGATCGTTCCCTCTGCGTGACGTCTGTCGGGATAAGGATGACCGTGGTCTGTTAACGAAGGCTCACTTCAGGTTCATTCTCCTCTTCTGAAACATAGCGGCTTACGGCGCATCGTGTTACGACCCTAGTGGCAGATCCTGGCAGCATTTTCAATGGTGTTCCAAGCACTTATGTCATTTTCACTGTTATGGATATAGGTGATGGCTTTGGATCAGTTCCTTTTCATCAGAAGAGTCATCCATGGTTAGCATTCCACTCTGCTGGTGAGCAGAACCAATGGACACGCCTCCACAGTGGACACGCCTCCCACAGGTCCTGCACATCAGACCCACTTTGTATCATCAAGTTCTACACTTCTGCTTCTCGTCAAAATATCAGTTCATTGATGACTAGTGCTTGTTTTGGCCAATTTGGACGCGCACACCACCAAACTGTTGCTGTTGCTTACACATCTTTGCCCACATGGTCACAAAGCTTATTTGGCGAAAGCTCAAATAGCCTCCCCCGCTGTTCAGTTCTGAGACAGCTATTGGCTGCTCAGCGGTTGTTCGATCCACGAATGTGGCCAAAATTGCCTTTAATGAGCTCGTGTCTGATTTGACCTCCGCCCATGCGCTGGGCCTGCCGTGACCCGAGTTGCCTTTCAGCTCTGTATGTGCTTGACCATGAGAGTTGTAGGCAGAACCGCGGTGCCTGGCCGTGCCTACTTCACTGTTATTCAGCTGAGCTGGATGCCAGTTCTGCTGGTTTTGGTCCATGTGTGCATGCTGTTCAAGCTCCATTTTTAGCTGTTACTGCTTATGGTCCAGTGGTACTGTCACAGTCTCTCCCAGTGAGTTACCCCACATGCTGTCGCTTCCCTGTTGACATCGGCTCGGGTAATTACAGTTACCGCCAGACCTCTCGGCTACCTCAGCTGATGTGGCTGGGCGGAGCCTCTGAATTTTCGGTATTTTCGGTGTCCGGTCTTACTGCTACCGTCCTCCAGGGGGAGCCGTACAGTTGTGCCAGGACAACAGGCAAGGGTTAAAAACCGCAAGGCTGCATCGTGTTCTGTTAGTTATCGATGCAGCAGTGCCGTGCCAAGGATG
>NC_137519.1:3330000-3405000 GCF_041902795.1 Electrophorus electricus
ACACACACACACACACCCTGACACATACTCACCTGTTTCACATGAAGGTCCCGTCCAACCTAGCAGACACTCACACTCATCAGGCGACACACACTGGCCTCTGTTTTGACAGTGGCGGTTACACATCACTGAGAACGCCAAACACAAACATATGTAAATCCTCCTATGACCACTAGGGGCACACCAAGCTCATCTCCATTATGCACTACATAAACAGAAATAACACTGCATGTACAGATTCACTTGGAGTTACCTATACCCCAAATGCAAATTTAATCATTGTAAACCTCTGAAATTTAACTGAAATGAGCAAAGATCCTTTCTTCTAGCAGTTATGTATATATGTACACACGCGCACACACACACACACACACACACACACACACACACACACACAGTGCAGTTTAGGGGGACTCACTTGTCTCACATCTGGGGCCAACAAACCCATAGCGACAGGAGCAGGTGTCCTGCCTCACACAGGTGCCCCCGTTCACACACGGTGAGGTACAGAGAGCTGAGGTAGGGAGACACAGAACCACACACACACACACACACACACATAAAGACAAACAAACAAAACTCAGCCATGCATCACAGAGTGGAACTCATAACTTTCCGCTCCTTGTGGATAAAAGCCATTTACCCAAAAAGCTCCCCTGCCATGACCCGCGGCCCCTCCCTGCACACACCAGACACAGCACTCCTCCGACGACCACTCATGTTTCACCAGCCCTCAGGAAAAACACACATCAAACTCAACAGCAAAGACGACCCGCGCATGCGTAAAAGGCAGCCAGACGTCACACGCTGTTCTCAGCCCAGTCGTGACACTGCACTGGTACAGTACTGGCATGGTATTGCCATGGTTGTCGCCACGGTGCTGGCCCGGTGATGAATGAAAACAAGGAAATCTCCTGGGCTTTTTAGATTTTATATACTGTGGGGGGAGCGTGTAACCAAACACTTATGTTACCCAACCACCCAACCAAACACTTATGTTATCCAACCACCCAACCAAACACTTATGTTATCCAACCACCCAACCAAACACTTATGTTACCCAACCACCCAACCAAACACTTATGTTATCCAACCACCCAACCAAACACTTATGTTACCCAACCACCCAACCAAACACTTATGTTACCCAACCACCCAACCAAACACTTATGTTATCTAACCACCCAACCAAACACTTATGTTATCCAACCACCCAACCAAACACTTATGTTATCCAACCACCCAACCAAACACTTATGTTACCCAACCACCCAACCAAACACTTATGTTATCCAACCACCCAACCAAACACTTATGTTACCCAACCACCCAACCAAACACTTATGTTATCCAACCACCCAACCAAACACTTATGTTACCCAACCACCCAACCAAACACTTATGTTACCCAACCACCCAACCAAACACTTATGTTACCCAACCACCCAACCAAACACTTATGTTACCCAACCTTTTGTCTTTCTCTGTCTCTCTCACCCTCTCTTTCTTTTACGCACACACACACACACACACACACACACACACACACACACACACACATACATACATACACACACACACACACACACACACATACACACACACATACACACACACACACACACACACACACATACATACACACACACACACACACACACACACACATACACACACACACACATACATACACACACACACACACACATACACACACACACATACACGCACACACACACATACACGCACACACACACACACACACACACACACACACACACACACACACACACACACAGATGACACGGTCTTACCGTTCTCGCATGTGTCTCCATGATAACCCTGTGTGCAGTCACACACTCCCGGAGCGATGCACACCCCTCCGTTCTGACAGGCCGGTCTGCAGACAGCTGGGGAGTCACACAATAACTAGTGTGCGTCTGTGTGAGTGTGTGCGTGAGTCTGTGTGTATGCAGATAAAAGTAGGAGTGTGTGTGTGTGTGTGTGTGTTACCTGTTTGACAGTTCAGGCCAGCGTATCCTTGTTTACAGCGGCAGGTGTTTGGCGCCACACACTCCATGTTTTGTGTACACGCGTGCCTGCATACAGCTGACGCACACACACGCACACACACATAGAGCCTTACCTGGGGTACAATGTGATATTGGGGAGCAGACCTCTAGACACAGAATCATTGAGCAGACGTTGTTTTTCTCTTGATGTTATACAAGTATTTACAGCTGCATGCATTACAACAATCATTAATTAACATGTATGTATAATTTATTACAAATAACATCAAATATGAGAATGGGAGCTTGCCACTAATGAGAGGGAGAGAATAAAAGCTGGAGCTCTGACGACAGCATTTCCTTTTGGTGACATATTTTTTACTTACGGAGCACGTCACTGCGGAAATTGCAGTTTCCGCTTATGGTAATGTTGATGTTGTTTTCAGGAAAGAAACAATGAACTTCAAAGCCCCAGGAAACATAAAATGTCTGATTGCGTTCTAATTAGGTTAATGCTAGTCTAGGCCATGCAGTAATAATTGGCGACTTTCCAAGAATTTCTCCTTGTACCTTGTAAATGAGGTGGTCCTAATCAAGACGAAAGTGTTCATAAGCTTTACCCTCACCAATCATAAAGCTGACAGCACCTGTTCATCTGACAGAATTATGCTTCCTCATCTGAACAGCCTCTTTGAGTCTCAGCGACACAGCGAGTGTAAACTAACCTAGTGAATTTAAGGAAACCTAGTGAGTGTAAACTAACCTAGTGAATTTAAGGAAACCTAGTGAGTGTAAACTAACCTAGTGAATTTAAGGAAATCTAGTGAGTGTAAACTAACCTAGTGAATTTAAGGAAACCTAGTGAGTGTAAACTAACCTAGTGAATTTAAGGAAACCTAGCGAGTGTAAACTGACCTAGTACGTGCAAGGTAACCTAGCGAATGTAAACTAACCTAGTATGTGTAAGGAAACCTAGCGAGTCTAACTAACCTAGTGAATGTAATGTAATTTAGCAAGTGTAAACTAACCTAGTGAATTTAAGGTAACCTAGCGAGTGTAAACTAACCTAGTGAATTTAAGGAAACCTAGTGAGTGTAAACTAATCTAGTGAACTTAAGGAAACCTAGTGAGTGTAAAGTAACCTAGTGAATTTAAGGAAACCTAGTGAGTGTAAAGTAACCTAGTGAATTTAAGGAAACCTAGTGAGTGTAAACTAACAGTGAATTTAAGGTAACCTAGTGAGTGTAAACTAACCTAGTGAATTTAAGGAAACCTAGTGAGTGTAAACTAACCTAGTGAATTTAAGGAAATCTAGTGAGTGTAAACTAACCTAGTGAATTTAAGGAAACCTAGTGAGTGTAAACTAACCTAGTGAATTTAAGGAAACCTAGCGAGTGTAAACTGACCTAGTACGTGCAAGGTAACCTAGCGAATGTAAACTAACCTAGTATGTGTAAGGAAACCTAGCGAGTCTAACTAACCTAGTGAATGTAATGTAATTTAGCAAGTGTAAACTAACCTAGTGAATTTAAGGTAACCTAGCGAGTGTAAACTAACCTAGTGAATTTAAGGAAACCTAGTGAGTGTAAACTAATCTAGTGAACTTAAGGAAACCTAGTGAGTGTAAAGTAACCTAGTGAATTTAAGGAAACCTAGTGAGTGTAAAGTAACCTAGTGAATTTAAGGAAACCTAGTGAGTGTAAACTAACAGTGAATTTAAGGTAACCTAGTGAGTGTAAACTAACCTAGTGAATTTAAGGAAACCTAGTGAGTGTAAACTAACCTAGTGAATTTAAGGAAACCTAGTGAGTGTAAACTAGCCTAGTGAATTTAAGGAAACCTAGTGAGTGTAAACTGACGTAGTGAATTTAAGGTAACCTAGTGAGTGTAAACTAACCTAGTGAATTTAAGGAAACCTAGTGAGTGTAAACTAACCTAGTGAATTTAAGGAAACCTAGTGAGTGTAAACTAACCTAGTGAATTTAAGGAAACCTAATGAGTACAAACTAACCTAGTGAATTTAAGGAAACCTAGTGAGTGTAAACTAGCCTAGTGAATTTAAGGAAACCTAGTGAGTGTAAACTGACGTAGTGAATTTAAGGTAACCTAGTGAGTGTAAACTAACCTAGTGAATTTAAGGAAACCTAGTGAGTGTAAACTAACCTAGTGAATTTAAGGAAACCTAGTGAGTGTAAACTAACCTAGTGAATTTAAGGAAACCTAATGAGTACAAACTAACCTAGTGAATTTAAGGAAACCTAGTGAGTGTAAACTAACCTAGTGAATTTAAGGAAACCTAGTGAGTGTAAAGTAACCTAGTGAATTTAAGGAAACCTAGCGAGTGTAAGCTGACCTAATGAATTTAAAGAAACCTTGTGAGTGTAAACTAACCTAGTGAATTTAAGGAAACCTAGTGAGTGTAAACTAACCTAGTGAATTTAAGGTAACCTAGCGAGTGTAAACTAACCTAGTGAATTTAAGGTAACCTAGCGAGTGTAAACTAACCTAGTGAATTTAAGGTAACCTAGCGAGTGTAAACTAGCGAGTGTAAACTAACCTAGTGAATATAAGGTAACCTAGCAAGAGAAAGCAAACTAGTTAGGTTTCTCAAAGTTTCTCCTTGTCACTGGGGGCTGGGCTTGGACATCTGTAAAACTGCTTTGTTGTTAAATTATATTATGTTATATTAATACATTTGACTTTGACTATGTGAACGTAAGATAGTGAGCGAAAGCTAAGACCTAGTGTCTCCTGCTGTGATCGTTCTAATAATCAGAACCGTGGGGTTTGCACGTCGCACTGAACAACTCCCAATTCTCCCTGCCTCTGCCACTATGTGTACAGTCGTGGCCAAAAGTTTGAGACTGACACAAATTTTGGTTTTCACAAAGTTTACTGCTTCTTTTTTTTAAGATCCTTTTGTCAGATGTTTATATGGTATAGTGAATGAAGTACAGTTACAAGCATTTCATAAGTATTTTACTTTTTATTGACAAATACCCCCAGCTTAAGCAAAGACTTTATTTAGTGTTGATACTTCTTTTTTAAGACTTCTGCAATTCACCTTGGCATGCTGGATATCAGCTTCTGGGCGAAACTTTGACCGATGGTAACCTGTACTTGCCTAATCAGTGCTTGGAGTTGATCACAGTTTGTGTGTTTTGTTTGTCCACCCTCTTTTTGAGGAAAGACCAAAGGTTCTCAATGGCATTGAGATCTGGGGAGTTTTTTAGCAATGGACCCAACATTTCAGTGTTTTGTTCACCAAATTTTGGAAAAAGCATTGCTCATCACCAAATTGATCCTGGACCACTGGGAGAAGTTGCTCTTGGTGGATGTTTTGATACCGTTCCTTTTTCATGGCAGGGCTCTTAGGCAAACTTTTGAGCAAACCCACTGAGTAAACTTTGTGAAAACCAGAATTTGTGTCAGTCAAAACTTTTGGCCACGACTGTAAATTAAGAGTCTTGGACAGAAGAATGTCAATCAAGCACTGATTAGAATATTAGGACCACGCCCACACAGTTCTCAGGTCTGATGGCCAATCTGGTTTTTGAGCAGAGTTTTTAGCATATCTATTTTGTTTAATACTCTGAATATTTAATAAAACACATACATTTGTAACACTAAGTTTGTATAAGCTGGTATCACATAGATATTTTTAATATTTCAAAATGTGCTATATAACAAATTGCTTATCACTAACTAAACTCTTTAGTCTGGTAGAGGAAGTTGCGGAATCGCTTGATACAGATTCAGGTAGTTTCAGTTACACAAATCACAAGCACCACCACTGGATGCCACATGGTAGAGCTGGTCTCAGATCAGCTGCAGACTGTATTTACCTCTGCAAACTCTCCCGTTTCCTGTGTAGCCCAGAGGACATCGGCCACACCTGAGGGCCGCCTCTCCCACACGCTCGCACTGTACACCAGGGAAGCAGGCAACACCTGCACAGGTGACGCTCCTGTCCTGCACCTGTGCTGGGACAGGGCTCCGCCCACGGTGGAAGAGATGGGTGGAGCCCGGGCTGAAGCTCTGCGGCAGGATGCGGCTCTGCCTGCCCGGGGTGGGCCAGCTCTCCTGGGCTGGAGGTCGGAGGTCGTGGGCCTCCTCCGCACCACCATCCAGGGCTCCGTCTGCAGAGAACTCGTAGTCGGAGAAATTCACGGGGGTCAGTGCGGCTCTGGTCGGCCGGCTGGGATCGGCGGAGGGCGTGACCCGGCCGGGTTTCTGTACCGCCCGTTCCAAAGCACTGCTGACCTTTGAGGTGTGAGGTGGGCTCGCTTTTGGGGACACGCTGTGATGGGCACCGAGGTGCACGCGAGTGCGCGAAGGCAGGCCGCGCCCGCTACTGGGTGTGTATCGTAAACCCCGCACTGCCGTATCCCTCCTGTCTGTGATTGGTGGAGGGGTCGGAGGGAGGGGCCTGTGACTGAGAGCCTGTGGGGCTGGGGTCCTGGCAGGCAGCGATGGGCGTTTGTGGTGCTCCCTGATTGGTGAGGAGGGCACGTGAAGATGGGGTGACCTTGGAGAGATATTTGAGTGTCTAATGGAGGTGATGGGTTCTCTCACTGATGTGGTGGGCAGGTGAACTGAAGAACAAGAAAACAGAAGAGAGGCAAACTCTCTAAGTGCGCACTAATAATGTTAAACTAAGACATTTTCTTCTTTCATCTTATAATAATACATCCACGTTGGAACTGTGCCAAGCACCGAACAGTCTGGTTTCAAGGAGAGTTGCTCTGTCACATTGGCCACAGACAAATGGATGAAGACCATCTGAGCCAGAGAGCTACGGCCTGGCCACACGAATCTGTCTCTCCGGGAGACCGTGAACTCATAGGTGACTGTGATGTGCCACGGCGTCTCGGCCGCGGTGCTGTGTTTTGTTTTGCCGGTGTCCATTTGGCTGATTACTGCTAGACAAACGTGCAGAGAGAGGCGTGCTGGCAGACGCCATGAAGGAGGAGGAGGAGGAGGAGGAGGAGAGAGGGAAAAGGAGGAAGCGAGAGAGAGAGAGAGCGAGAGAGAGAGAGATACAAGGGAGCCTCCTTACTAGGGCCTACTCCTTGAAGGTGCTGTTAAGAGTCGGTCCCAGCTGAGAGCCGTGTGCAGAAGTCATTATGTGGTTCCACAACACCTTCTCGCCTCACGGAGCGCCCTTGAAAAGCCCTTCACAAAGGAATAGATTAAGACGAAATACCCAGACGCTCAGACGGGGTGGGGAGGTTTAAGCAAGAGGGAGAGGCAAGCCTCTGTGACTCCCTGACTCAAGGACTATATGCAGTATAGGGAAACAGCAAGAGTTCTTTCTGTCTGCCGTCCTACCGATGCTAATGAAGCTCGGTAAAGCCCAGGCCGGTGTGATTTGGGTCTCCTTAGCGCTGAGTAGCGAGTGACAGCTTTGTCTTTTGTCCACAGGAAGTGATATCAGGTGAGCTTAGAGACAAGGCCGCGCCCACTTCCCTGGGATTGGTTGACAATTTCACTCCTTCCACTGAATTTCCACACTAAAACCGCCATTGTAACTACTGTCGCTGAGAGATGCTTACTCGCATGCTTTGTGCAGGTGCGCCCATTGCCGTGGTAGCCCGGCGGGCAGCGCCCGCAGACGTAGCCGACATATGGTGGACGCAGGTCGATGCACTGGACGCCGGGGAAACACGGTCTGCTCGCACACCTGGCCGTCATGTTCCGTGCGTCAGGAGCTCCTGCCTCCCGGGACACAAAGCAAGGAAGAAAAGGTTCTCTTTTAGTAGCAGGTCATGGAGCCCTGAAGTAAACAATATAACTTTGGTGCTTTTCTTTTTACCAACATAACTATCTGAGTCTTGTCATTGCAATAACGCAATTGTAACTGACAGAATACAGTTGTAATTGCAGAGTAATGGAATACGCGACACCAGGTAGAATAGAATTATTCAGGATAAAGGCCAGTCTCCTCCCCTGTATGTATAAGCACACCTGTGATGTGTCTTTTCTAGTGCTGCCTTAATACACCATCCAAACCCCCCGGCTACCTCTCCCTTAGCTCCACCCACCTTCATCCTGTCTCTTCTCTCCTACGCCGCCCGTCACGCTCACTCCGCCCACTGTCTCTGTCCCCGCCCACTGTCTCTGTCTCCGCCCACTGTCTCTGTTCTTCCCACCAGCTCCTTCGCGGTCAATGTTTCGGTCTCCATGTTGTGTTAGCTCAGAATTCATTAAAATCGGCTGTGTTTACGCACCGCTGGACAGCCTGGCATAACAGACTGTAAATATTACTACCGAAAGTGTGAAATATGACACCCAAAACTGATCAGACCAAACTTGCTGCTAATTGCAAAATGGCTTCCAAAAAGAGCTTGAGGCACAGCAGACATTTGCAGCCAATTATGACATTAACACTCGATAACGAGCACAAGCAAATAAATAAATAAATAAATACAAAAACAGGGAAAAAATTAATTACAAAAGCCGCGAGAGTAATTTTGGTGCTGTTAGCAATTTTTGGTGCTGTTAGGAATTTTACACACCTGCTCTTTAGTGTGTGTGTGTGTGTGTTGTGTTTGTGTGTATGTATGTATGTGAGTGTGTGTGTGAATGTGAGTGTATGTATGTATGTGTGTTTGTGTGTATGTATGTGAGTATGTGAGTGTGTGTGTGTATGTAAGTGAGCGTGTGTGTGTGCATGTGTGTGTGTGTGTGTGTGTATGTAAGTGAGTGTGTGTGTGTGCATGTGTGTGTGTGTGTGTGTGTGATGGATGGGTGCATGTTCCGAGTCAACCTGGTTCTGAATGATCTCCGGTTTTCCCTGCCTCTCCCTGCTTCACCTTTCTCCTGACCTTTAACGTCCATAGTCTCCCTGGATCAGACACCCCCACCTCCCAGAGAGATGAGGAATTACTCCACGTAGCCATTTGTCAAAAACTATTGAGCCAGTTAGAGAGAACTTCCCTAATGGACAATGATACGCTTATGTCACCGGAAGTTAGACAATTACTCAACATATAGAGAGTCACTTAATCTGTAAATTTAACTCATCTCATTATGACTGAATGCTGAGATTTGGAAACATGCACACCCCCCGCCACACACACACACACACACACACACACACACACACACACACACACACACACACACACACACACACACACACACACACTGCCTTAACCTAAATGCACAATGTCCTTGTTCAATAAACAGATGGGCCTTCCGTCCCGTGACAGCTCCCTGTAACAGAGATTATCCTCCTCTTTGTTATTATTAAAAATCGATTTACAGCCCCTATGATTAGACGCACTGAGGGTTATTGCCATCACATTTCATTCCATATTAACGGGTTCACTGGGATCCCGTGGCCCGTTGGGGGATGGCATGGTGCTGACAGGGAGTATCTCATGCCTAGACTCCTGATCGGTGTGTGATAGCAGGCGATTTGCAAGCTGACAGGTCCATATTAGCACAGCTGCCAATCGTGCTGAGGGTCTCGGGCTGCCGAGGGTCTCGGGCTGCCGGTGGCCGCCCGCTGCCAGCCCTTCACTTAAAGCTGGAAGTGGGGAAAGAGAGAGAGAGAGAGAGAGAGAGAGAGAGAGAGAGAGAGAGAGAGAGGCACGACCATGGCGATGGACGCTCGGTCTGCTTCTCTACACCCACTCCAACCCCGGCGCACGTACAGAGATTCAGAACCCGGCTGGGTGCCGCTGTTCAGCTCTGACATTGTTACTGTCAAAAGGAGAGCTGGTTTTCTTTTCCCCTTGCCTACTGGAAACCTTGTGCTCCTCTTGCTCTGGTTCTGAGAACGGAACAGGAGCGAGGTCAAGTCCGCAGGCAGTGAGGGTGCGGAATGCGTCGCTGCGTGGTAAAACCGTGAAAAGCAGGAATGTTATCAACACGGAGCTGATTCGTGTTTAAACCAGTAGCGTTAATATTAATACATGAATGGCGAAACCTACTAATTGAATACCAGTGACCTCCAGTGGTAATTACGCAACAGGTCCTTAAAGAAAAGATTGAGCAAAAAAAAAAATACTTAGGCAATTTATATGCCCAAGTTTAGCGATGTGAATGCATAAAGGTTTGTGCATATAGATATTCCTAATGACATTCCATTGTTGGTTAGTCTGGTAGCTCCATGAGAAAACTTAAAACAAGAAGGAAATGGTGTATAGTTGGGTTTTCTCCAAACCATTCTACAGCAAACTTCAACATATTTAATCGTGACTGCAGTTGAAATCACTTCATTCTAATTTTTTTGCACTAGCAACATTCATGCTGTTGTGCCAATTACTTGTCCATATGACCGAGGTAAGTTGGCGCCACTGCTTGTAATTACCATGGATGCTTTTAATGAATCATAGCATATCTTAATCTTGAGCGTTTCATCACGTTCTTTGGGAAGAAGGTTAATGAGACTTTCTGCCATACCCAATCCTGGAATATTCCTCTTCCCCTAACATCTTATCCTCCTCTTCCTCCAGGCGAGACTCTACTGTTCTTCTTCACCAATTTCCCCAAAAGCACCTCCCACAAGCGCTACCACTCTATCTGTATAAACTCTAGCCCAGTTGTACTAGCATAAGTGTAGCTTTTTCAAGGACGCAACACTGCACTTCTATAGGCCTCTTCAGAGAAGAGTGTCTACTGAAAGCTCTAACTGTAAAAGCATACAGAAGGTGCAGGGCACAGGGGAAATAAACCTCTATACGTTTACTGCACGCTTCTGCCAAAGTATCCTGTGCTACTCCGTGCACACAGCAGGAGGAGCTACTCTGTCTTGTTTCAGAGCTACAGGACCTCGAGCGATCATGCAATCTTGGCTAATGATGGCTAGATCCTGGCAAAGCTAGCCTAGCCTAGCTAAAGGTAAAATAAACACTAAGCAGTGCAGATTGTTTTCAGCACAGGTGAGGATCCCAGGTTCTCGGTACCCATGGACATGACGAGATCAAAGACCCAGACAGGACAAGGGACTTGCCCGGTTTGTGGCTGTTGGAAGATGGCTTGGTGGCCAAGTTCTCGGCCAGGAGTGCAGAGCTGGAGGTTTGGACTGGCACTGGGTGGATCAGGGTCTGAGCTGGAGCTATTCCGTTGGAGGATGGAGCAGGAATTGTTCCATTCGGGCAAAGGGGCAGGACTGTTCCATTCGGGGATGGGGCTGGGACTTTTCCATTCGAGGATTGAGCCCGGACTGTGGTGTTCAGGGACAGGGACAGGATGGTGTTGATTGGAGTCGGGATTGGGGCTGTGCCGTGCTCTGGGGGCGGAGAGAGAGAGAGAAATGGCAAAGTGTAAGAATTAAAAATGTTTTAACTTGGGAATAGTAAGTGCACATGCTCATTCGTGCACTCAAATCCACTCAACTGATGTGCTCTTCAAGTTGAAATCTATCTGACTTTGGCAGAACGAGAGAAAAATATTTCACACGATCAAACAGCCCTCTGTGTTTTAATCTGCCAGGGGAAATGAAATCAAACGCTTCTAGGCCACGGAAGCCCATCAGCAGTGGGGAGTGGTGAAGGTTCGATTCCCCAGAGATTTCCCAGACCATACTAGCTGATTCAAGTGAAAATTGATTGGTTTTTTTGTTTTTTTTTTGTTCTCGGCACATTTAAAAGCGGGTGAGGGCAGAGGAACAGATAGGAGAGAAATCGGAGGAGATGGAGAGAGAAGGATAGAAAGATAGGAAAGGGTGGTAAAAAGGAATGTGGAACGAGGAATAAAGCGACAAAGAGACAGAGAGGCAGCAGACAACTTTAATTCGAGGGGAAAAAAAAAAAAAAAAGATTTTGTAGTTGATTGTAGTTGATCGTGAAAGTGGCACCTTTGATACAACCTCAGGCGCTCGGAACAATAACAATAACCATTTCCCGTTCCCAAGAGGAAGCGAAGTGCATGGCTGCACACGGTTACGACAGATGATTCCAGGGTCTTGGCTTTCCGTCCCACTAAGGCTCGGGCTTGGAGTGACACCGTCCATTGTTGTGGCTGGGCTACAGAACCCCGCTGTCTTAAGAGAAGAGGCTTTTAGCACAAGCAAACACAGTTTCGAGGCTGTTTGCTGACGGTCAGGGATGGGCTCTTTCATGCCTGCCTTCCCGCCTATCGCTTCGGACAGTCATTTTCCCCCTCTGCTTTCATTCCTTTCCTTTAATAAACCGCGTAAAGTCTGAGCGGGGCTTTTCTTCTAGACCGGCCACTTCAGGGGGTTTCGGCATTGAGTTATAGTCGAGTGTGCCCGAGACGCCGGCCACGGCGTCTCCCGGCTGGCCGCGTGACCCCGCCGCTGTTGAACGGGGATCAGCAACCCCCACCCGCCTGGGCTCGCGGGAACGGGCCCAGGGGCCGGTAAAAGGCCGGGAGGGTTCTCGTGGGTCGGGAATTTCTTCCGTCCACTTTTTGGGGTGAAAGCCCCGATTTCCACGGCACCACAGAAATGTGCAGTGGGGTGTTTGGTATGCAGATAGCAGGGCTTGGCAAACCTCAGTCTTATTACCTTCACCTAAGTCTGTCTGTTTTCTGCATCTCGGTCTTCCTGTCACCCTCTCTCGTCTTTCTCTCTCTCTACCTCTCCGCTGCTCTGCCTTTCATGTTGGCTCAGAAATATAGCTCGGGTTTAAGGAGGCCTGTCAATCAACCTGCCAAAGGAAACACACACCTGAGTTCATCTCCTTTTAGACTCTATAACATGATCACACACACGCGCGCACACACATGGTCTTCGGAATGAGAGTGTTTGTGCTTTGTTTGTCTCTTTCAGTGCTCAGAGTCTCTTTTACAGGCAATAAGTAATTTTTTTGCTGATCTTCACTTTACATGCAAGCAGGGTAACACCCACCCACCCCCCCACACACACACACCATATTGACACACACACACACACACACACACACACACCCACACCATATCCACACACACACACACACAAACATACACACACACACACACACACACACACCATATCCACACACACACACACACCCACACCATATCCACACACACACACAAAAACACACACACACCATATCCACACACATACACACACACACACACGATATCCACACACACACACACACACACACACCATATCGACACACACACACACACACACACACACACACACACCCTCACACCATATCCACACACACACACACACACACAGGTAACGGTGGAGGACATGTTCCTGACTCTAATACTGAACATTTAGGAATCCCATATCATTTACTGATTACCGTCAAAACAATTATACACCCGTGCACTTTGTGTCTGGAGCTGAAATGGAAAACATGTCCAAACAGCCCACCACACCCACCCCACCCCCCCATGCGGGATAACACACACACAAACAAACAAACAAAGCCGTAGCCGTGGTAACGTATCTCCGCAGTTCATTGGCTTGTAAGCTTTTTATTTCCAGTGGCATGCAGTGCTGAATTGCACTGTGCAGTGGAGTGCAAACGTTCGTAAGGGCATCTCCGGATGTCCGGCTCGTTGTCCTGCTCCCAAACCCCGTAAAGAGGCATGTAATGGACGCAAACACTGCCACAGTAAGACATGCATTCAGCTTTTTAATTTTTTTATTTTTTTTTGGGGGGGGGGGGGGGTAACTGCAGGTAAATGCTGAGTTACCTGTGCAGGTGATGCCGTCTCCCAACATGCCGTGCGGGCAGCCGCTGCAGGTGAAGGAGCCGAAGGTGTTGGTACAGGGGACGCCGCGGAAACAAGGCACGCGCTCACACTCGTTTATGTCCTCCTGGCATGTCAGGCCTGAACACACACACGCGCACGCATTTTAAAAAATGGATATTTTTTACTCAGGAATACGTACACACCCCCCCCCAGGCACCCATGCTCAGTCACATGTATGCGTGGTAGCAATGTTCACTCTTACACAGGCAGAGGTCACAATGAGGTTTGGGGTTCGGCAGCGACTGCTACCCGTCAGATGTGACGTCAGATCTGCTGTTATGCGACTTACACATACGCAGGTCCAACTTCACACATCTCCAGTGTTACTTAATAATATCTGCCACAGAAATGCAAGACGCTGCTCCTTCAGACTCCCCTCCACGCCGCGCGGCAAATTTCGGAGCTTCGCTCGTGTCGTGGCTGGGCGCGCCCGCTCCTGCTAGGGATCACATCCCTTGCCTGCCCCGCTCACAATCGCCAGAATACTAATTGTGTTCACCTGTGCGTTACTCAGACTCTGCCTATTTAAACCCGCAGAAACCAAGAGACGAGGCTGCACATTAGTGGACCTAAGACGCTCCCTTTTGAGAGCTACTGTTTATGTTTGTTTGGTGCTTCCATATCTGTGGAACTATGGATTATAAAGAGCACTTTGTTGCAACCTCACCTTTTGCTTCTTTCATGCTGCAAACGCCACAGCTCACAAACGCGAAACACACTCTCGGCCCCACAATACACACCCCCGTCCCCGCAAACGAGGACTTTTTTTGCCATTAGAAAATTATTTGCTCTCACTGTATTGCAGGTAAGAGACGTGTATTTAAACACATAGATAAAATCGTATGTCAGTAAAAGTGTAAAAGCCACTGTGTCACATATCAAGAGTGTATTAAACTTTATTTTCTCATGAGTAAAGCAGGTTCAGTTTAATCTCACATCAATAAATTCATTTGCAAGCGTGTTTTGTTCTGGATTTCCGGGCAGTTCCTGTGTCCTAGCCAGTCTAGACCGTCATTTTCAAACAGTGAAAGATACTGTGGCATATTCGGGGTGGTTTTACCATCCACCACAACACAGTAAGCTTGGCATGATGTCTCCCGGTTGCTGGGTTTGGCCTGGGGTAACTCCACCACAGCTGAGTAATTCAGGAGCACCGAACGGCGCCTGTGCGAACAGCCGAGAGACCAGGTTGGAGGCTACGCAAAAGCATGCGGCGTAGAACTCCAGCGGTGGTCCAAGCGCTCGCCGTTCAGCACTCCAGACGAGGACGGGGCATCCGCCTCCGGCATGCTGCTGGCTAGCCAGAGCAAAATGTTCATCCCTGATGTTTATTTCATTTGTTTATTTATTTAGCACCACTGCCGTTGTTATGTTCAATGCGGATCGGGTGGTTCCTTTGCACCCTTCAAGACCTTGACAATGGAAAACTGCAGTGAGGCGATTCAATATGTCCTGGCTTCCTTCCCCACTGACAATGAGCCATAGGATCATCTTCATTTGAATAGAAATTACAGTTGCTGAGCTCACAGAGCATACCTCCCTCTGAGTTGTTAAACTCACCAAAATAAATAAGTAAATAAATACAATCAAAAGCTGCTCCGTAAAAAAATACGCCTTAATCACGTCGCAGAAAGCGCCACACCGACTTGAAGGTCTCGAAAGTCCCGATCGTCTTCGCCATACCACTCATCGCCGGAGCCGAGTGTGTACTTGAAGAAGTGAGGTGGGACTACATCCTGTAGTGGTGTTTACGCCTCTAGTGGGAACGCTGGTGCTGAGACAGTCAAGTGTGTAGCTACTGGTTATCCAGCTGTTAATTATTCAGGTACTGACAATGCAGGCTGAGGAGAAGAAGCTGCTCTCTACCTCAAGTCAGCGTTAAAGTCAGTAGTTCTGGTTATCACGCTGGGTTTACGCTAATGTTACGTTATTGTTAGGGCGTTAAGTTGCTAACGTGTCAGGATTAAAGTGCCGAGCGCATGGTACTGTTTGTAGAATCACATTTTAGAATCACTGTTGCGTCGGGAATCATGTGAGCAACTGTGAGCGTTCTGTGCCGGTCACGCCGGAGTGGACTACGGCTCCCGACCTCGCACGGTGACCGATCGGAGCGCCCTACCTTTCCGACCAGCTGGGCACAGGCACAAGAATTTGTCCTGCTTGTTCACACACTCCCCCGGCCCGCAAGGTTTCGACGCACAGAAGTCCGCCTTGTCCTGGCAGAGGTCGCCGTGGAAACCGGGTGGGCACACACACAGATACTCGCCACGCCCTGCCGGGAGGTTGACGTTGGTCACGCACGTCCCGCCGTTTGCGCAGTCGCAAGGCCTCACGCTCACCTGTAACCATGGAGACAAGAATGGCACGAAGCATCAGAACCTTTCTATGAACATCGGAGAGGAATATTTCTGTTCGGAATGAACAAACAGGTTGAGTTTGCCTGCCTGTTAGCTCCTAAAAATAAGCCTAAAAATGTTTTTTAAAAAGTTTTATTACCTTTTCCAATTTTTTGAGGGTAATTTCTTTTTTTGGAGGAAAATAATTAGTGTAATTTTGATTACCGAATTTCTAAGCGCCCCTTTAACCCACATTGCTCAATAACCCAAACCAACAGATGGCGCTGCTAACGGCTCGGCTTCCCCATGTAAAGCTGCCTAATGCTAAACATGCTTCAACTCATTTGAACTACAGAGCCTGCAGGCAGCTTAAGAACTTGCTTAGCAGGAACCTTAGCACCAGGCTCCTGTGGATGGTGAAACTCGCCGGAGGGAACCAAGGTGGAGCTCTGCATCCACGGGTGGAGGTTACCTCCTGCCACAGGTGGAGGCTCCTCCCCTCACCTCATGCCCGTTTCTTCTGTTCCTAAGTGCTCCGACTTTGTCTCCCAGTGTCACGGAGTATTTCCGATTTCCGGAGCGCCTTGCTCATTTTGCAGGATTCCTTTACGGAGGAGGAAGATACAGGCACTAGCGACACTAGCGAGGAAGGGCGCATCTCCACCAGTGTTCGGCCAGGTCAGGTGAGCTGATGTTCTCTATGTGCCGAATCGATCTGATCTAACCCGGTGCATGAGGTGGAATGTGTTATAGAGTGTCACTGTATGTTGGATGAGTTATTGTTCTGTATACATTTTTAAATAATACTTTATGTAACTCTTAGATACAGAATCTCGGAGGCAGTTGCAACCGTGGAGGTGGAGCGCATTCACTGGGGATAATGGCTCGGTTTTACAAAAACACGCCACAAAGTGGCTAAAACTAAATTATGGCTAAAAGCCACCGTAGGCCGTAAGATAATGCCGTGCGTTAGAGCTGCATCTTATTTCAGGCGGGAACGCTGGTGTTAAGCACTGAGGAAAGATTCCTGTAACGTCAGTACGGCTTGACTGTGTATTGACCATCTCTGCCATACTGCCGCTGACCAGATGGTTTCTAACAACATTTCTGTGCTCCACCAAAAAGAAAAAGAAAAAAAACAAAGCACTTCTCAGCTTGACGTGTTTGTGCTGCATATATTGGACTTGACAGCTTGAGCTAATGTTTTTAAAGTAAAGCAAAGACAATTACTCCCCCCTCCACACACACACGCGCGCGCTCACACACACATGCGCACACATACACGCGCGCGCGCGCTCACACACTCTTCATGCCAGCTGTACAAGATGATAAGAACGTATGCATTAATTTCTCCCCCTTTAATCTCCTGCAGTCTTTCTCTCTCTCTCTCTCTCTCTCTCTCTCTCCCTCTCCCTTTCTGCTCCCTTGTTCTCTTTCTACTTTTTCTTTCTTTGTTCTTTCACTTTTCCCTTTTTGGACTTTTTTCCTTGTAGTTAACTCCACTCTCTCTCTCTCTCTCTCTCTCTCTCTCTCTCTCTCTCCCTCTCTCTCTCCCTATCCTTCCTCCCTCCATCCCTATCCATCCTCTCCACCAAGACGCTCTCTCTCCCTCACCTCCACCGTGTATCTGCTCTGGGCGCCACACTCGTCCGAGACGCTGAACCGGAAGCTCTGGTCTCCCTCCGCCACCGTCTCCGCGCGCCAGACGAGGAGGCCGGCCGCGCCGAGCGAGGCCACGGGAGGCCCCGCCTCCAGCTGGAAGAGCACGGCCGAGCCCTCAGCGTCCGCCGCCGCCAGCTGGAACACGAAGGCCTCCCCGGCGAAGGCGCGCAGTCCCTCCGCCGGTGCCAGGAATTTGGGCGGCTGGTTCTCTGGGGGAGCAACAGGAGAAGATGGGGAGGAGAGCGAAATATCACAGGCACCTGTGCCGCACAAAGCCCTGCCCCTGCGTGCATTAGCCACGCAGAGGTCCACAGCTGTGAGACTCTGACCCAGTAGTCCTGCTCTACACACTTGAGCTTCTCCCCAACTTTCATGTAGACCCGATGGAGCTCGTAAATGTATTAGTTGACTGTGCCCCACGCCGGCCTCCTGCCTCAACTCAGACCCTCCAATCGCCATCAAGTTTGTCTGTGCTGGACATCCAGTCACTCAATTCTGGTTTAACGATCCCTTCTGTTTAACGAGAAAAGTAAGTCCGCGATGCTCTCAAGCCAGAATGAAAATGAGGAATGATTTCTTTACGTCAGTCTGAGAAGTTAGGAACGGGATGACGTAAGATGGGTTTTTTTTTTCCCCGGTATAGAATACACAGTCGTGTTTGGTTGAGCCCTGCAGCGCCACCAATGCTACGCTCCAGCTCTGCGACGCTTAGTTGGCGAATATCTGGAGAAATGAGCCAACGCGTGCGCTCAGATTCAGGGGAAGATGAGAAGAGGCCCCCCGCCAGATGAAGAAGAGCGCGTTCAGAGTCGTCTTCTTCCAAGATCCCTCTGTGTTTTCATCTGCTGTGACCACAGACAGCCTTCAGATAGCATCAGTCTGCCTGTACGGTATCACTAATGCCTCTGTACACAGTCGTGTGTGCGTGTGCGTGTGTGTGAAAGAGCGAGAGAATTAGAGCGTGTGTGTGTGTGCTTTTATCAGCCTGTTTTCACATGTCGTAAAAGGCCAGAACAAATCACAATACACCCCACAGATCCGGAAATTGAATGTGTTGTCAGTGATGAGTTTGTGGTGTGTGTGTGTGTGTGTGTGTGTGTGTGAGAGTGTGTGTGTATTTTTGAGCTAGTAATGATGGGATTTCACAGAAACATCAGCCAAATTTCGATATCTGAATCAATTTATCAAAGACAACAATACACAAATGTCATGCATTTTAAAAAGTTATTAACCTAGTGAATAAATAAAAGGTCCCATGTGTCAGTTAGACCCCTCAGCACTCTCCCTACTGTCAAAACTCATCCAACAACAGGCGGGAACACGGAACCCTGCGGACACTGGGACACTGGGACCCAGCGACCGTGCTGCCGCCCCTCACAGGCAGGCCCCTCTGCTCCGGCGTGGCCGCTCTACTGACCGCTCTGGCTCTAGCACGATGTGGAAGCTAGCTGTCCAGAGCGTGCTAAAGCTTCGAAGGAACTGAGCTGCGTGGAGATTCCCGTTTCGGAAGCGTCTCTTCCGCACTGTGCTCGACGGATGCAGTTTTGCGTCAGGGAAGCTAGCTTCTGAGAGGGTTTGTGGTCTAGGAGGCTCCTACCTTGATTGAGGGACCAGGTGTATTTGGACACGGTGGAGTTACACAACAGACACGGGCTGGAGGGACTCACTGCCCCATCCGCAAAACACATCCCCTCTATGTTACATGTGCTCTCCTGAGAGAGAGGGAGGGAGAGAGAGAGAGAGAGAGAGAGAGAGAGAGAGAGAGAGAGAGGGAGAGAGGAGGGGAGAGAGGGGGAGAGAGAGGGGGAGAGAGAGGGAGAGGGGGAGAGAGAAGAGAGAGAGAGAGAGAGAGAGAGAGAGAGGGAGAGGAGGGGAGAGAGAGGGGGAGAGAGAGGGAGAGGGGGAGAGAGAGAGAGAGAGAGAGAGAGGGAGAGGAGGGGAGAGAGAGGGGGAGAGAGAGGGGGAGAGAGAGAGAGAGAGAGGGAGAGGAGGGAGAGAGAGGGGGAGAGAGAGGGGAGAGAGAGGGAGAGGGGGAGAGAGAGAGAGAGAGAGAGAGAGAGAGAGGGAGAGGAGGGGAGAGAGAGGGGGAGAGAGAGGGGGAGAGAGAGGGAGAGGGAGAGGGGAGAGAGAGAGAGAGAGGGAGAGGAGGGGGAGAGAGAGGGGGAGAGAGAGAGAGAGAGAGAGAGAGGAGGGGGAAGGGGGGAGAGAGAGGGGGAGAGAGAGAGAGAGGGGGAGAGAGAGAGAGAGAGAGAGGGGGAGAGAGAGAGAGGGAGAGGGGGAGAGAGAGAGAGGGGAGGGGGAGAGAGAGAGGGAGAGAGAGAGAGAGAGAGAGAGAGAGAGAGAGGGGGAGGGGGAGAGAGAGGGAGAGGGGGAGGGGAGGAGAGAGAGAGAGAGAGAGAGAGAGGGGGAGAGAGGGGGGGAGAGAGAGAGGGGGAGGGGGGAGAGAGAGAGAGAGAGAGAGAGAGGGAGTGAGAGAGGGGGAGGGGGGAGAGAGAGAGGAGAGAGAGAGAGAGAGGGGGGGAGAGAGAGAGAGGGGAGAGAGAAAAATGTCTTGAAATGTCCTTTGGTGTCTTTTTCGAGATCTTGGGCAGTCCTTCTCAGTCCTGGGAGAAAGTAAACATCTTAAACATTTTTAAAATCTCTTTGGCACTTGATGTTTTGAAAGAGGACGTGAAATGTATGGAGGGAAACAGATGCAGGAAGAGATGTGTTTGACATCAGATAGGAGAGCAAAAAGGATGTGGAGGTTCAGTTATCTTGGCAGCTTTACCTGTCTTTTGCAAAAAAAGGAGAAAACACCCCCTCCAACACACACACACAGAGTACAGCATTTTACAGCATATGGGCATTCTACAGTGGAGCATAACACCCGAAGCAACCATATAAAGAGAGACAGATCAGTGGAAGGAGAGAGAGAGAGAGAGAGAGAGAGAGAGAGAGAGAGAGAGAGATGGAAGTCCAGTTGGACCCGGGCTGTGGAGCGATTGCTCTCTCTGCCATGGTGTGGTGAATGATGTTCTCCTCACAGCTGGAGAGCAGAGCTGCGTCTTCCACTGTGTGCCAGACAGGCATCACACACACCACGTCGTCAGCACAGGAGTGAGGCCTCTCGCTCTCTCTCTCTCTCTCTCTCTCTCTCTCTCTCTCTCTCTCTCTCTCTCTCACACACACACACACACACAGCTGCTCCTCTGTGAACAGCTCTTATCTACACACATATGTACACACACACACACTCCTTATAGTAAACCCATACTTCGTCTGCCTGTTGGAATGATGCACACTTACTGTAGAAAAGTCAAGATGAATAAATGGATACATAGATGATGAGACAGATGTTAAAATTCATAGACAGGTGGAAGGTTGGCTGAACCGTGCATGGATGGATGGATAAGATGCTGGGATTCACCGCAGGATGGATAGATATATGGATGGATAGGTAGATGAAGGAATTAATAGAGCGCTGGCTAGACAGATGAATGAGCGGATGGATAGATGCAGTTAACAGAAGGATAGACAAAAGGTTGGTCAGTGATAAATCGACGCAGTAGTTTCTCTGTCAGCTATGGGCTGGTTCGAGTAATGGTGTACATGACTGAATATAAATTACTCGGGAATCTACTGCACACCGATCCAAGCCCCTCTTTGAGTGTATATGTGTGTGTGTGTGCGTATGTGTTACCTTTAATTTACAGAGCCCAGAAGGCACACACTGCTGACACCCACCATCAAAGATTGTCAGAACCTTCCCGTTACTGGATGCACTGCCGTCATTAGATACCTGAGAGAGAGCAAGACAGAGAGCGAGACGTAACACAGAGAAATCCCAAGGGTCACTCGATTACTGAACAAAAGGTGCATCCAACAGAATATTGCGCTGAACCCCAGACAGCCAATAACGGCACAGCCCAGTAATCGACATTTCCTGTGCACATTTTTCCATTTGTTTCCAGTGGAAGGAAAGGTAGGCTAAGGTTGTCCTGATGCTCCGCAGATTGATGTGGGAAAGACAGTGTTGATGAGGCTGTCAGTGATCCATTTTCTGGGCTTCTGACTTTCCCGTAACCTTCCAACGCTCCGCATGCCTCCGTTAACATTCTCATTCACACTAATGAACACCTCCATCACGGGGCTGGCTTCGGTCGCTCGTTTATAACACACACGCACGCACACGCAAGCATGCACGCATGCTCAGAACCTCAGACACGAACAGAACAACTGAGGCTATATTAAACCAGACTCGGGCCGAGAACGCAGAGATGTCTGTAACGTCGGCGTTCTCGCCGTGTCCAGAATGTCAAGGATCCCGACGAACTCTTTCTCCGGTAAAGTCAGCGATGCGCATAGAGGAATGCAGCTCTCATCTTCCCCACCCATATCCTCGGAGGCTCGTCCTGAGCCATAAATATGATTGCCATGCCTCTGCTCCCATTCCGGACGGTAAGCCGCCTGTTTCCCGCCTCGCTGCCCTTCCGAAGTCACCGTATTTTACAGCACCGGCTCCCACCCACCCCCACCCGACCACCTACACGCACGCTCCCGCTCCCATCGCCGAGCCTGATCGCGCGGCGCGGCGCAGCCCGGCCCGGCCCGCACCCTTAAACCCTTCACCGTGAAGGAGACTTCCTGCGCCAGCCGTGTCACTTCCTCCCGGCCTTTCAGGCGCTGGCCGGGCAGCGGGATGAGGCAGTCGGGGGAGGGGGCGAGCGAGGATCAGATGAGTGCCCTCTGCTGACGCTGCTCTCCACCTTCCAATCAGGACGCAGATGGGGAGCCAATGGTGCCTTCAGGTTTATAGCTCCCCATTTATTACCCATGTCCCCGCCCCTCAACTCCACTCCCGACTGACAAATGCTGAGCATCAAAGAAGCGTTTCTCACCAAGGATATGGCCGTTTTCGAAACTTTTATTCCCGCGGTCGTTTAACCCCCCCCGCATCGGGATTGGCTCCAGGTTTGGGTTCCAGGTTCGAATCTCGTACAGGAGCCCATGGGGACACTGACCTATTGCTGGATGGCAGCGGGTTTCAGTACCTCTGCCCTTCCTCTGACCGCTGCTGTTGTGCCTTGAGCAAAGGCACTTAACCCCACTAGCTGGGGTTATAGTCCAACATGGCAACCCTGTCATCCCAACGTGCACCATCTCTCGCACTGCAACGATGCATCCCTGAAAAAAACCCACTTGTGTGTGTGTTTGGGGGGGGGGTCTGTACTACCAAAGGCTAATCATATAGCAGATACCTTATTGAAAGCTAGTAGAACATGAAGGCTAGCTGTTCATTCACTTCCATGCTAGTGTTTCTGAATAGCATATTTGGCCTTGAAAATGCCCAGGCATGATTGAAGAACAGATGGGGTAGTTTGGTCAGAAATGTCAAAGTCCCTGCCAGTGACCAAGAACTGTCAAGATTCCAAACCCGTGATTAGCATCCCATTCTGCGCTCCACTGTCTCCGCAAAGCCCAACACGTACTTTTATCTCCCATCGGGAATACGCCTGCAGGGGGCCCGCGGGGTCAGAGGTCGCACCGCCGGCCGGGGGAACGGCGCAGTCGACGGCTTTGGAGCTGATGAACGAGGCTCTGGCGCGCTGCTCACGTCCGCCGGACCACGCCCCTTTCACGCGCTAGGAAAGCAACACACAGGACAAGTGAGCAGAACAAAACGAACAATGGGCAAATCAGAGAGCCCCTCTTTGGTTTTCATAAGATGCATGGAATTAACCAGAGGATCTCCTCTGATGTGTTAAAGCTTGGGTATACAGCCTGTTTGAGCAGGCATGAATAATAATCCGTTCCTACAGAGTGTCATGTGTAAAAGTGTAGAATAATTCATGTTATGTACATGATATTGCTCTTTTCTGTAAATTGCATAATCCACTGTTTGGTTAAATGTATGTGAAAAAAGTCTTTTTGTATTAGACGTGTTCTTTGAGAACTATAATATTACATTTTTTTTAAATCAGAGGGATTTATAGCACTTTAATATTATTGTTAACATATGGAAGAAGTGAGGTTGATGTCTTCTTGTTAAAATTTAATGACTTGTTAATTGGAGCCTGAATGTGAAGAGAATACATATATTTTCCATGTGAAATTCGGTTGCCGACATATTCATAGGACACTTGTGTAATATTAATCGTAAAAAACAAATTAAGGATGAGAGTATTCATGCATTCTTAATGAGGAATGCCTCTTCCGAGTCTAATCTTTGGCCTTTTGCGCTGTTTTGGAACGCAGAGAATTTAGTGAATTTAGAATTTAGTGTCCTCCAGATGGACTACAGTGCACAGTGAACAGCAAGACACAGAAGAAGCACAGGAGGGGCAGAGAGACCAGCAGTCATCCGGAGTGACTCTCCGGACGAACCCGGGGAGGTCTATGAGACTGGGAGACTGGGAGGGACTGAGAGAGACAGAGAGACTCGCAGAAAATAAGAGACTGAGGGACGCTTGATGTTCCATGTTGGGTAGCTCTGGCTTTTTAGAAGTTCTTCATCAGCTGTGCGAGCAGAACGCTTCTGCCGTAGTACCGGGTGAAACCACAGTGGAAACCTCATGCTAGGGGAGTGGTGGCTTAGTAGTTGACTTTTAATCAGAAGGTTGCTGGTTCAAGCCCCACTGTCGGGCCCCCGAGCAAGGCCCTTAACCCTCAATTGCTCGAATTGTACTCAGTCATAATTGCTCTGGATAAAGTGTCAGCTAAATGCCAAGGTACTACACTGCAATGTTTCCTACCCTAACATCTATAACCACAGCAGTTATCCATACACTGAAGAGGCTGCTAAAGTACACTGAGCTCGCTGGTGTAAACATGGAACCCACACATTTGAGATGTGCTGTGGCATAGTACATTATCACACAGCAGGGAACTGTGGCACTTGGGAGTTGACACCCTGGCTTTGGTGCAGCATGTTAAACTCGCTGTCTGGACCACTCGGAGATGTCAGCCCCAATGTTCATGCAGACTGTGGTGTTCAACCAACGCTTGGTTTTTATTAGAGGGGCCAATCTTTGCCAAAAAGCGTGAACTAGAGAGTCCTGGTGTTAGGTGGAGACTCTGACGCGGTGGTCCGCTGGCGTAGCCAATCAGCTTCAACGTTTGATGACCCACATATTCAGAAACGCTCCCCTTGAATCCCGTCAGCTCCAACAGATCTGGGCATGGGTAATCTCCAGATATTATTGTGGCATGAAAACCCCAGGAGGTCAGCGCTGGAATCTGCCACGGAACTTTTAGCCCTTCACCCACCCCGTCCTCATTTTGTGATGCTCGGTGCTCCTGACCCATATCTGTACAATATTATTCACTGTTCTGCTATTATATTATTGTTATATAATGACATGAATAATGCATATATACATATATACATTTATGCATATATAATGCGGGCGTCTCTAAATCCAGATTGAAAATGTTTTTTGGGTTTTTTTTCATGGCCTCACCATAGATACCAGCTTCTCCTCCCACAGCTTTAGAAATGGTTTGCGTGGGAACGTCTTTTCTTCATTCTCTGGAAACCTTGGTTACTTTTGGTGTGTATATCTCTCTATACACACACATCTACAGCATATGGATTTCTCTCATACCCAGAGTGGTTGCTTTACGTATATACATATAAAGGTACATATAGGAACTACCAACACGCGCGCGCGCACGGCTTTATCCTCTACAAAGTCGCAAGGGGTACTTCAAAATTACCGACTGTGTCTGTGGGATATTAAGAGACTCGTCCCTGTGTGTAATGACAGGTTTCCAGATATTTATTCTGTTTATATCTCATGAGATGTCCTCCCCTCCTCTTAATTTCATGCTTTTAATTATGAATTGAGACAGATGGCACGTTAGATATCAAACACAGTTCCGCCACGATCCATAAAGTCTCTCTAATGGAATACTGTAAAGAGCTACTTCAGTAAATGGCATTATAAAGAGAAAATGTGATCTTGGCAGTATTAGAAAGGACAGGAGAAGGGTAGATGAGTTTAAGCACAGCGAAGATGAGAGAACAGCTGAGACGTCTTCAGCCCGAACAGCTGGAATACATTTGGCTTTGATTTCAGTTCATCCAAGAAATTATCACTGTAAATACTGGCTACTTTGCGACTCAAGTCATAGTGAGGTTGGGTTATGAAAGACATAAAGGCAAACACACACACACACCACACCACACACCATGAATCTGGTGACGAGGCAGATCAGGCGCTCGGACTCAATGAAGCCCAGGCCGAACACTCTCACGTTGTCGCAGTGGTGCGTCCGGACATCACACAGACCGTTGTTCTCTAAATCAGTGAGCTCGATGGACTGGCCTGCAAAGACACACACACACACACACACACACACACACACACACACACACACACACACACACACACACACACACAAGCACATTACATTAAATCAGCTTTGTGGCCTGACACAGATGCTAAAATATTGAACTGCACAGCACCTTGTATCTCATGGGGAGCAGGAGAAGGTCCCTGCAATGTCAACACTATATAATTTGGTCACACCAAGAAAAACACACAGACACACACACGGCTGCAGGACCACGGGTTTCTGACTGGCCTGAGCAAGAGCACATGGCATCAGCTACCTGCCCAGGACATGCCCCTCCCCCCAACTCCAAGGCCACACCCACCCCCACTCCCATGCCACGCCCCCCGTCACCCTGCTCCCTGGACATGCCCCCCCCCAACACACACACCCCACGCCCATGCCACGCCCCCCCCCCCCCCCGTCACCCCACTCCCATGACGCCCCCCCACACACCCCACTCCCATGCCACGCCCAACCCCCCCCCCCGTCACCCCACTCCCATGCCCCCCCCCCCCCCCAGTCACCCCCAGGGCCGTGTTAGCTAACATTACCACACAGCAGTGACGACGGGTCGGGTTCTGCATCAGTCAAAGCCAAATCAATACGGCAATACGGGCTTAAAAGGAAATATACAAAACAGGGGATAAAAATGAACAAAAAAGAGAACTATATCCTCATCTGAGTGCTAGCACAAGCCATGATTAATATCCGCTGTGACTGAGCCAAGCCTGGCTCCTGATAAACCAGCTTAAAAAAAAAGAAATCCAATTCCTAGCCCATAGTAACTGCTTCTGGTCTCTATGGGAAACGCCACCTTTAATTCACATTAAACACTCAAACACTAACTCAAACACCTCAAACACTAACTCCACATAGGTGCACTTATGCAAAGTAACCCTGAACACTTTGTTAAAGTGTGTGAGTCTGGGCACTTTACACGGGGAAGAAAAAGAACAAGAGCTATTGAAGTAAAAGAGTGCGCGCTCTCTCGCTCCCTCCCTCTCTCTCTCTCTCTCTCTCTCTCTCTCTCTCTCTCTCTACAGAGGGGCGGCACTTAGGCACTTGCACTCATAATCTGCTTTTGGTCCGTCCCCAGCTACTTCCAGATGGCATGTATTTTAATGTGCTCATAAAAGCTCACAATATCCAATATAAATAAATAAATTTAAAAAACAGGGAAAGTTCACTTTCAGTTCTCACAAACTAGACAGCAAACCGACTACAGGAGAGTAAATAAAACTTATCGAAAGGAGATTTGTGAGAGGATGATTGTTTTTTTTCCAGCCACACGCGCACACATGGGAACGGCAGAAGAAACAAGCTGAAACAGCAGCTTTCGGATTGTGCTGCGCGAGCGCTCTGCTCTGAGAGAGGTCGCTCCGAAAAGCAGTGTGGCCTTCCTTCCGAGACCACTGAGGGGTCAGAGGTCAGCCCCTCTTGAACCAATGGGCTCTGAATATGCACCAGTGTCGTTCCCGAGGTTCTAACACGCCCTGGCAGCTTGAGACCCGTCGGACCAGAGCTCTGGTGGTCCAATCATGCTCACGAGAACCTACTGAATCTGCCGAGGTCTGATCTGGCATTCAAGCTCTGTAGGATTTGATGCGAGTGAGCCCTTGATTAAAAATATCAGGAGTAAATTGATTATATAAAAAAATTAAGTATATAAAAATCTCAACAACTAATAAAGAATAAAAGTGGGAATAAAAGTCTTATGCTCTTTTGTGGCGGGACTGAAAGGTTTTCATATTTTCCCTTGTTTCAGAGAGCTACGCGACAGGCCTCGTGACGAGCAAGGAAGAGAACTAAGCTGAAAGAGACCTTGAACAAAGCACACGCAAACAGAACTCAGACGGAATTTAAAGAGAGCCGAAGCGGAGCTCAAACGCCTGGAACTCAAACAGAGCTCAAACGGCCCGCGAGCTCAAATAGAGCAGAAGCAAACAGAACTTGTCCAGGGAGCAGGAGCGAGGTTTGAACGGATCTCCAACATGCAGCGCACGAACAAAGCGAGCCCGTAAGCGTGACGAACGGCCGTGTGAGGACATAGAGCAGGCCTGATGGATCTCCGCCCAGCCCGGCGCCACAGAGGGAGGCGTGCCACCAGCGTGCCATCGCTCAGCCAATTAGTCAGATTTATCCTGCCGCCACGGCCGAAACCCCGCCCCTCATCCCGGGGAGGACGCCATAAATCAGCGACTCCCGGCAGAGGGGCTGAAGTGCACGATAAATGACCCCATCTCGCCTCGCCATTCTTAATCCGCTTGCTAATTGGATTGAAACCCCTCCCACCCTCAAGCCCCTCCTCCCATTGTGAGGTATATGGGCAGCTTCAGGGGGGTGCAGGGATGGACGGGGGGAGGGATTGCACCTTGAGCCGATTCTGACGTTTATCAGTGCACGTCTCTCTCCTGGATGCAGACCAACCGCTGGCTTTCCCCCTGCATAATTACCCCTCGGTGATAAGAGGCCCAGCTGGGGGAACCAGGGTCCTGTTAGTGTCTGCCTGATATGCCCGCAAGAGACTGCTGCTAATGCCCGCTCAAGGACTTTTACAGCATCCCATCATGAAGCGCGGGGACGAGGTCGGGTGTTTAGCTCCACGACGGGTTTACACACACGACAACGCAAATGCACTCCCGCGCCCTCACGCGCGCACGAGCCTGCCATCTGGCCTGTCTCTGGAGATACGGGCACCGCCTCAGAGAGCCATTTCTTGGAGGTGGCGAGTACATGAAACGAGTTTAGGGACCGGAGATAATGCCATCCAGCGGAGAATGTAATTAAGAGGCGTAATTTAAGCACATGTGGGGGAGGGAGAGGTGGGTGGGTGGTGGGGGTAACGGAGCTCAAGACTTGGGGGAACGACGAGGGCCGGGGAAGAGATCCGTTCCGAAGCCGCCGAGATGATCTGGCATCTTGCGAACCATCTGTTAAAAACAGCTGCAGATTGAGGGTTCCCTTCTCCTCTTTAATTAAACCCGTTTCGGCTACCGGGAATGCCTGGAAAGGGAAAAAAAAAGCAAAAACGCTGTTCCGTAATCAAAAGCAGAAACATATCAGATTAAATTTGGAGCGAAAGCCCCGGATTAAGGGAGCGGACACGCGCCTTTGGAAAACGTCGCTGGGTTTCCAGAGCTGGCTCATTCGGCGTGACAGCACCGTCCCGGGGCAGCTCCAGGGACGAGCGCCAAACTGTTAAAAATCCCCGACAGGAAGCTGGCGCTCGAGCGAGCGGCGATGCCGGGGAAGCTCGTGCGGGCCCTCCCCCTTTCAGACGAGGTCGAGGAACGCCGACACTCTGGCAGGAGGTGGAGTGCGAAGCGGCACCACCGTGCATTGCTCCACCCGAGCCCTCCCTACTCCACACCCAGCTGGTGGAGACGACACTCCTGACTTAATCTGCAAACACCATCAACGCAGACTACCATATAATCTGTAGATTATAACCACATAATCTACACAGGAGTTGTTGTTTTTTTTCGCGGAACGTAGAGGCCGAGGTTTGAGATATGCGATTTTGATCATTGGCCCGTACGCATTGCACATTTTTTTGTTTTCCCGTCACAACCCGAGTTCATTATCTGACCAGCTGGATCGATAACGTGGAGGAAAGACAAACGGAAACGGGACAATACAGACTCAAAGCGTGTCGGCCTTGCTGGCTAGGAGGGGCTGTATGCAAAAAACCCCTGCAGGGTCTCAGGTCCAGCTAAAACAAACCGGCTTCAACCGGTCTTACAATCAGCAGAGCCTTTAATTAGGCGCTCGCCTGGGCTGTAATTAGATGGCAGTCTCGCAGGTCTGGGACTCCCTGCAGACTGGCTTCAGAAGCACTAGCTGATTGGGAGTGCGGTCAGGCTGTGATGGGAGCCTGGGTAACGGAGACTTACTGACGGCGAGGCCGGAGTCATGGCCGTCGCGTCCCGGACGGCAACGGCAACCCCCTTCCTCGCACCGGCCGTCACCACTGCACGCGTTGGGGCACCGCAGGGCCGCGCGCACGTCCGGCGTCGCCGCGGCGACGGGCGGATGCTGAGCACGGAGCTCCAGCCACCATCTCTCGCATTCATTCTCTAGGAAGGGCAGCAGCGCGTCCGCCCGGGCCGGGTCGTCCTTCATCCGCAGGTCCAGGACGCACAGGCCCACGGCCTCCTCCAGCCGACGGCCCAGGAGCCCGGCGCAGACCACGCCCACCGCGGAGCCAAGCAGGGACGCCCGGCAGAGCTCCAGCGCCCGGGCTGAGGCGAGGGTGTCGGGCGCAGGCCAGGGGGCGATGGTGTCCGCCGGGCGCGGGGACGACAGTTGGTCCTCCTGGGAGCCCGGCAGGTCCACGCGGGTCAGGCTGGGGGTCGTCTGGGCGCGCCACTGGGTGACGGAGCTTCGTGTCCCGGGTGGGTGAGGCGCGGATTCTCTGGAGCGAGGGGTCACGGGCTCAAACAGCGAGTCCACCCGGAGCTCCTCTGCCGAGAGCGCGGCCGTCCGCTGCAGGTGGGCGTCGGCCGTGTGCTCAGCTGTGACGTCTCTGGATGGGAAGAGCAAGGCGCGGTCCACGTGGTCACGGGAGAGACAGCAGGGCGCAGGCTGAGGCTCGAACAGAGCGGACAGGTCCTCCCGAGAGCCGGGGGCGGGGCCGTATCCACCCTGGCAGGCGCAGAAAGGCCGCTCGGACGGCCCAGCCTCGGCAGGGGGGGTGCGGTCAAACAGGCTCTCCCCCGGCGCAACCCTGGTACGGCGCAATAAAACAGAAATACGGCCTCTGGAAACGAGCTCTCGCATTAGCCTTTTGAATTAAGTCCCCAAGACATGCAATCTGGAGAGGACTTAGGATTTGAGAAAGGTTATCCATTCACGTTGAGTACCCTGCCCCTTCTTTTATCCCTCAGAAAGAAGAAAACAGAAGTAAGTCAAGGTTACATAAATAAAAAAACAAATTTGTCTTAATAGCTCCCTCAGCTCTCCATCACCTGCGGCTTCAGGGTCATGACAAAAAAAATCTGAGGCTCATTAAAAGTTTGCCCTCGTGTTGTATGTGTTTTAAGTCATGGTCAGTAGTATCCACAAAAGAAACCAACTCAAAGAAACATGGAAAACACATATATGCCTACAAAACACAGCCATCGTGTTGTTTTTCTTAATGTTTTGGAAGTTCCCTGAAACTCCTGCACCAGCCTAGTGCCAGAACAATATGAATAATCACTGGACTGGCAAGGTCGCGTTCAGTGTGTTTGTAACCACGGCGACACGGGCGGTGACGTCGCCGGGTCAGTACCTCCAGTCCTGTATGAAGAGGTCCAGCTCTCCGCTCTGGTAGGCGGTGCCGTCCGGACTATGGAAGTCGTTCTGGCTGTTTCCGTCGAAGGTGCCGCACAGGCCTCGTGTGCCGTTGAAGTCCCGGCTGGGGACGCGCACGGACACGCTCATGCCCCGGTCGTGCACATCCGCTCTCACAAACGCTCCGGAGGGGAACAGCACCTGAAGGCGTGGCGCAGTTTAAAGGGTAGGTCAGTGCTTCGAACGTGGATGTTTCGTTTTTTGTAACGCCGCGCCTGGATCAGGCACGTCGCGCACGCCTTTTGGACGTGGGACATAAAAACGTCACCTTAGGAGGTTTTCTCGAGGGATCACGTCGCAAAGCCCTGGATCGATACATTGCGGGATTTCGATGCACGCTAATATGAAGAAGCGGCTTTCTGTAATGACGAATTAAACAATCATACCAGCTCCTTAATCTCTCTGCTAAAAGCAACCCATGGAACCACTCGTGAGCATGTCAAAAAAATCATCTGCATTACGGAACAGAAGTAGGTTTTAACAATATGTTTAATGGCACATATGAGTAAGAGTTTAGGCTTGAACATGCCAGTCAGGTTTTTATGCAAAAACACTAAAAAAACAAACAAATAATTATTTAACCTAAATTACTCCAGTAAAAAAATGACTCCATTGCATCTACCAAGGGTCGCATTTAGTTCCAGTTCATCTCGGCTAGTCTATCTAATCTATCGAATTCCGGAGAGCTGGAGTCCAGAGATTAATCCGCATGTTTGACAGTGCGGCGGTCGCAGGTGATCCGCATTTAAAAGAGGATGAAAGCCCTCTATCCCAAACACGCAAGTTTGTGTTTACCTTCCAGAAAAATTCTACAGAGAAAACAAACATCCGCGTGTCCAAAGTTTGAACTCTCGAGGTTTACAGTGACGCCGGCGGAGATTTCCTGGTGGGCTGAGTGGTGAAATTAGGAGTTGTGAAATGCATTGTGCATGTAGTTGAATTAAGGATTAATGTTGAATGAGGTGAACAGCCGGTGAAATATGACTTTGTTCTGAGTGTAACCTTGTGTTTGCAAAATGGGCCTCGAGTAACATACGTGAAAGCCAGTCTTCCAGCAGAAATGACAGGACTCGGTGAACATACATTTTCCCCCACTTAAAAGCCACGGGTGGACACGCAGACGAACACGGACGCGGAGAGTCTCCACCATAATGGTCTTCTGACAAAAAAGGCATTTTTCCACAGGAGGAAACATGCCACTAGCTCACACAGCTCATATAAAGGCATTCAGCCATGTTTCTGTGACAACAGGAGCAGGTATGGAAGTCTGTAGGCCAGATGCTTAAACCACCAGTGGCTGTACTCTCTACAGTACGGACAGACCACAGTATGGACAGACCACAGTACAGACAAACCACAGTACGGACAGACCACAGTATGGACAGACCACAGTACAGACAAACCACAGCACGGACAGACCACAGTACAGACAAACCACAGTATGGACAGACCACAGTACGGACAAACCACAGTACAAACCACAGTACAGACACACCACAGTACAAACCACAGTACAGACACAGCACAGTACAGACACAGCACAGTACAGACACACCACAGTACAAACCACAGTACAAACAGACCACAGTACAGACACACCACAGTACAGACAAACCACAGCACAAACCACAGTACAGACACACCACAGTACAAACCACTTTACAGACAGACCACAGTACAGACACACCACAGTACAAACCACAGTACAGACACACCACAGTACAAACCACAATACAGATACACCACAGTATAGACACACCACAGTACAAACCACAATACAGACAAACCACAGTACAGATACACCACAGTACAAACCACAGTACGGACACACCACAGTACAAACCACAGTACAGACACGCCACAGTACAGACACAGCACAGTACAGACACACCACAGTACAAACCACAATACAGACACACCACAGTACAAACCACAGTACAAACCACAGTACGGACACACCACAGTACAGACACACCACAGTACAAACCACAATTTAAACAGACCACAGTACAAACCACAGTACAGACAGACCACAGTACAAACCACAGTACAGACACACCACAGTACAAACCACAGTATGGACAGATCACAGTACAGACACACCACAGTACAAACCACAGTTCGGACACACCACAGTACAAACCACAGTACAGACACACCACAGTACAAACCACAGTACGGACAGACCACAGTTCAAACCACAGTACAGACACACCACAGTACAAACCACAGTACGGACACACCCCAGTACAAACCACAGTACGGACAGACCACAGTTCAAACCACAGTACAGACACACCACAGTACAAACCACAGTACAGACACACCACAGTACAGACAGACCACAGTACAAACCACAGTATGGACAGACCACAGTACAGGCAGTACAGACAGACCACAGTACAAACCACAGTACAGTATTGTCGTCATGCCCGTATTAGGAACTCCGTGTCTAAAGGGTGTTTTTCCCAATGGCTAAAATGAACAGTGCATTTGAAAAATCACCTCAAATTGCTTCACTTCTCCATAAAGTCAGTGGATCCTCTGAATTATGAGACTAAGGACTCAAAATACGAATGTTGCTGCATGATTGATAAAGATATCAATAAAAGATATCAAAATCTCTACACAGTTTGGCAGCTTTTTTTCAAGACTGTTCGCGTTGAACAGTAGCTGGCTTGATAAAAAATGAAGTTTAAAAAGCCAAAGCAAATAAAATAAGCGAGTAAATAAGCGAGTAAATAAGTGAGTAAATAAGTGAGTAACTAAACTACAGTAACAGTAGAGGTCGCCAGGCTTATGACATTAATACAACATGTAGTATTGTTAGCTTGCTTATAGCAAATTTCAATTTTTGACCTTTTAAACAACATCATTTTTCCAAAGGATCCATTTTGGTTCAGCGCAGAGTGAGGTGGAGGTTGATTTCAAAACCTCATACCTTTTTCTAATTGACAGGACCTTCAGATCCAGAGTACCTGATGTAAGTATAAGATGATGCAGCTTCAGCGGTCTAATTGCTTCAATTCAGCATGACGCCACCTGGTTTCACTTAACCGGCTTGTACCATTAACGAAGAGTCATCGATCTGGCGTTCTTAACAATGAGTTATCGGTGTCTGTGGCACATGGTCAGAATAAGTTTTTGCATGTTTGATGGTTAGCCCCTCCCCTGTTGAGGGGGTGGTGAAATCAGCTTCAGTGGTGATGTACAGGGTGCTAAGTTCATCATTATTTTATTACTTCAACGAAAGACATACCGTCACTTTTTTGCCCCGATGTGTCTCGAGAATCTTAACCTCATTGGCCAAGGGAGGTCCCAAATTCTTAATGAACAGCTGGGGGCGTGTCTCTTGCAGCTGGCCCCTGCACATGTCGAAGGTCACGACCTGGTTGCCCTCCCGCGCCGCTAGTCCGCAGGTGCAGGTGACGGGGTAATGGCGGCCACCACAGTCCTGCTGCCGCACATGGACCTCAAACGCTCGGCTGGCGCTCCTGCACAGCACGAACGTCCCAGTCTGCCGGTTGTCAAAGCGTCTGGGGGTTGCGGTCACGGAAAAACAGCTTCGCATTAACATGCACAGTAGGGGTCTGTTTCATAACATCGTCGTATTAGCATGTAAGGCACACCGGGTGATTATCTTTACAGGTCTCTAAGACTGATGGACGCATAAACTTATAACTGTGTCATTATCTTATTCCCATGAACCCTGTTCACAGTAAGATGCCGTAGTCCCTGAAACTTGCACGGTGCAGATCAGAATGTGAAAAGGACCTTGTGTCTTCACTTTCCATAAATATTCAGTGTTTATGAACATGTGGGGCTTATAGAATGCAAGTCGTAACGAGACCCAAACTACTTATGAGCTAATGAAGACATTCAGAAACCAGAGCTAGGAGTTCATCTTAGCCAACAGATACAAAAATTAGAGCATTAGGACATCTACACTGTGTGCACAATTATTAGGCAAGAGAGTATTTTGACCATATCATCATTTTTATGCATATTTTCCAACTCCAAGCTGTATAAACTTGAATGCTTATTGGATTTAAGCATATCAGGGGATGTATATTTGTGTAATGAGGGAGGGTGTGGCCTAAGGAGATCAAAACCCTATAACAAGGTGTGCAGAATTAGGAAGCTTCTTTACCTCAGGCAAAAATTGGCCAAAAAAGAGACTCTGAAAAGTAAAAAATTGTATAAAGTCTTTGAGAGGGATATAGCACTCTTAACACTGGGGCGTGATCACAGAACCATCAGTCGTTTTGTTGCAACAGTCAAAGATTTGAGAAGAATCAAACGTGAAGCGTCCAGGAACCCGTCATCCTCCTGTGCTGTCATATTCCAGAACTGCAACCTCCCTGGAGTGCCCAGAAGTACAAGGTGTTCAGTACTCAGAGACAAGGCCAGGGTAAAGAAGGCTGAAACCTGACCACCACTGAACACATAAGGTGAAACGTCAAGACTGGGCCAAGAAGTATCTGAAGAGAGATTTTTCAAAGGTTTTCTGGACTGATGAGACAAGAGTGACTCTTGATGGACCAGACGGATGGGCCCGTGTCTGAATCAGTTACGGGCACAGAGCTCCACATCGACTCAGACGCCAGCAAGGCGGAGGTGGGGTACCGCTATGGGCTGGCATTATTAAAGAGGAGCAAGTTGGGTTGAAGATGGACTCAAAATCAACCCTCAAACCTACTGCCAGTTTTTAGAAGACACTTTCTTCAAGCAGTGGTACAGGAAAACATCTGCATGTTTCAACAAGACCATGATTTTTATGCAGGCCAATGCTCCATCGCATGCATCAAAGTACTCCACTGCGTGGCTGGCCAGTAAAGGCCTTAAAGATGAAAGAATAATGACATGGCGCCCTTCCTCACCTGACCTAAACCCTACTGAGAACTTGTGGGCCCTTCTTAAACAGGAGATTTACAGTCAAGGAAAACAGTACAGCTCTCAGGGTGAGGTTGCTGCTGCACAAAAAGTTGATCGTCAACAGATTAAGAAACTTACAGACTCCAAGAATGGAAGGCTTATGACTGTTATTTAAAAGAAGGGGAGCTATATTGGTCAGTTTGGGGGGTTTTTTGGGGGGTTTTTTAATGAAATGTCATAAATGTTTCTTTGTAAATTTTGAGTTGTTTGTTTATTATTCTCTTTTAACAGATGCAAATAAACAGTTGTGATGGGAAAAGAAAGCCAAAACCTCACTTTTCCTTTATTAAATATTCAGGCTCGAGGTTTATTAACATATTGGATTGACTGAGAGCACTGTAGTTGTTCAATAATAAAAAAGAATCCTCAAAAATACAACTTGCCTAATAATTGTGCACTCGGTGTAAGTGTTTTTTGATGTAACCTTTGTGAATTTTAAAGGTTATGAAAAATAAGCTCAAACTCTGTTTGATCTAGCCATCATGGCACGTAGATGGTGGCTATGGCTAGAAATACAGAAGATACAGTAACAGTAGGCTCTTTATAGTTGCCCTTTAAAAGTAGTTTAATAGACATTAGGGGCTTTTTATATGGCCTCTCCAAGGACTACATACTTGTGTGATAGCAAGGGGGCGAGAGAGAGAGAGAGAGAGAGAGAGAGAGAGAGAGAGAGAGAGAGAGAGAGAGAGGGAGAGAGAGAGAGAGAGAGAGAGAGGGAGAGAGGGAGAGAGAGAGAGAGAGAGAGAGAGAGAGAGGGAGAGAGGGAGAGAGAGAGAGAGAGGGAGAGAGGGAGAGAGAAAGGGAAATGTCATACACATAATGAATCTGAAATCCAGCCTATGCATGGTGCTTCAATTAAAATAGTTTTAAGTGTCAGGGGGAAAAAAAAAAAGTTTAAAAAAAAGAAAAAAAAGAACAATGCATAATTTAATAGAGAATAACGTCAAGTGTGATCTTATGTGCGGATGAGGTGCACCACACATCTCTCTCTCTCTCGCCTCTGCAAAGGAGAATGCTGAGACTGGAGACCTGAACCTGTCAAGGACATGGGTCTTAATGAGGACACATCCCATATGTTTTCCTAAAGATCGCTCCGTCTGTGCTAAAGCAAAGAACACGGAGCTCTGTGCACGGGTAAACAACCGTGGCGTTCACACCTTAAAAGACAGAGTGACCTTCTCCTTTTTCGCCCTCCGCTTTCATCGACAGAAGATAATGCGCAGAATCACACCAAGGTACGAAAAACAAACAACTGTGACTTTCTGAAAGTAAAATGAAGGTAAGGCGAGAGAGAGGCGGGGCCATGCTGGAGAGGCGGAGCCGTGTTGGAGAGGAACTGGCTCCAGCCATCCCAGAGGCCTTGTTACCTGCCGTCGAAGGTGAGAATGTGTGGATCGGTGAGGGAGTAACAGCTGCTGGTGGGGACATCCTGAACCGTGACCTGAGAGAGACAGAGAAACACGGAGGAATCATCTCGGAACAGGCGCCGGTTCCCTGGAAGTGCTCCGGGAACAACATAGCAAACTTAGCACCACAATAAGAATAGGAGAAGTCAGGTCAGATATAAAACATTAGCCCTAGATGGATCAGCAATTCGGAGCCAACATACAGGAGATGACATCACTGCGAACAGTTCCACGAGCCCCCAAAAGAGATTAGTGCCCTTATTTTGCAATGTACAGAATACTTCTGAAGAGGAGACTATTTACAGAACCATTGAAAAAGTGTAAAAGTTCAAGGCAGTGTTTAAAGGCGGTCCTGTGGTGTTTGGAGACCAACCAATCTACCGAGACAAAGTAAAGCAGTTTTGCGAAGGAAACCTAGCAGTCTGATCACAAGGCAGGGCACACCATGATTAAAGGCTATGCTACAGCAAAACAGAGAGGCTCTTTCATTTATTCCAAACACAGATGGTGGTTTGGGGCCACTTACAGCAGACAGGAGATTACACTGACAAAATGTGTGCGTGTGTGTTGTCTAGCAACATAGCGGACATTTCCCCCATATGTGGTTTATTACAGATTACTTTCAGAAATAATTGTGAAAGCGATTAGGCGGCTTCAAGGTGAAATTAAAGGTACAAGATGAACTGAATGGGACAAGCTTGTCTAGGTTACATCACATTACATTCACACTAAAATAATCCTGAAATTCCCATTTTCCAGCCCGTCCTATGATCACATATGAACGTCCCATTATACATTAGTTTCTGACATGACAGCGTTTGTGTGAGAGTTACTTGTGATTTGGTCACAGCGAGGTTGGACGCTCAAAATCCTTAAGCGTTAATTATGATATAATTAGTAACAAAACAGAATTAAATTAATGAAATTACTCTCACTCGTTGCAAATCCCGCTAATCCTTTGTGGGTTGAGGGGGCAATCAGTTGCTAGTTCATCACTCTTTCTCCATTTAATCATGTTCTGACCTTCACGGGCGTGGGCGCGTATCCTCGCCAAAGTCGCGGGCTACCGCCGGCGGGCCGCGCGCTCAGCAGGCTCGCTCGGTTTCCGTCGCGAGTGAAATCGGTTACCGCGGTGAGGGCGACGGCAGCGCGCGCGCACACGCCGCCGCGGCACGCCTGGGACGCGAGCTCCAGCCGACAGGAGGACAGCGCCACGTTCGGCGTTGCCGACATCACGCCGTCTGAAACGCGGCGAAGAGGAAACAAAGAAAGAAAGCAAAGAAACGAATACGTGACGAGTGTTTTGGACCTTTTGAGAATAAAGCTCGAGAACATTCGAGGGGCCCTGTAGTCTGAAACTGAGGGTTGATGTGGTCTAAGAAAATCTGCATATAGTAAAAATAAAAGGGGGGAAATGGCTGTTTCTTTAATGGAATATGCTCTTTTATTAAAAATGTTTAAAAGTAAGCAGGAAAAGCAGAAAAGTAGGAAAAGGGCTGACTAATGGGAAAAACGAGTAAAGCACAGTGATCTAAACAAACAAGCAGTTAAGACTAAACTGTGCTCAAGTGAAATTATGCTTACTTTGAAATAATAATTACTCAAGTAGAAGTAAAAGTAGCCCTTTATTACTTAAAGTAAATAGTTACTTAAGTAAAAATAAGAAAGTGTCTAGTAAAAAGACAAGTAGCGAGTTACTTCACTGAATCTCATTTAATAACACTGGGCTACAGTGGTAGTGCTAGCTTAGTGGTCAAGGTGCCTGACTAGAAGTCAGAAGGTTGCCAGATACAATGACTGTTGGGCCCCTGAGCGAGACCCTTAACCCTCCACTGCTCAAGCTGTGTTCAGTCAGAATTGTAAGTTACTTTGGGTAAATGTGAAATAGTCCCTTTTATCCTGAATTCAAATCTGTTTTAGATTTTATTTATTTTATTTTTTTGTATCAGGTATCATTTATAAGTGACTATTACATTTTACAGCAAGTATATATTTGTTATTCATAAACAAGGCTGTTTAAGGCTATTTACAAACTTCTAAAATGTGTTTGCCGATATTTGGCCTCAGGAGTGTCTTCCATACCTAGCAATAGTGTGCCAACACATAGGGGCAACACTTGGCATTGCTTAATATACATGATATGTGAGTGTAAAGCATATTTGTAAGTCACTCTGGATAAAAGCATCGTCTACATGGCATAAATATAAATGTACGCTGCGGAAAAAAACTGGCTAATAGTGAAATTCTGAAAACAAAATTTGTGTTTGGCATGCAAAGCTAAGAAACATTTTGAGTGTGTGTTTGTTTCTGTGCGTGCATGTGTGTGTGTGTGTGTGTGTGTTGGGAAGGGCAGGGAGGCAAATGATAACCAGTGTGATTTAGGCAGCACACAGAAACACCAAATCAATATGCCCAAAACATAGTTTCTCTTGAAATGAATTATCTGAAAATGTCTTCTTGCCAACTTCAAATTGTACTCTCTCCTAATTTACGATATTTGAGTTAATTTAATGACAAAGGCTGTTTAAAGGCAGAAGGTTGTTGAAAGGTGAGATAAGTAATTTTAACCACCAAAAAATAGCAAACTATTATTCTTTTCTATAAAGTGTAGCTGAGATGAAGAATCAAATGGCTTTGTAGTCCTCTAATGAACCAGTTTATGCTCCATAGTGTGGGTCCCTCACATGGAGGGAGCCATGTAGTACAGAATCACAGCAATCACTTTGATATTATTATAATTTGTGGGAATGATCTGGAACTCTTAACTAAGGTAACTATCTAGCCATTTTACTTTTCGTGATATTTATACTGCAATTTGGCAGCTGATTAACAAGACTAGCTGGGCACATCCATACACGTAAAAGCTATAGTACTATATTGTTTGATAGCACTTATGTGCATTTATAGCGTACCCCAAAAACACCCCAACATAATGTTGTCGTTATCTGGCCTTTCCAAATGCAGAAGCACGCGCACCTGCCTCGCGCACGCTGAGCGCTAAGGGGAGACTGCAGCAGCAGCCTGGCTCCGATCCGTAACAGGAGATCGGCACGGAGCTGTGCACCACGAGCGAGTGTTCCTTGCCATCCTCGCGGATGTGCAGAGCGTCTGGAACAAACTGCAAACAGGAGCAAGAGTCCTGTATATACTCCACAGAATATATACATTTATAGGATATTGCTTGATGAGAGTTTAATTGTACATATAGTCTGGCAGAGGTTTATCATAGTTTAGTGTGTGTGTGTGTGTGTGTGTGTGTGTGTGTGTGTGTGTGTGTGTGTGTGTGTATATATATATATATATATATATATATATATATATATATATCAAACTGCACGTTTGCAAATAGTATGCAGCAAATTGACACTGTAGCCTATAAATTCTCTTTAAGCCATACTTAAGTATGACAGCAGATGTACCTTAATTCCAGCGAAAAACCCTGCGCTTTCTCTGGGGGCAGACTGGACGGTCGAGGAGTTGATCAGGTGCGTGGACACGCTGCAGGAGTACTGTCAATCAAACCACAATAGTCAGCACTATGATTACACGACTTCATCATTCCGTTCCGAGATGCAATCGACAGGAACGAATACCTTACAAATGAGTCTAATTAACTGTGTAGAGACGCAAGGTTGATTTACATGGGCAGAAAAGCTCCCAACGGGGTCGGAAAACCTACACACTGCAGCATCTGACGCTAATAAAAACGTTGGCCATCTAGCAGCATATTAAGGAAGGAGTCTGTGGGTAATCTACTGCACTCTAAGTAAGTGCTTATATGGATAGTCCTGCTAAGACTGTAGCCATAGTGCAGTCGTTAAGTAACTGCAAAGTGACACTTTTTTGGCCTCTGTACTAAAGTATGGAGCAAGAACAGGATAGCTGCCAGGTAAGAGACATTTCAGCTGCCAGCTCATGACCTTGAATTAAAATTCTATGGCATGTGCACAAATCTGTCTGTCTGCTTGTACGTGTCTGCATATACACGTGTGTGTGTGTGTGTGTGTGTGTGTGTGTGTGTGTGTGTGTGTGTGTGTATGTGGATGAGAAAGATTGACTAAGTCTAGGTTTGGCACATGTTTCAGGTGACCTCATGACCCAGCACAGGCCTAGACTCCCTGGAGCCTCCATAACACACACTCTACAGCAACACACACACACACAAACATACAAACGTTCACCTGCATCCATGTTATCAGTACCAAAATGTATACACACTGCCTGGCCAAAAAAAGGTCACACATTAATATTTCATTGGATTGCCTTTAGCTTTGATTACGGCACACATTCACTGTGGCATCGTTTCCACAAGCTTCTGAATTGTCACAACATTTATTTCTGTCCAGAGTTATATTAATTTTTCCCCAAGATCTTGTACTGATGATGGGAGATTTGGATCACTGCATAAAGTCTTCTCCAGCACATCCCAAAGATTCTCAATGGGGTTCCATGTGTGAAAATTATGTCTCATGCACGTTGAACCACTCTTTCCCAATTTGAGCCCGATGAATCCTGGCATTGTCATCTTGCAATATGCCCGTGCCATCAGGGAAGAAAAAATCCACTGATGGAATAACCTGGTCATTAGACCTGACCAACTGCAGCAACCCCAGATCATAGCACTGCCCCCACAGGCTTGTACGGTAGGCACTGGGCATGATGGGTGCATCACTTCAGCTGCCTCTCTTCTTACCCTGATATGCCCATCACTCTGGAACAGGGTAAATCTGGACTCATCAGACCACATGACCTTCTTCCATTGCTCCAGAGTCCAATCTTTATGCTCCCTAGCAAATTGAAGCTGTTTTTGCCAGTTAGCCTCACTGACAAGTAGTTTTCCTAAGGCTACACAGCTGTTTAGTCCCAATCCCTTGAGTTCCCTTTGCATTGTGTATGTGGAAATGCTCTTACTTTCACTATTAAACATCCCTGAGTTCAACTGTTGTTTTTCTATGATTTGATTTCACCACACGTTTAAGTGATCGCTGATCACGATCATTCAGGATTTTTTTCTGACCACATTCCTTCCTCGAAGATGATGCTTCCCCATTGTCCTTCCACTTTTTAATAATGCATTGGACGGTTCTTAACCCGATTTTAGTAGTTTCAGCAATCTCCTTAGATGTTTTCTCTGCTTGATGCATACCAATAATTTGACCCTTCTGAAACAGATTAACATCTTTTCCACGACCACAGGCTGTGTCTTTTGACAAATGAGAAGCTACTAGCCACATCAGTTAGGGTTAAATAACTTGTTGCCAGCTGAAACATAATGACCCATGCAGTAATTATCCAATGGGAGGCTCTTACCTATTTGTGCAGTTAAATCCAGGTGGTGACCTTTTTTTTTTGGCCAGGCAGTGTACATGCAGTGTGCAAAGCAAAATCCAGAAGCAAAGTGGTGCTGGACTTTATGGGCAATGGACTTAAGCATTGTCCCTGTTTGCTTTGGGCTTGTTTGGTCTCTCCTGCTGTCTGAATGAGCTCCCTTTTGAACAGAGGTTGAACTTTTGGCAAAGGTCACAGGGGATTAGTGTTAAATCCCGTGTCTACACCTGCTGCCTGAGCTCCTGTTCTCCTGTGGTCTTACCGGAGCAGAGGTACATAAGCTCAGGGGGACATCACCTTAGACTGTTCAGAGGAGATAGGAGTTCTCGAAGGAACACCAAGTGTATTGAGAACCAAGCTGGTAATGAATGACGATACTGCTGAGATCAATCGGAGGAGGGTAGAGTGGTGTGAGTGGAGGCTAACTGCCCACTAGAGCAATTTCAAAAAGAGTTCAAAGCCAACACAAAGTAACTTAGCTCAACTTACCACAGTTTAACGTAACTTAGCTCAACTTACCACAGTTTAACGTAACTTAGCTCAACTTACCACAGTTTGAAGTAACATAGCTTTTTTTTTTTTCCTGTGATGTCATCCTCTTTTCCAAAATTTTGTTCTCCCCAGTCCATGAGGGACTCGGTCACAGTGTGTTTCACTACTTCACCTCCATCACCACTTCACCTCCATCACCACTATCCCTGTCTCTGTCCTTCGCCCTATTCTATCTGTATCCATAACTCCATCCTTATGCTCTATCCCTATCCCTATCTTAGCTCTATCCCTATCCTTATCCTTATCCCAGCTCTATCCTTATCCCTATCCTCTATCCCTATCCTTATCCATATCGTAGATCTATCCCTATCCTTATCCCTAGCCTAGCTCTATCCTTATTCATATCCTAGCTCTATCCCTATCCCTATCCCTATTCTAGGTCTATCCCTATCCTATTCCCGTCCTATCCCTATCCCAAGGCATCCGCATGGCCACTCTTCCAGACCTGAATGAATGCCTGGAAAGATCTTCCCTGAGGCTTTACCCCAGCACTGACGACAGGCACCCAACTACTGTCAAGCAGTCTCACATTATTGGAAAGTGTTGGACAGTACATTGTAATTATTCTAATGTCCTACCGTTTCGCCCAATCTGAAATGAACTCCATCCATCTCCACGAGGGCATGCAGCCGAGCGGTCGTGTCCCTCCTCAGCTCCACCTTCATGCTGGCTGAGGTGTAGCGCGCCCACACCACAGTGTAGACCAGCAGGCCGGCGCCGGGGGCAGCGTTGTAGGAACAACGAAGCTGCACGCTGCTGCCTGCCAGCTCTGCGCTCAGCTGGGGCTGGCCTGGCAGCGGGGGTGGCCTGGCTGGGGGCAGGGGGCAAGCGTGGGGTCAGGGGGCGAGCGTAGGGTCAGGGGGCACCGCGCTCCCGCGTCCCTGCTCCACACTGCTGCTGCGTGAAAGGCAGCTGAAACGCCTTTATAGTTAAAGGAAACAGGCTGAACAACAAAAGTGTCAAAGGTTTCTGTGTGTGTGTGTGAGTGTGTGTGTGCACACTTTTCTAAAGCATTGTTTGCATCCTGAGGAACAAATCAGGGCCCTAGTCATTTTGTGAGCATTTAAACAGTATATAGGCATAATCAATCTATCAGAAGATACTTGGAGAGAGAGAGCAGTTTTTACAGCCTCACTAACTCACTCTTACAAACGACTATTGACTTTTTGAACTGGAGTCTATTACATCAAGATTATACTGTGAATAAATCTGTGTCAACTTGAGTTCTCACCTGTACACACTCCGTTGACTTCCACTTCACTGGCTGGACATGCTTTCGGCGTGAACTCTGAAATGACTGTTAGAGGAAAACTAGTCAAAAGCGAACTCACAGGCTTCCCTTGAGGGTTGCACCTATTCCAGAGAGAACGCGTTTGTTTTCTAATTTGAGTGTAACGGCACGGCAGCGGTCCTCTGATGTTCTGTCGAGGGACACGTGGGTACTGGAGTTTGAAAGGAGAGGCGAACAAAAAACAACCCCACACCATTTGGATCGTAACTGTAGTCTGACAGCGTGATTGGAGCTGGACAGAAAACGGAACACGGGAGGGATCGAGCGGAAATCCAAGAGTGCTGTCGGACAAATACACGGGACAAATGATGGGAGGCATCGAGCGGTCCTCTGTCCCAGAAGCCCTCAAAACCAAAACAGTTTTGTTTGTTTGCCGAAGCTCTGAAACGCTGCTACGTGCGAGAGGCAGTCTGTCACGGCCTTGCAGCGGCGCGGCAGATCTGTGCTCATTAAATGTTGGCCTGGCGCTTTATGGAGCCTCTTATAATCCTCTTATAAAGACAGACGCAGAAGAAGAGAGAAAAAGGAAGAGTGTGCGAGTGAAAATATTGATTACATAGGGAGAGGAAAGCATTCATGTTTTCAAGTATCTCTCTCTCCTTCTCTCTCTCTAACTTTCTCTCTTTGATTTTTTTTTTTGGCTGTGGAACAGAACCTGAAAGGATCGTTCTTATAAAAACATCTGGTCCCGACACCCTGCCCACAGCCTGATATCAAACGCACTGGTTGCTGGTTTTGTGCAGTCCCGCATAACTAGAGTAATGACCCATCTTGACCCGTCCTCGGGGCAGTGGCCATCTGCTCAGATGACTTGATGTGTTGATGGCTGCTTCATTCACAGCACCAAGACTGCCTTTCCCCGAGCTAGACTAATAGATAATAGATAACAGGAGAGGTTTACCAAAGGCATGAGTACAACAGTCCAACTCTGCCACTAAAGCATTATGAAGACGATGCATTCTACGCTGCCCAGAAGAAACCGTTAAACGATGTCTGTGCGAAATGTGCACAGCACACAGTACTAACGGAGACGACTGATACCATGAGCCAATAAAAGGGGTTATCTATCAGTTCTAGCAGAAGTGCATCCACCATGGTTACTTTTTGCCACAATTAGCCACTCTCCTAGCATCCCTGTCTCATGTTGCTGTTTCATTCTCATTCCAGTCTTTGTTTTGGTTTTCGCTGTTCTCATGAGTTGCACCCGTGTCTTGTTTAACTCGTAATAGTTCGTGTACGTAAGCCCTGCCTTTTTGCCTGCGTTTTGCTGGGTATTGTAAGTCTAGCTGTACGCTAATCCTAACCTCGGTTGCTGTGTGTAATTCCTAGTTTGTCGTGTTTCCTAGCCTCCTTGTTATCCCCTGTTTGGCTTCATGTGCTTTTGTTTAGTTTATGAAGATGCATTTCCAGACTCTCCATGTTGGTAAATTGACCCCAGACTGTGACTACGACTGTGATCCTGGATTTGCTCTTAGTAAAGCTCGCTCTTCTCGACGTGCGCATCCCCCCTGTGACTGCTCCGTGTTACGGAATAAGCAGCCCACCAAGGACTCAAGGAGAATCTGGGAGGTGGCCGTTCCTCTGGGACAAGACTCCGACTGTTCCCACACAGTCCGGGTCTGTTAAGTCTCAGCGCCGCCAAACCAGAGACAACAAGACATGAGTAGGCGGCGTGAACGCACAGACGGTCCCTGGCGTAACTGCAAGCTCACTCGAGGGAAGCTGCCGAGGGGGTTCTGTGTCTGTAATCTTCCAGGATCATCCCACCTGTACCGGTGGCTGTCCCACCAGGCACCCTGCTACTTCCTGTTTCTCGGCGTGAATGACCCTCCCCGGCCTGTTCTAGTTCCTGTTCCCGGCATAGTGGATGCCGCTCGGCCTGTCCCCGCACCTCTGGACCTGTCGGACCTGCCTTAGCTGATCTCCCCCGCGGCCCCGGACCCGCCACTGAACGCCATAGCCGTGCCTCCGGACACCCTGGATTCGTCGCTGGTCTCCTCCTCGTCCTCAGACCTGCCTACTGACTGGCAGGCTCCGTGTTCCCTGCTTGTCCCTCCTAGGCCTGGGTCTCCTGTTTCCACTGCCCCATGATTCTCGCCCGTCCCGTAAAAACGAAGGGCAGGATGGAAGTCCCCTGCAGATTCACACTTGGAACTGGGAGCATGTTGTGTTCTGAAGTGTATGAGAAGCTCCTTTGTCCATTACTGATGATAGAAAACTGTTTTTAACTGGTAGATACAGTATATGAATCTGTACGTCTGTAAGTCTGTACGTGAGTGAGGTGTAGCGTTATGTATTGTTTGATACATAAGTGTGTATGTGTTATTTTCAGTTTAGACCCCGAGTTTAAAATAAAAATGTGTTTAAAATAAAAATGTGTTTAAAAGAAGTGTATCTAGCTCTGTGTCTCTGTTTTGATTACATTATTTTGGTTGAAACAGCTAAATACAATCTAATCTAATACAATCTAATCTAAATCTAATACAAATATCATTCCATTTGTCATGTATATGTGAAGAGCAATACAATGGAGGCCAGAAACTACATTCCTATTAATAAAAGTCAATAAAAGTTGCAGATTCACTTTTGCGCTTATGGTGTTCCAGACATTCTGCTGATCCTGGGTCAGTGGCAGTGCTGGGAACTACTATCACAGTACAAAGTGAATGCTGACTTCTAATTGGTTAAGTAACTTGCTTCTAGTTCCAATTAAGTGAAGATGCTAGATCAAGACTGACTAGGATTGGGCACCTCCTCGTGAAAGCCGATTAAACCAAAGCGTTTTTCGCTTTCCTTCTTTTCTCTTAAATTGTGCCGGTGATGAATGGAGTAATATCTGTCCATGTGAAGGTGGGGCGAGGAAGATGAGGGGAAGTCACCTTGGGCACAGTAGCCCATGCATCCCTGCGTGGGCTCCAGGAAGTAGAGGAGGAAGTGGCCGCAGTTGCGCACGGTGACGGGGATGCGGAACAGGCAGCAGTCCTTGGTGCTGCGGTGGAAGAACTGCCAGGTGGCACAGGCCGTCATCTGGCTAGCCTGGCCGGGAATGGGAAGCGGCGTATCCGTGAGGGATAGCCACACCGGAGCCTGGGTCCCACAGTGGTTCATCTGGGGATGCAGATGAGAGGGATAGATAGATGGATAGAGAGAGAGAGAGAGAGAGAGAGAGAGAGAGAGAGAGAGAGAGATAGATAGAGAGAGAGAGAGATAGATAGATAGAGAGAGAGAGAGAGAGATAGATAGATAGATAGATAGATAGATAGATAGATAGATAGATAGATAGAGAGAGAGAGATAGATAGATAGATAGATAGATAGATGGATAGAGAGAGAGAGAGAGATAGATAGATAGATAGATAGATAGATAGATAGATAGATAGATAGATAGATAGAGAGAGAGAGAGAGAGAGAGATATAGATAGACAGATAGATAGATAGATAGATAGATAGATAGATAGATAGATAGATAGATAGATAGATAGATAGATAGATAGATAGATAGATAGATAGATGGATGGATGGATGGATGGATAGATAGATAGATAGAGAGAGAGAGAGAGAGATAGATAGATAGATAGATAGATAGATAGATAGAGAGAGAGAGAGAGATAGATAGATAGATAGATAGATAGATAGATAGATAGATAGATAGATAGATAGATAGATAGATAGATAGATAGATAGATGGATGGATAGATAGATAGAGAGAGAGAGAGAGAGATAGAGAGAGAGAGGGAGAAGCCGGGAGCCGCATCAAAGCAGAACTTCTAAATAACTGTGATTCCTGCCTGGTGCTGTTCTGCATTCCTGACTAAATCCAGATGTAAGCGGCGGGTCTCTACTGGGCCACCTCGGCCGACCTCGGGCCGGCAACCGCGACCTCCCTCACCTCCACGCAACGCGTTGGCATCTCGGCGGCCCTGTTGCCGATGCTGAACCGGTACCATCCAGCCGGCAGCGAGTGGTCACAGATCACGTCCTGGATGGCCGTGTTCTGCAGCTCCGTGGAGTCGAAGTCCACGCTCCGATGCGGATCGCGCAGCAGCCGGTGCCCTCCGGGGTAACACTCCGGAGCTGGCAGAGAGAGCGGCACCCGTTACGCACGAGGTCGACGGAAACGCACGAGGTCGACGGAAACGCACGAGGTCAGCGAACGCACGAGGTCGACGAAAACTCTCAATTCTGCATCATATGAAACTAAAAATGGCCTCATTTAAGATGGATCACTTCAAACTACGACACCTGTACTTGTCCATTATTTTCACTGAGCTGATTAACAGGAATAGGTGTAACCGAACCTAGAAATGCTGGTAGTGTTTACAGGGACCTCTGAAAAGGAGCGGTCGAAGGAGTTTTTTTCCGTTGCTATCGTATCTACCCGCTGCCCTCGGCGGCTGGGGAACTGCTCGGGCTGAAGAACAGCTGAAGAACAGCTGAAGAACAGCTGAAGAACTAGCCTTTGCATCCACATAATTTAGAAATTACAGTACATTCTGTTCAGCTAGCATTATTCTCGCTGTTGCAGTCCAGAACCTCCACCATCCCCCTTCATCTCCTGCCCCGCGGCGGCAGAGAATCACTTAAAATCAAAAGTGCCAGTGTGCAGGAACCATAACAGCAGTAGTTCACCAGAGTTCACCGAGTCTCCAGTGTTTTTATTCATTATACAGAAGACAAAATAAGACCTCGGTGAAAAGACTGTCGCCTGAGCTGATTCCCGCACACAACGGCTGTGCTCTTACGGTGCTGCTCCCCATGTTGCGCACTTTCGGAACGACTGGAACGTTTTTTAAAAGGCCCTTCCGGCAAAGACAAGGGTCAGCACCGGGGAAAGGGATCGCTGGGGAAAAGGGTGGAGCATCGTAAAAAAGGGTAAAAAGAGCCGTGTCAGAGGAGCGACTCCGAAACGTCACTCACGTTCGCTAACAGCGAGTGTGGGGAAGAGCGGTTGCGACCTACAGAGCGGAGAACATTTATGGGGGTAAAAATATCTCACCTGAGCGCGACCCCCTTTCGACTCTGTGGCGGAGGCGGGCGAATGCGAGCGGGGGCAGCCGAGCGCACGCGACACTGAAACGAGCCTCGGGGCTGCGTGGGGCCCGGGTGACCGAAATAGGAGGGTGACCTTCTGAGTTAAACTCCCCTTTTTCTCGGCCTGTGCCGTGCTATCTTTCCTCCGTGTGTGTCAGACCCTGCGGTCCCTGTCAGAGCCGAAGTGGGTCAGGCCAGTGTGCCGGGTGGTGCCCTCACAGATACCGGTAGCGGGACACACCTCTCCGCGCGTGTAAATCTGATTATAGTGTCACCACTGAGTCCAGACAGGGACAGCATCTCAGCCCTCATGTGTCTCTGTTCTGTGTAATCAATCTCTGTGCTGTAGTAGTGTAATCTGTGTTGTAATCTATCTCTGCGCTGTAATTTTTTCTGGATGGAATCATCGTTCTATCATGCACCTGGGCTGGTATTCATCTTGAGGGAGTAATGCATCTCTGTACTTGAATGCATGTTTTATAATGCATCTCTGTGCTTTAATGGTGCAATCTGTGTTGTAATGCATCTCTGTGCTGTAACGGTGCAATCTGTGTTGTAATACATCTCTGTGCTGTAACGGTGCAGTCTGTGTTGTAATGCATCTCTGTGCTGTAACGGTGCAATCTGTGTTGTAATGCATCTCTGTGCTGTAACGGTGCAGTCTGTGTTGTAATGCATCTCTGTGCTGTAACGGTGCAATCTGTGTTGTAATGCATCTCTGTGCTGTAACGGTGTAATCTGTGTTGTAATAGTGTAATCTGTTCTGCAATGGATCTCTGAGGCACAATGCATCTTTGTGCTATAGTAGTGTAATCTCGTCTGTAATGTACCTCTGTGTAGTAATAGTGTAAAACTGTGCTGTAAAACATCTCTACAATAGATTGGTGTGTTGTAATGATGTAATTTGTGCTATAATGCATTTCTGTTACAGTACATCTTTGTGCTGTAGTAGTTTTATCTCTGTGCTTTATTAGTGTAAACTGCTGTAATGCTACAGTGCATCTCTTGGCTGTAATAGAGTCATGTGTTGTAATGCATCTCTGTCCGGTAAAAGTGTAATCTGCATTGTGTTACATCTCTGTGCTTTAGCGGTATAAAGTGTTGCAATGCATCTCTGAGCATCTCTGTTATAAAATAGTGTAATCCGTGTTGTAAAACATCTATGTGCCGCAATGCCTCTGTGTGATATAATAGTGTAATCTGTGTTGTAAAGTATTGTCTCTGTGCTACAGCGCTTCTATACCGGTTCTGTGTGGTGCTGGGACAAGTCTTCTGCAGTCCAGGCGGCTCTGACCACACTGGAACACATTGGACCACCTGGTTCCTACATATCTCATCAAAACAAAGGCCATCAAAGGTCAGAAGAAACCACCTTCTTAAATCTAAAATGCTTTCATTGGATGTTGTGCAGTTTGGAATGACCATGTTCAACTGTACAGGGCAAGCATGCACGCAAACAGCTCACAGTCTGTGAAGCTCAGAACATTTCCTGCTAAAATTTCCAGAAACTCGCTTTTCCCAAATTCCCAAAGTCTTTCCATCATAATCTTTCTTTTCCCCATTTACATTGTGAAAGATGCAGAAGCAATTTTTCATGGCAATTGGCTAAGCTCATTGATTCCTGGAGCAGAAGAGGAGTTGATGATGGTGAGACTGTCCTATATGAGGTTGTCCTATATGACGTTGTCCTATATGAGTCTGTCCTATATGAGGTTGTCCTATATGAGGTTGTCCTATATGAGATTGTCCTATATGAGTCTGTCCTATATGAGGTTGTCCTCTATGAGTCTGTCCTATATGAGGTTGTTCTGTATGAGGTTGTCCTATATGTGGTTGTCCTATATGAGATTGTCCTATGAGGTTGTCCTATATGAGTCTGTCCTATATGAGGCTGTCCTATATGAGGTTGTCCTATATGAGGCTGTCCTATATAAGGCTGTCCTATATGAGGGTTTCCTATATGTGGTTGTCCTATATGAGGTTGTCCTATATGAGTCTGTCCTATATGAGGTTGTCCTATATGAGGCTGTCCTATATGAGGTTGTCCTATATGAGGTTGTCCTATATGTGGTTGTCCATATGAGGTTGTCCTATATGAGTCTGTCCTATATGAGGCTGTCCTAAGTGAGGTTGTCCTATATGAGCTTGCCCTATGAGGTTGTTCTATATGAAGTGGGAACGGGGTGGCCCTTCTGTTTAACCCCTACTCACATAGCTCCTGTGAGGAGTTAAACAGGAGATCTATTTCCCCTCCATTAAGCTAATGTGTCAGATAATCCTCACTTCTCTCTGGGGTGGTAGTGTCTGTCTCTAGCTGGGGCAATGCCCTGCTGCGTTTGGGAGTTGGAGGTCTGGGAGAGCAGAGAGCTGTCTGCCTCGCTGCCTTCCTGATGAGATCATGTCTTGGCCAGCTTGGGGGTGGGGGGGTGGGGGGGGGGAATTCCGTAATGCTACCTCCTCCTGTCTCATTCCGAGATCATTACAGTGTGATTACGGGATGAGCCCTACTCTTACCGGCATAATGGGGACTGAGCGAGACACAGCCATTTAAAACACTCCTTCATGAATTGGTAATGGCGGTGGAGACAGTGGTAATGCATTAATTTCAGGGGGCGTTTTACTCAGGATGGGGCTTTAAGGCAGTTCCATTTAGTTAAGAGGAACAGTGGAAGAGTCTGAGGTGAACGCACCCTCTCTCGTTAGCTCTGTCTTTATTTCCTCTGACTCACTTATATACACAGGCATACACACACACACACACTTTTTGAATAACTCAAACTGATCTGTGTTTTCCACCCTGTTTACACTGAGAGGTCTCATGTCCTTATCACATCTATCCTTTCTCCACACAGCTGGGGCAGTACCCCCAGCAGGGGCAGCTGCGGTTGGGCCCTGCGACTGGACAAACAGGGAGGGGTATTTGTCTCCCTGTCTGGGCATGCGGTGTGTCCACTCCCCCCCTCCAAGCAGCTAAGCGCACGCAGGTCAGAGGTCACGCAAACAGCCGTGTTCTCAGTTTCACACGGCAGCAGGATCCACACCGCAAGACAAGCCGCTGCAATTATCCTTTGGATTTGTTTATGGAAGGGGGTTGGTGTGTGTGTGTGTGTGTGTGTGTGTGTGTGTGTGTGTGTGTGTGAGTTTGTGGGGGGTGGAGACGTCAGCAAATCCATATAAGAGCATCTCACCATGTGTTCTCTGTAGAGGTGAGGACAGCCCTTTCCTACACACACACACACACACGCCAGGATTTAACTGACCTACCATCCATCAACAACACAACGAGTGATGAATCTCCCCCCCCCCCCTCAACCCCCCCTCCCCCACACACACACACACGCAAAAACAGGTCTACAGCAAAGAGCAGTGGTCCGACCTCAAAGGGTCACGCCACATTTTACAGTAATATCAATAACTTCAACGCCTCTGCACTCAGAGTTTATGGGATAAAGAGCCCACGGGGAAGAGCAGAGCAGAAGGGAGCAAGGAGGAGCCGGAGGAGCCGGGGGGGAGGAGGGGACCCAACAAGGGGAGGGCGGGAGGGCTCGTGAATGTGCAGACGTATCGGCCATGACGGCTTGCCTCTGGGGTCTGACACCAAAGAGGACCTGGTTAAAGCAGAGAAAGCAGCCTGTAATCTCAATCACACACACACACACACCCCCCCGCCGCTTAATCCCTGTTTCTCTTTAAAAATGCATGACGACAGATCGATGGAGAGATAGCCATCTGTCTATTGTCTCACGGACACACCTACAGGTATACGGGTCCGTGCCTTTATCACAGCTCCGTCTGATCTCAGTGGTTTTTGATCTCTGACGGTCCCTCCACGGATTTCTGCACTTTCGACATCACCACGCAAAGTACTAAAGACGGAAGAGACAGCACCTTTGACGCTACGACGTTTAGGCCTAATTAATAAAGTTTAGGCTCGTCAGGAATGTCTTAACGTATGAGACGCTGAGGTGTTCCTGTCCTGAACCCTAAGGGCGAAGAAAGGCCGTAAAGGTTCATTTTGTTGTCATCCCAGCCCCCAGGCTGAGGGGTGTAGGAGCTCACGTGTGATGACTCACTCACACACAGCTGTAAAACCCTTTAATAAAGCTTTTGTTTTGTTTTGACCGCAACCGAGCGCCAATGCTGAACGTGCATGAGGAACATTGCGCAGGCATGCACACACACACACACACACACACACACACACACACACTCAGACACACACACACACAGAGTGTCACACACACACAAGGCCTCACTTGCACACACACGCACACACACAAACACACACAGCTCCTCTAACACACACACACACACACACACACAGCTCCTCACACACACAGAGGACTGCCTGCAGGGCTGAAAGGGGCAGACAGCTGTGTGAGAACATGTTTCACATTCATTCTCGTTGTGGAAGGACATAAGCTGTTCCTCATTCAACATTTAGGGACACCCTTCAAAAACGTATGCATGTCAGAAAGAACAAACATCGTCAGTCTGTGATAACGAAGCGTCTCTTCCAGAAACAGGACATCTTCATCAGTGTCCTGTGTCTTTCCTTTCATGACAGACTATTTCATAAATGTGCGACTCTGATCAGGGAGCAGACATTTCTGAGTGGCATCTCTGCAGCCCTAAGCATGAGGAAGACATTTGGTCCTCAGCTAATCACCGTGATTTGCCGTATCGGGCTTCCACAGCGATGGCGCAGACATACCTACATAACAATCACTGCACCCCAGGGGTCTCCTGCACGGCGCGGCAACGATTTCTGAAAACATCTGGGGAGAGGATGAGAGAGTGGGAAAATAGAGACAGCGAGCGAGATGGAAAGAGACGCATGAAAGCGAGAGAGAGAGAGAGAGAGAGAGAGAGAGAGAGAGAGAGAGAGAGAGAGAGAGAGAGAGAGCGATACAGAGACAGAGCAAGACAGCGACAGAGAGAGAGAGAGAGAGAGGAGTGAGAGAGAATGAGACAGAGAGACAGAGTGAGACAGAAAGAGAGAGAGAGAGAGAGAGAGAGAGAGCGATACAGAGACAGAGCAAGACAGCGACAGAGAGAGAGAGAGAGAGAGGAGTGAGAGAGAATGAGACAGAGAGACAGAGTGAGACAGAAAGAGAGAGAGAGAGAGAGAGAGAGAGTGAGAGAGAATGAGACAGAGAGACAGAGAGAGAGAGAGAGAGAGAGAGAGAGAGAGAGAGAGAGAGAGAGAGAGAGAGAGAGAGAGAGAGAGAGAGAGAGAGATGCTTCCTTTCCTCGGTGGCCATACCACATTAGCTTTATTAGAAATTTCCAGCGCGCACACGTGCTTCACTTGATGCGCATGCCAGCGCGAGCGAAACCTCATTCAGATTTCACGCCGCGCGCTCCACCGGCTCGTGTGAATTGTTAAGCCTGTTTCGGTCAAAGCTTCCTACTACAACTACAATCCCTACTACAATGTGAAGCTTTAAATGTCTTTTTAAACTAATATCAGTCTCAAAAGTCTGATATCTGTCAAAATAAACAATATTTATTACATTTATATCTTTATATCTCGTCATCAAATATTACTAGCTGACCATGTTGCATTTTGCAATTGAGCATATACACGTTTTTGCTTGTTTGTTTTGTTAATGCAAAAGTGCTTATAGTTTATACAAAAAAAAAGTTGCTCTGTTTCCAAATGTTTCTCGAAAAACCATTTCATCAGTTAGTGTTTTCAACTTACCTGACTGCGCGAATAGCTCCACTGGTAATAAACAAGCGCAAAACGCGCACAAATAACCTTTTAGTAAGAAAACAGTCAAGGCCTCATCCATCTTTTTATGCAAAACTGCGCGTTTGCCGTCAGTTCCCATCTGAAAGGTCCGTCCTGCGCAGTGCCGCTTCAGATGCGCAATGCTCGGGCCACTTTCTGGCTTACAGCACAGTTTTAGATTTACGGCTCAGCAAACTAAGTTCAGTCAAACCTCCCTGCACCTCCTCCCCAGAGCGGTCCTACGCGTGTGGTGGAGCCAAGTCTACAATTACCTTCAAACAGACGTCGGAGGGACGATGAGAAGACTGCACGGTGCTTTCACAACAGCGAACGATCACCGAAATCAGCTAATCTAATCTATAAAGCCATATTATGTCGATAATCGTACTATTTACCATAGAAGCTAGTTCCATTTGAATGGCTAATAGACTGTATAACAAATTGTATAACAAAAATAGCATGTCACATTATTAGATGTAATATATAATTGCTTGTCATGTCTCATATATACTGTACTTTTGCTTTGTAGCCTTATATTATAGATTTCTGACTATATGTATTTCCTAATAATTTTCATGTAAATTGATGTGTTTCCAGCCTAATGGCATTACAATCTTGTTAAGTTCAAAGCTTTTGGCATGATTGTGGGAAAAAAAATACTTTTTATTAATAGATTTTGTGACCAGGCATGTGTAGCTGCTGAGAATAACTAGAGTTTCAGGGTGATGGTAGTACCAATTACTGCCTTCCTACATTTAAAGAATTTTACTGATGCTTTTATCCAAAGCAAGTATTCTGGCTGAACACAACTTTGAGTAATTGAGGTTTAAGGGTCTTGCTCAGGGACTAAACAGTAGCAAGCTTGCAGTGGTGGGACTTGAACTGGCAACCTTTATGTAAGCACCTTAACCACTGAGCTACCACTGCCCTGACCACCACCTAATGGAAAGTTCTGGAAAGCAGAGTTTAAAGGATAGTACCAGAGTGACACGATACGCTACAGACAGTGCGAGAGCTGTGTAGTAGGATATTGGACCACTCTTTAAGAAGAAAGGTGGCTTGTAATACTCAAGTTTTTCTGTCTGAGCTCCACTTTTTCTTCACTTGCACACACTCAACAGCTCCTCTCTCTTGCCATTCGTTCTTTTTTTTTCCCGGGACACACGCCTGGTTGGCCGAGCGAAGCCGGAGCAGCTCAGTAGCAGCTTGTCGGAGCGGCCTGGCGTGATTCCTGCAACTGGACAGGCGGAGGGGTCATATGGAGGTGTTAGCCCATAGATCCTGCCCTAATGCCCTCGATGAGAGTCTACCATCTGGGTTAGCAGAGCGGACTTGGCGCAGAGTGCGCTGAGAGGCTGACCAGGTCGAGCCCACTGGCCTGGACGGAGAGCCCAGCTGTGGCTCCAGCTTCCCCACTGATCCGGAGCTTTAGGCCAAAGATCCCCGGGTAAACCTCCGCTCGGGCAGGTCCGCGTAAACGTCCTCCGCGGCGCGCCCCAAACGCACGTTTGGGTCCAACAAGAGGGTCAGGGTCTGTGTGGAGACGGAATGTCAGGAGGCCCCCGCGGTTTGAGGGGGCTCTCCTGTGATCTCCTGTGATGGGCAGGCTGAAGACAGGAGGCTATGTGTGCTGCCAGGTTGGATACGGTTGGCATGCCAACGCCAGGGAAGCCAGCCTTGGCCCTCGTGCAGCCCGTGGCCGGGGGCTAGCGTTATTAACCCCGCACCCTTCCCCTTCAGCCGGCACACGCAGGCACCGGTTTGAAACAGAAGATGTCCTGCAGGACGGGTGGCCCCTCCAGCGACAGATGTGCCACTCTCAGAGGGCCGTACGGAGTGGTGGAGAGGGTGATGGGGATGGTGAAGGAGAAGGAGAGAGAGGAAGAGAGAGCGAGAGAGAGACAGAATAGGGACCCCGAGCCACCTTGGCTCTCGCTTGGTTAAACTGGGAGAAATTCAACACCAGTTCCAGCTCCAGCATACACTCTGTGGTGAGGTTCTGTGGGTGCGTGCCGGGAAAAAGAGAAATGCTCCAGAGGGACTTTTAGAAGAGGACTAGCAACCGACAGACATTGAGCCACGGTCTTCTGCGTGGAGACGGTGCTGCTCAGGTCAACCCGTGACGGACGTTCTTTGAGGCGCTCGCTGCAACATGGATGCCCGTTTTCTCATGCAGCCTCTATTTCGTTTTTTTGTTTACAGAACCTTTACCCGGGTGAACCTCCATGAACCCGCAGAGACCAGACATGCACATGCCTAATGTTAGATTCATGTGCTAAAGAATGTACTAAACATTCAATAAAGGAACAAATCATACTAGTGCATTTGGGTTGAGCAATATTGAGCAGACACTTATTAAAACCTTATTAGAGCATTATAAAACTCATCCATTAGTGTGCTCGTCTCCTCACAGCTGAGCTGAGGATGACGAAGGGCCGAAGAGCTGTTCTCCAAACGCACACCTTTTCATCTCCTTCCCCCGAAAGGTTAAAACCTTGTCCTGCTAAAGGTCAAGATTATTCAAGGTAACATTTCAAAACAAGACTAGGCTGACGTGTTTTTTAAAAGTGCTCTAAAATAAAGAAAGAAATGGATAAGTACATGAACAAAACCTTTTTTAAAAAAGCCTCCAAAGCTTTTTAGACAACTTAGAAGGGGCTGTTATGTTGTGCACAGATTTCTCAATCTCTTAAGATGATTCTGTGTTCTATATGATAAAATGGCATGTAACACAAATATTTTAGGATGTTACTTTATACAATTATATTTCTAATCACAGAGTTTCGTGTTTGATCTTCAGAGGAATAGGTGACACTTCACCAGCCTCTCATGCTGAGCCCACACACCAACAACCCCCACCCCCTCCGTCCGTCTTTTTTCCATTCCTGAGTCACACACATACACACACACACACACACACACACACACACACACACACACACACAAAAGCCTACAAAGAGGCAGAGAACAGAAGAGAGACTGTATTTTGCTTTTTTCACCAAGAGAGATTTGTTGATACCACAAATGCACTCCGCCCCACATGCGTTGCGCACACGTTCACATGCACTGCCCCCCCGCTCCCCACACACACACACACACACACACACACACACACACAAACAGTGAAAAGAAAGGATGGAGGAAGACACAGAATGTCTTTTTCTTTGCTTTTCTGACAGGTTACCACACTCACTTTTTTTTCTACAGTGGGCAGGACGGAAGCTAACATCAGGAGTTCGGGAGAGCGAGGGGATCGAAAGGCTTGCATTGCTCCGAAAGAGAATCGGCACTGCTTCATCCTTCAGCTTGCTCCTTCAAACATGCAAGAAGTGCTGCGTGTGCTGGCAGCCGATGTCTTTAGCCTGGGGTATTTTACACACACACACACACACACACACACACACACACATACTGGAGCAGCTCACTGGACTGGTTTTGATATGTGACGCGACATGCTTTGGGGCCGATCACAGTGACTTCACTGGGCAGATGTGAGCCACAGACAATACAAACAAACAAACAAACAAACCAACTGAAAACAAAACAAAACAAGGAAGTGCAGTAATTAATGCATAGGTAATCTGTTCCATTTCCTCCGTCTGCACATTCATGAACGGCGTCGTGTCGAGCATGTTGACGACAGCACATACAGACAGTAATGAAGCTGCACCTACCAACAGCGCTGTAGACTCAGGTGTGTGTAACACTGACATGCTTGTTTCCTGTTAATGCGTGTTGAGCAAGAGTGCAACCACTCCAGAGTGTTTCTACTGTGATCCACATAAGCACTGCATTGGCACACACACACACACAATATATACGCACACGCACAATACACACACAATATTTAATCTCTACTCCTGGAGTAATGCATAAGGATTACAATTTATATATAAATTGTATACATTTATATTGTATACATGTATATTGTATTAATTGTATACATTTATAAATAGAAATGTATATGTATATATATATATATATATATATATATATATATATAGAGAGAGAGAGAGAGAGAGAGAGAGAGAGAGAGAGAGAGAGAGAGAGAGAGAATGAGAAACAGAACATTTTGGACAGAGGTCCTTCATCAGCTGTGCAAGCAAAGTGCTTCCATTGAAGAAATGTTCTGTTTCTCTGGAAACTCTGTGTCCTAGAGTTTCTCTTTTGCATTAATGACATATCTGTTAGCATTGCAAACTTGTTGCTATGGCAGCAATGAAGTTAGGAAACTCGAAGAAAAAGATCTCATCTACAATCTTGAAACTTTAACACCCCATGGACTGAATGTTATGATTTAAACATCTAATTTTTCACATATAAACTGGTTCCTCCTCTTGGAACTTCAGACGCACTTTGCTTGCACAGCTGATGAAGGACCTCTGACCGAAACGTCCTGTTTCTCTGGAAACTCTGTGTACTTCACTTCAATTATGAATATCTCTACATTTCTTACTGCACTTCCCCTCCTGGAAGCTTGCTCATATTTCTACCCCCCCCCCCCCCCCACACACACACACACACACACAGGCTGTAGGCAGAAGCAAACCTGGCGTGTGGCACTTCGTCTGGCCCCAGTCGCACAGGTGAGGTGTGTTGGTGTCTTGTTTCTACCAATTTCCCCCTGCTACACAGGGACCCAGCCCTGCGGCCCCGTGTCTAGCAGGAGAGTAAATAAATGAATGAACCAATAAATGAAGGGAACGATCTGGTCAATCAACAGCACTTACGCATTAATGAGCCACTGCAGGTGTGTGAGACACACCAGAGACAGTCTGCAAACTGAAGAGAGTCTAGACACTGCTGTAGGTTTATCCATCCAGCCATCCATCGATTCATCTAGCTAGATAGCTAGCTCCTAGGACATATATTTGAATTTTAGAGGTCCGTTGAACCTGTTTTATATATTGACTATAAAATCCAAAATCGTTTCCCTGATTCAGTTTGAAATCAGACTCATAACAGACCAAAACCGACCGGGCCAACAAGCCGTTGAACTTCCCAGCCCAGTTCATCTTCCTGTATGTGCTATCCGTTTAAGTGGGCATCGTTAAACGCTCGTAGACTGGGTGAAGATGATTGCTGGGTCATCAAAAGCTCGGCCCAGGCGTGTCAAGCGGTTCTTACGGTCGGCCCTGTCCCGTGGCCTGAGAGACGGAAAACGCTCTCCGTTCTGCGGTCCCGGGCTTGCGCCACGGCTACGTGAGAGCCGCAGCGAGACGAGAGTGCGGGAATTCTTACCCAGTTCCCGGCTGTCAGTCACGGACTGTAGACTCGCTAAAACGACGCGCCGACGGGATGGTTTGGGATGGGGCGGAAATCGAAGCGTGAGGTATTTGTGTTACATCTTAGTGGCGGTGTTTTGAAGGGAGAACCATAGTTCGCAAAAGTGGTCCTCAAAGCGGCATTTCTGAGCCAAAGTGTCTGCCAAATAGATGTTTGCATTTGACTGCAAGAGGCTTTCCATCTGTTTCCCTCCACTCTTTCATACAGGCTGCACCGAAAGCCGGGACCGAAACGGTGCTACACGTCACGCGTGCACTCAGACGGTTTAATGTCTGTCGGGAGAACCTTACGGGCACACTCTGGCACAACTTTACTTTTAGTTTAGCGCCGGCTATGCCCTCCGTCTCGGAGGTGCCTGGAAACATTCTAATGGAAACTCATCTAACGGGGGCATAAAGAGCGTTTTTACTGTGGCCTGTCATTTCGGCTCATCGTCAGGACGTGCCGGCTCCGGGAGACGAGATATTCTTTACCTGCGACGACCCACGAGTTAATGTGCTGCACCGCCGCCTCCGTTCTTCCGAGACCGCGTGTAACTTTGTATCAGCGTGCTACATCGGTTCGTCTGAATAATTTATCATAGGGGAATATTGGCGTCCCCGCGGTTGATGAGGAATGGATAATTCATATGGGGAAAATAACGTGAAAGTACATCTAAATATACTGAAAAGGTCATTCGTGCAGGCAAGTGACAGACGCCCTCTCTACCGGTTGCCATCTCTGTTGAGCGGGCCGCTAGTGAGCCGGTGCTGGGTGCTGGGTTTATTAAGTGCTGGGTTTATTAAGGTCGTGGGTTTGGCTGGAATGGTAATACTGGACAAGACAGAGCATACTGGACAGAGATGGAGGGGGCAGGAGTTGTTGGGGGGAAACTGAGACCAGATTCAGGATTTTATGGAATTACGGTAATATCGTTCTAAAAAAGAAAAAGAGACTCAAAAATGTCACGGTTTGATTTGTATAATATTAAGAAAGAGCTTTGAAGGGGGAAGGAGTGTTTTCAGTAAATACTGAAGGGGAGTTTTGGTTTTAAAAATCTTTAACCACAAAACTCACTGGACAAGATAAATCTTCCAGATGGACTCAGCGGACAGTCATGTTAATTCTAGCACAGGCTACACGGCTGTAAGGAAGCTCAGCACCACATGCGCCATGGTACCATCTTGACTCCATAAACGTGTTAGCTGATACAGATTGTATTGACTTATTAATATTTTCAGTTGTGAACCTAACCTAAAGATGGATTTTGTTCTGATGCGTTCTATAGGTCACACACACACACACACACACACGCGCGCGCACACAAACTTAAAATACATACATATCGATTTAACAGCTAAGGGGCGGGGACAAAGAACGCAGTAGATCTGCCCCTGACCACGGGACGGTCACAGGTCACAGGACCGTCAGTGTGGAAACAGCAACGTCGCGCACATGGGGAGACTGAGCGGAGCCTTCTGTGAGGCTGAAGCCCAAGTCTGCCAGGCAACAGTGACATGATTGGCTCTCGAGTGACCTCAGAGCAGGTGAGGTAGCGTAGATGCCTTTCACCTGAATCAGCCAGACTGCCAGAGGTTCATCTGTTATAATCCACTTAGGTTCTAAACCAGGACAAAGAACCCAACACAATATCACACCCTTCTCAGCTGAGGAACAGTTAGACGCCGAACTGAGATGTAGTTTAGGCTGGTGCAATAAATAAATAATAAAACTAGTTTGAGTCTATACTGCTATTACTGTATAACAAACATTAACAATATGTTTCTAAATGATTTATAGTTTATTAAATTGCTTCGTTGTATGCACACACACACACACACACACACACACACACACACACACAGAAAGAGAGAGAGAGACCTTCAGGGAGAGTCAACAAGAGGTAAATAACCCAGGTTAAACTAGTAAACTAAAATACGGTAACCCTCAAAACGAATGTGAACCTCTGGCCTTAGAATATAGGCTTTAACTTCTACTTTAAGGTGAAAATAAAATTGGTAAATAAATATTGATAACATTTATTAATATAAGACTTTTTACATTGTCACAAAGCAGCTTTACATTATTTATGGAAATAGTGAAACTAAATTATTAGCAAAATAAAACAGTTTAACTGTCCCCATATAGAAGCGCGCCCACAGCAGTCTACAGCACAGTGATGGTAAGGGAATGTAGAGGAACCCCAGGACAGCTGTCAGTCTGCAGACGTTATGACCGGAAAACAACAAATTAAGCGTTAAGGCATTGAGAAATGACTGGAGAGCACACATTCATCCATACGCTTCGCCCGGCCTGTGGAGCAGGTCACGTTTCCACGGCCCTCGCTGAAATCGGAATCCTGGTTACGGCACGGCTGAGGCGTAGATTGTTAAACAGACAAAGGGGAATGGGGAGAGAGAGAGAGAGAGAGAGAGAGAGAGAGAGAGAGAGAGAGAGAGAGAGAGAGAGGAGTGTGTAGTGTGTAGTGCATTTAAGAGGCACTCATCAAATCCACACACACACACACACACACACACACACACACACACACACACACACACACCAGTAGATGAAAATTTCCATTCGGAATATTATAATAATGGATAGAATGATGCTGAAAAACATCCACCCTCCTGGGCATCCTTTCAGTCTACAATATTCAACATTCATGTGCAATTTAAATATTCATATGTCATTTCAATAATCAATATTCAACATTCAATTTCAAAATGCTAAATAATACTATTATCCTTAAAAGGAATTAATCTACATAGCCAATCCCTTCTCAAGTGTTCTGAAAAAGGCATTGATGCTGGGTAATTGCTTAAGCAGGAAAGTAATTACATCCGAGGCCGTCGTGTTCCCACGCCAGGTGTGAAGAAGTTACAGACACCCTCTCTGGGCTGTCGGTTGTTTTTTTTTGCGCTGTAATCACAGTGATTGTAGGAAAAAAATCACAAACCCTCTCCTGTGGTAATTAAAAGCTGCCCAGAATGCCGCACACCCCGCGACGCCAGAACACCTGCGCCGGAATCGCTGAAGGTCAGAAGGTGTGTGTGGGGGGGTGGCTTCACATCAGCTACCTTTGAAGTGCAGCTCACGGGATAAACTCTGGCTACGGAACATGGAAATCGCTCCGTGAGAGGAGGTGTGGGGGGAAACATTTCTCCAGGCGAGCTTTAGAAGTTCAGAGTCTTCTGGGTGTCTCAGTCTGCAGTTAAAGTCGGTGAAGGGGGTTCAAAAGGATGACTGACCAATCCGTGGACGAGAATGCTGTCCGAGATTTTGCGTCTGTATGTCTCTGTATCCACTACTCCACGCATGGCCATACTGTGCATGAAGTCTGTGGGACACGCTATCACACCTAAAGCATTTTTACTTAAAGAAAGAGACTTTATGAGTCCAAGATACTTTCTTTATACACTCAAGAGTAAGAAACTGGACACGTCCACCTACCACACACGGTTCTCCTAGTGCAACCATAGTGAGGGGAATGTCTGGAAATGAACAGATCACAATCATACAACCCCCTAATCACTAATTATACAGGAACAGATTTTTTTTTTTTGCTTTTAGTGTTTGATGTTTTGATATACCCTGAGCTGGTGGAAAACACAGTTTGTATGTAATTTTGCTTCCACATCCAGACTGCGATTTTAAGAACGGTGCTTTGACTCTGTGGCTTTCCAGCTCTTGGTGAGAAAGTGAAGAAGAAAAAAGGAACAAGGAACTCAGAGCTGGAACAGAATAATCTCTAACCATCTCCCATGTAGGACACGCTCACAGAACAGCAATTAGTTGCAACCACGGCCTCCTTTGTTCAGGACAACAACTCTGGAGTCTGCAGACACATGAACATCATTTCCTCGAGAACTACTGAAAAGCTTCAAACAAAAGCTGCCCCCAGGGACGACACACACACGCTCTCACACACACACACACACACACACGTGCACACACACACACGCTTACACACACACACACTCACACACACGCTCACACACACGCTCACACACACACGCGCTCACACGCACGCACACACGCACGCACACACGCACGCACACACGCCCGCTCACACACACGCTCACACACACGCTCACACACACACACACACACGCTCACACACACACACATGCTCACACACACACACACACACAGGAGGGTGCAAGAGGGCAAAGTGACATGACAAGGTGACTTCTCTTTCCACCACACCCACACACACACACACACACACTCAGCGATGTGTAGCCAGTGGCTGGGCCTAAAACTCCCTCTGTGTCTTGGTTACGGAAGTGAGTCTTGAACTAATCTGGTTCATCCCTGAATATTACGAAAGCTTCATTTTAGGTGAGAACCAAGCTAAATCTTTTTGCTGAGGTGTGTTTTTTGTTAGAATGTTTTATGGGTGTGTATTATACACTACAAATATGATGATGCCTCTCAGGACTGGTTGGTGTGTGTGTGTATGCATGCGTGTATGTGATTATGTGATTTGTGATTGTATGAGTTAAGACCAACACTGTTCAGAAGCGCGTGTGTGTGTGTGTGCACATAGGTGTTTGTGTCTAGCTGTCTAGCTGTTGATATCTTTAAATAAAGTAACAAAATGTGTGTGTGTTTCATGCCTGTACTGTGCCGTAGTGTGGCAATATACACTAGCTCTGACAGGTACTCTCAGTACCCCCTGCTGCTTTTACGAGCCTGTGTGTGTGTGTTAGAGAGATAGTGTGTGTGTGTGTGTGTGAGAGAGAGAGAGAGAGAGAGAGAGAGAGAGAGAGAGAGAGAGAGAGAGAGAGAAGAAATGGGGTTCTGCTTCAATCCAGTCGGCTGAATCACGCAGAGAAGGCATGCAGTCAAATTCACATTCAAATACCAATTCAAATTTGGCTCAAATTATTTCAATCTGTTATTGAACCAATTTTACTGTATGGTAGTGAGATGTTGGGGGCCACTATCAAATTCTGAACAATGAAACACACACTCAGCTGAAATTATGCACATTCAAACGAGTCCCCTCTCACAGCTGGTCCTGACACTGAGTTCATTATCAAACACTAACACTGTTACGCACCAAGACCAGTTGAAATACGAACAATCAGACCAAACAAAATTATAACACTTCAAAAACAAAACTACATCACCCACAGGAACACACAAACACAAGCACAAAGCCAATTGCAGCACTATCTGGCCCTTAAACGACAGTACACTGTAGCAGACGACCTGTACACAGTGACTGATATTAAACACAGAACCACGCTGACAGCATCCAGGCTCAGTGAACACAGCCCGGCCACCCAACATAAGATGTCACGGCTGCCCAGAGAGCAGAGACTCTGTTAGCAGTGTAACAGAGACAGAGCTGCACTTTCTCACTGAATGTGAAAAACTCGAACAAACCCACTGAATTCACATCACAAAATTTGAGATGATGCGCCCCGACTTTGGACGTCCATAACTCCTAAAACGGTCTGTCCTATTAGAAGAAATGAAGGAAAGCAATGCTTTAGCTGGGCGATACAGTCTGCCACCATGTGACCTCTAACAGCCCCGGTTAGCAACCCTCTACAGCTTGCCTGTATAACACCTGAAGCATGAAGAATCTTAAAGAGTCTTAAAACGATTTCCCAGACTTACCTGAGACGCGTGCTGTTGACTAAACAGACAAAAAAAAAAAAAAAGGTCACATGAGAGGCAAGATGCGCGTTAGAGAGTCTTTTTAGCCGTTTAGCTTAAATCTGTTTCGTGATTGTGTATGAAGTGATTATTAGGCTCACTAGAGAAAGATTCCACCATAAAGAAACGCAACACAAATTGCAAATTGCAAATTGCTGAGAGTGAATATGGATTCACTCCATATTAAGGTTGGCATTGAGTATTAGACAAACACTACAGAGCAATGGGCCAAAAGAATGAATCTATTATCCTTGTAGTGCTGCTCCAGTAACGGAACTGATAAGAGGACGTAGATTCTGTTCTATAACCAAAAGATGATGTGATAAACTGTATTTGTGCAGTTAACCGCCAGAGACGGGAAAGGCTTTTAAGTTTAACTCGCAAAACACCCACTCTGAAACAAAAGCGAACTTTATACCTGCAATTAATTTCAGCCGTGATAATAATTCCTCACAAGGAAGAAATGTATTCCCCTTAGTAACTAAAAAGACGGACAGATTATGTATAAAATGATATTATTCCTGACTCGTCCTTCCAGTGGGTGGTCCTATCCTCCTGCCTCGGAGGCCTGCGAGCTTGAGGGTTCGGTGCAATATTTTTGCTGTTCCTGGAATTGTGCTCTCCCAGACTGACCCTGATGCCATCATTCCTGAGATCTGATGGAGACACCACCAGCTCGGGGGTCACAGCCCCAAGTGCCCCTATCACCTCTGGACCATCCTTGGTGTTAACCTTCCACATCCTTCTTTCCTTCCTGAGTATTTTCCAAACCTTCCATGATCTTTCCACTGGATGTTACCGTTGCTGCTTTCCGTACCTTATCTACTCAGACGACGTCTGGTCAGTTACTTATCTGTCTGGATCCTGAGGTTCTCAGGATCTCGGCCTTTTTTGGACTTGCGTGTGTTCCTGTAAATGATCCGTGCCGCTCGGTTGAGTCTCTCAGTGTGTTTCCCTGACAGCGTCTGGCTTCCTGCTACCGGGGTGTGAATTGTCTACGGGGCTCCTTTGCACATGCTTGCATCTTGTGTGGTGTGTACGTAATCATGGACTGTATACTGCAGAGCCATCGATGTCTTTTCACCAAGAGGTTCGTGATCTCCGGTGTACCTCACTTAGTTCTGAATGTTTTCCCTCGCTCCGAGTGCCGTTTAGCCTGTGCCGACCCTCACCGGCTGCTGTGGGTATCCGTGGATACCTTATGGGAGATTGCAAATATATTCATGATTACCACGGCAACCTTCAGTCAGACTTAATCACTGCTGTCACCATCTGTCTCGTGCCCACCCGTACACGCTTAGCATATTCCCTTTAATGTTTAATGTGCCGTGCGCCCGCACACAGTAAACGAGACACGGAGCACCTCCTCCTGTTTCCTGATTGGCCGGTACAGCCGTGTAACGTTGTTTAGCTGCTGAATACTGATTCCTGGTCTGTCATTGGCTCTATTTTCTCTGAGCAACTACTGTAGTGACATCTATCAGGACGTTTAAACACACTAACTTATGCCCACCCTACACACCAAAAAAACCCAAAACAAAACAGAAAAACACCAAAAAACTAAAGAGTAAAGAGTTGAAGAGTCTCACACCATACGGCCTGTCAGAGGTCAAAATAACTCAAGGAACAAATAGAGAACAGGAGACAAGTTTTAAAAAGTCTTCTACATTTATAGAAGCTGTGCGTTCATTCTCACTGGCGACCGTAACATTTCTAAATATTACATACATTTCCTAGCACGTCTAAACTGTGCATCTCTGACCCTCTAATAAGCGACCAGTTGGCATATTCCACAACCTATTTATTCTTTTGAAAAACAGCGTTCACCCCATTTCATCGGAACGATTCCTTCATCGAGGGCATACGTTCCTTCCCTGCCTGGTAACGTACAGGCAATCTAAACCCGACACGATCCCGGCAGCGGGTGGAGACGGGAGACGCGAAGCACACAGCGGTGGGATATCTCCCGCCCCACAGCCTGGGAGAGGCGGAAAGAACAGACGCCACACGCAGGCAGCCTGCAAACGCTCCATTAGCAATCTCCCTACTCATGGCCAGAGCAGTAAACAAGCTGCACAGAGCACGTCTGCTTCTGGGACCAGCTTCATTTGCCATCTTGAGAACCAAGCATATTTTTGTCCACTCGCCGTATAATTCTTGAGTTCTGTCTTCTTTTTTTTTTTTTTTCTGTGAATGCAAATTTATCACGCGAAGGCTTCACTAAAAAGTGAACTTGAGAATCCAAAGAGGAACAGGAAGCGGTCAGGAAACATGCGCCACACTTTTACTGTGTCTGTGAGGGAGCGACCAAGGGGGCGTGAGGAGAAACACTTCCAAACACGTGACGTGGCAAGAAAACTTGGTTTATTTTGTACTTAGAGTCACTGGTCCAAAATCAAATTAGGTGAGGGAATATGTGCGTAGCTAAATAATAGATGCAAAAAAAAAAAAATCACATGTGGATTAGATATATGCTCTCTATCTGTCCTTCTCTCTCTCTCTCTCTCTCTCTCTCTCTCTCTCTCTCTCTCTCTCTCTCTCACACACACACACACACACACACATACACACATACATACATATATACACACACATATATATATATATATATATATATATATATATATATATATATATATATATGAAGTAAATTCTCTGTGTATTAAATAAGATATTTAAGCACAGAAGCTTAAGCATTCATCATTTACTCACTTTAATTGCTACCCAAACGTGAAGTGGGACCAATGCACCCAACAAACTCTACAATTTGTATAAAAGTACAACATTTAATACTCTTAATACATATAAATCAAATATAAAATTATAAAACTTTTACACCTCCAAGTGCATAAACTTGCTGCAGTGGATATTAGATCTTTTTTTTTTTTTCAAATTCAGGCATCAAATTTCCACCAGACGTTCCTAAAATCAGAGAATGTGTGCCGAAAGGTGTCCATCACTGTTTGGGAAAAGCTGTAGATCTGATGTGTATAGATACTGTAATGCAATTAAACTTGTATACAATGAAAAAGCAAACAAACAAAAACAAACACACAAAAACAAACCAAATAGTCGTGAAGAGTAAAGCTGTAACACCTAGACCTGGATTCCTTTTTGGTTTGGCTCGTTCAAAAGAACACACAAATATAACCAAGTATTTCCAAGTATTTCGCATGTCAGATAACTCACCACATCATTGGCGTCACTTCAGCAGAACCGTTCAATGATATCAAAAATAAAATCTGTGAAATGTGAATATTTGTCAGATATTTGTCTAGCATTTGGATAGAGGCAACTTGGAAATACAATATCTATGGCATGGCGATAATACCACCATGGCTGGTAATATATATATCATTAAATAAAACCTACATCAACTCTTTTAAACAGTCTTTACATGTATGTAATGTGGAGCAGCTTAGTGTAGAATAGACTGCATTTATATGGGAACAGAACAAATGGAAACAACCGAAAAAGAAAGAAATTTATTAAATCGGGGGTTCAAAGTTGTCAACAAGATGCTTATATGAGGCACAGACATAACAAGAAACAAACAAAACTAAAGTTCAATCATCAGAACCTGATTGTACATAGAAAAATTTGTCTCATTTCACCTTTGTACATTTTGTACAGGTCTTTAGAAAAAAATAAGTGAGCTTTGTGTACAAGCTGGGTCTAGGCGGCTGTTTCGCGGATGACTGCCTCCAGCCTGTTGGGGAACAGCTCCCTTCTCTCGGTCGGCCGGATGACGGGCGTCCGACAGTGCTGGCTGTCTGCGTACATCTTCGCGTAGATGGGGCTGGGGTAGTTGATGGTCTAGAGAAACCGACGTGCTCCAGGTTACGATCGGCCCAGTTATTGGAAAGTACACTAGCGCAAGTCACCCGGACTGCTGGACCAATCCCTGTAACGTTTATACGAGCCCATCCGGAGCGGAGGGAACGCCGTAAGAGTTTATTCAGTACTGCAGGTGGGTAAATGGACACTGTGTTTTACAACAGAACATATGAAAATTAATTTACCTTGTACTGTAACTCTGGGACTAAATGAATGAAGGAATGAGGAAGATAGTTAAGCTTTTGCTGAACTAGACTCCATAAGTGTCAATTTCACCATTCATTGAGTCATTTTTCTACTGGTAATAAAGGAGATGATGCAACTAGCAGAGGAGGGATACAGGCTGGAGCTGTCTCGGGAACGAGGATCGCGCTGTGGGCGGGAGCACTGACCGGGAGACGGAGGGGACGGAGGAAGGCTCACCTGTCCTGGAATGAGCTCCCTGGGGACTCTCGGAGCAGGCAGGGTGTGCGCAGGGAGGCTTCGCGTGTCACTCGACCTCACGCACCAGCCCTTGAGTCAGAGGCGCGGAGAGAGTCGGAGAGGCAGAGTTAGAGGTGTAGAGGGAAAAATCAGAGAGACAGAGTTAGAGGCGTAGAGAAAGAGTCGGAGAGACAGAGTGAGTATTTGTATCGTTATGTGGAGATCAGAGAAGCGGTCCTATCAGTTTAGCACTGATCAGTAGCACAGCGCATGATATCCCTGCAACGTGATTTAGAGTAAGAACTCTTTTACTTCTAAATAAAAGCACGGCCACATTTTGATGTTTCCCACGTTCTTTACAGATCTACAGACATAAGTCACAAAAATCCTGGAGTCTAACCGATGCTCCTAGAGGGTTGCAGTCCTCTGAACTCCATCTAGAAACAAGACAGTGGAAGTGGCTCAGTGCTACACATTGCTAGCGCCCTGTAACAGTGACCTCTAGCCTCACACGAGCTTCCTGTATATAGTGTAGCTGCTCTTCCAGATCACCACTTTCCTCCGGCTTGGTCCTGACCTTCTGGGGATCCAGGGTGAAGCTAGGGTGGAGAAAGCTGCCCACATCCACGAGACTGTCATGTTCCACCTCGTACATGTTGTAGGAAGGGTTCCCGATCTCCACGTTGATCCCACCGTTGGCCATGGGCTGCCTCTGAACGTGCTTCCCCCTGTTGGGGGAGGGGTCAGAATTTACTCTGCACAATTATCTTACCAACTCAGTAGCCTTGCTTTGAGAAAAATACCCTCCGGAACACCCGCGCCAAACGCACGACTAAAGGCAGGGAGGTATTTGAAGTGTTCGCTTTCTCTAGGGTGAGGATCTTGCACTCTCGCTGCATTGTTCAAGACTGCGCGGTGCGTGCCGATCGGCCATGAGCCGATCGGGTGATGGGGGTGCGGGGGGGCTTCTCACCTTTGGCGCCGTTTGCAGACGAGCACGCCCACCGTCACCGTGGCTACGATCATCACCAGCAGGACAAGGGGCACAATGATGGCAATGCTTCCTGGGGACGCAGGAAGAGAGAGGATGGAGGTTGAGCGGGCGTTCGAGCGCAGGGGCAGCCTACAACCGCCCCCCCCCCGCCTGGGTGGTGAAGTCAGTGGGTTAGGGCGGTGTTCAGCGGTTCAGTAGGTTAGGGCCACATTCAGCAGTTTGGTGGGTTAGGGCGGTGTTCAGTTTATTGGGTGAGAGCAGTTTTCAGCAGTTCAGTGGGTTCACTGGGTTAGTGCAGTGTACAACAGTTCAATGGTTTCGGGTGGTGTTCAGCAGTTTGGTAGTTTTGGGTGGTGTTCAGCAGTTTAGTAGTTTTGGGTGGTGTTCAGCAGTTCAGTGGGTTAGTGTGGTGCTCAGGGGTTCAGGGGGTTGCAGTGGTGTTCAGGAGTTCAGTAGTTCAGGGGTCAGGGGTCAGTGCTGCATACATAGACCTAGGAAACCCATGGGGAAGTGCACAGGCATGAGGTCAGATCCCAGCACAGGCATGAGGTCAGATCCCAGCCATGGGTGCAGCGCTGGCCCTGATCCCAGTACAGTCCTCCCCTAATGTGAGCCATTACCGCTCAGCACTTTACAATCACAGCCACAGCTCCACACAGCCTCTCCGAGGAAAACGCACAGCCTTTCCGCCTCTGGTAATGCGCTGAAATGCCAAGCTGAAATCTGCACTGAAATGTCAGCTCATTGCAAGGAACCAGACAGAAGGAGAGGCTGTTGTGTGCGGGGGTAGGGGGTGTCTGAAGAGGAACAGGCATTAAAGCACTAAAAAGACTGACTCGCCGAGAGGTGCACTGGTGAAACATTAATGGAAGCAGAAATGTGCAGTTGAAGCAGCGATCCGTGATTAAAGCACGGGATCATTATTTGATTTACATGTCCGTTGTTATGACAGTCGGCGCTCTGTTCATTGTTTGGGGGGGGGGGGGCGGTATTTTCCATGGAATTTGTTCAAAAAAGACAGCTGTGGAAGAGTGTCTTGGGAAACATCAAAATGGTACTAAATGCTGGTTCGTGATTAGTGATGAACTCTTCGTGAGTTCGGGTTAGGGGGCCCCTGCAAGATTAAGCTCATTATTCTTTTCAATGGGATGCCATTGGCTGACCAAGGACATCCTACTCCAGAGAAATGAACTGTTACAGTCTGCATTTGGGCTCAACGTTCCTGGGAGAACAAGGAAGACAAAGAGATAGAAAGAGAGAAGGAGGGCGAGACTGAGTGTGTGTGTGTGTGTGTCTTAGATACTCACTTCCGCTGACATTGTCAGATCGGCTGCTCTTGGGGGCGGGTCTCTCGCACTGTGTGCCAGACCAATTTGCTGAGCACCTGAAAACAGAAGCCGCACACACGTCACACTTCTGCAAAAAAAAAAAAACAATTTTAAATAACCACACCACTTTACTCACCTGAAAATAGAAACCATGCTCCCATCACCTATTAAAAAAACAAGTGCACCCACTTCACATGCGTGAAAGCGGAAGCCACGCCCATGGTTTTAAAAGCAAGCAAGATTACTTGGGGAAGGATTATTTGGCCTACAAATGCCACAACTTCAAAAAACTGCTACAAAATGCACATGGCATGGACATTACGTGGCCTGCCAACCCCTCAGACCAACACAGTCTTCTCTTTTGCCGTTAAAAGCAGTCGGCCCAGGCTGAGACGGTTCCCTCTCTCGCCAGGACATGAGCGCATGCTGTCGTTGGGAGGGTATGGCCACCTGCCTCTAACTCGGTGGTCTGCTGTCTCACGAATTTGTCTGTTCGTGCCTTCTCCCTGCGCCTATCCAGCTGCCTCGGCTCATCAACACCGCAGAAATGGAAAAGTTAAAGGCCGAAGAGCACAAACATGCGCGTTGCCCGGGGCGGGGGGCCCCAAACCGCTGACGTCAAGGACCCTCTGCTGGCGGGGAGGTTATGTGCGCTGGGCTTCGTGACCCCCAGTTGCCACAAGGGGGCAGCGGGGAGTATTACACGCAGATTAACAGAGCAGAGTGTGACGGCAAGTGTACCAACAGTATAGAGAAATAGCGGCGTGCGCGCAGGCCAGGTTTGCAGTAGGCAGTGCGTGGTGAAGTTGGTTAGGCTTGGCACACGCGGCCTTAGTAGCATGACCACTGATGACATCACTCCGAACACACGTGATTTAAGCGAGCAGCTAGTGAGGAACGCAGTGGAGTTGCAGTGAAGGAGTAGATCTGCAGGACATCACACGCAAAGAGGACGTCACACAGCCGGCGCACAAGCCCGAGCGTATATGAGCGCGTACGAGAGAGCACGTGCACACGCACACACGGGCATGCCTGTGCACACACGTACACTCACACACACATACGTACACACACACACACACACACACACACAAACATACACACAACCATATACAAAATCCCCAGAGCTATTTAATCAGATAGTGTGTGTATCAGACAGTGAGATATAGATATATATATACACGTGTGGTTTTTTGTGCACGTGTGTGTGGGTGTGTCGATGTGTGGGTGAGGGTACATATGGATGTGTGAATTTATGTGGGATTTGTGTGCATGTGTGTGATTGTGATGGTGCACGTTTATGGATGTGAATATGTGTGTGTGTTTGGATATGTTTATGGATGTGGTTGTATCTGTGTGTGTTTGGGTGTGTGTGTGTGTGTGTGTTTGAATATGTTTATGAATGTGGTTGTCTGTGTGTTTATCTGTATATGTTAATGGATGTGGTTGTATCCGTGTGTGTGTGTGTTTGTGTGTGTGTGTGTGTGTGTTTGAATATGTTTATGAATGTGGTTGTCTCTGTGTTTGGGTGTGTGTGTTTATCTGTATATGTTAATGGATGTGATTCTGTGTGTGTTTGGATATGTTTATGGATGTGGTTGTATCTGTGTGTGTTTGGGTGTGTGTGTGTGTGTGTGTTTGAATATGTTTATGAATGTGGTTGTCTCTGTGTTTGGGTGTGTGTGTTTATCTGTATATGTTAATGGATGTGATTCTGTGTGTGTTTGGATATGTTTATGGATGTGGTTGTATCTGTGTGTGTTTGGGTGTGTGTGTGTGTGTGTGTGTGTGTGTGTCTGGATATGGTGCTGTCATGCTTTCACAGATGCGCGGGAGAAGCGGTATGGAGGTCAGGGTGGCGT